>NC_012876.2:42997864-43355333 GCF_000003195.3 Sorghum bicolor
TTTGTATTCCTTCTCTGCATTATAAAGATTGTAGAGCACCATTATTATAGGGAAATGATTGCTATGTTCATGATCTTTCTTGCTAATATCACTATGCATAGATATAACATTTTCTAGTGATGATGCTAAGTATACTTGCACTAATCAACATATGCTTTGACAGTATTGTTAGAATACTTAGGATTTATTCTTGTAGATTGTCTTAATACCATGCTAGTGCTATAGACTTAGAGTAATCTAATTGATATGACTATCACGTTTATCTTATGGCTATGATTTCTTATTATCATCTGTCACTTATTATTCATATCCATATACTTATCTTATGTGACACTTACCCTGCATGAGAGATAGATAAAGACATGGTTAAAGTCTCCATGACTAACATGCAGTTCTCATTGCTCATTATCCATTGCAAGTCCCTTCCCAGTGGTAAAAATATGAACAACGATACGTGGAATACTCGTGGTTAAAATGCTACATCGGTATTATCTGTGCGCTTGCGGATCCTTTATTTATTTATTTATTTATTACTAGAAAAGCATATAAATTTAATACCAGCAATTATACATCATGTTAAGGATGACAACCTAGCTTAAGTGATGTTAAGTAATTATGACGCCGTTTCTAGGGATAGGTTTAGAAGTCTATTTTTAGTATTTGCATTAAGAAGTGTCAACAATCATTTTTTGCGCCGTTGCCGGGTAAGGTGAAAGCAATAAAGGATAATGAGCATCACTGTATCAACTCATGGATTAAGCACCATCCACCCTTCTCACTCTTGTAGCTTTATCCTTGTCTTTTTGTCTATTTGTATCATATGCAGGGTAATGTATAAATAGGTTGATCTCCTAGATAACTTCGTTGATAATTCAGAGACATTGACCAGGAAGACGAAGGCTAAGTTGAGAAGGAACCAATCAACATCATCAACATCTCAGCTTGCCAATCCTCCTGAGTTAGAATATCAACCTACTCAAAGTTTGACACCAAAGATTGATGTCATGGCTGACAAGTCACTTCGTAAGTTCTTAGCTCCCACTACGGCCAACATCAGTACTGGACCGACTATGGACATTAATGGATCATTCAAGCTAAAGCCAGCGCTGATCAACATGGTGCAAGCAAGCCAGTTCTGTGGGAAGGCCCATAAAGATGCTAGTGCTCATCTCCAAAACTTCCTGAAGATCTGCAGCACTTTCACTATCAAGGACGTCCCTAGAGATGCTATATTACTTCGCCTTTTCCCATTCTCACTCTTGGGGAAAGCGAAGCAATGGTTCTACGCCAACAAGGAGAAGAATACTACATGGGCACTATGTTCCACCAATTTCCAGGCAATGTTCATTCCCACAGGCAAGACCAATGCTCTGCGTGGGAAGATATCAAGCTTTCAGCAACAACATGATGAGATAGTCCTAGAAGCTTGGTAGTGCTTTCAAGATTACATACTCGAGTGTCCTCATCATGGGATGGAGAATTGGCTGCTCATGCAGACATTCTATCATGGGCTCAGCAACAGCACTTGTGAAACCACGAATACTGCTGCTGGAGGAGCATTCTTATCACTTACTATCTCTCAAGCCACTGCTCTTGTGGAAAAGATGGCCTCCAATCAAGGTTGGAGTGAAGAAAGAACTCAGACCCGCAAGAGAGGTGGAGGAATGCACCAGCTCAAGGAGGTAGACATGCTAGCTGCCAAGATGGACCTGCTGATAAAAAGACTTGATGAAAGAACCACTGAAAAGAAGCAAGTCATGCACATTCATGAGTCTGGCATGACCTGTGAACAGTGTGGAGAAACTGGCATACATGTACCAACTACCTAGAGATGAGGGAGGATGTAAACTACATCATCAACAACAACAACTACTACCGTCCTCAGCAAATTCAGGGCTGGAACCAGCAACAGTGGCCTAACTACTCAGGTAATTACCACATTAATAATTCTTACAATAACACTAAACAACCACCTTTAAGAGAGTTAGTGCTTAATCATGGTAAGCTAATAGATAGCCTATCTAAAAAGCTAGCATCTAATGATAAAACTTTGGAATCGAATAGTATTGGAATAGAAAGTTTTTCAAATGCTATCAAGAATTAGCTTAGCTTTAATAAGATGCTAGAATCTCAATTACAACAGCTTGCTCCTTTTACTGCAACCAATGATCAAGGTAAGATTCCTGGACAACCAGGAGAATTAGAAACTACAAATCTTGTAGACATCTTTAATGTAGGAAGCTACTAGAGTGACCATCTTAGAGGAACATGGTTAGACTCGTCTCTACCAACCAAGAAGGGTGATCTAGGGAGACGGGTTATCCCGATCTCCATTAGAAGTACAAACTTCGATGAGGCAATCTATGACTTCGGTGCAAGCATCAACATCATGCCTAAGGTGATCTATGAAAACTTTTTAATTATCCTTTATCATGCACAACCATGTGTTTGCAGCTTGCAGATCAATCACTCTGCTACCCTGGGAATCATGGAAGAGATCTGCGTACGAGTAGGCAACTCGTACGTTCCTACAGAATTCATAGTGGTGAACACTGGTACTGATGAGAGGTCACCTATGATTCTGGGATGACCATTCTTGAACACTGCCAGAGCTATCATCTACGTCAGCAATGCTAAGATTACCTTCAACATCAAGGGCAATAGGGAAGCATTTTCTTTCAAGAATAGGACATTGTCATTCCCTGCCCAGAAGGAGACAGTCGGTGGTAGAAACAAGAGTAACACCCAGAACAAGGCCAAGAGTAAGAACAAGGGCAAATAGAAGGCCCAGAAGACTGAGACATCATAGATGGTCACTGCAATCTGCATAGGGTATGACCACCTGCTCAAGTCTCCACATCTGATCAAGAAGGACGATCTAGGTGTCCTGACCATTCTATGCTCCATCAACAGATGCTACTTCTACAACACTATCTGTGACACTAGATCAGACGTCAACATAATGGCAAAGGTAACATATGAATTCTTATATGGTACTATGCCTATGGACCCTAGCTATGCGCAGCTACAGTTGGCGGACCAGTCCTTTCGCATTGTGAATGGGATAGCCAAAAACGTCCCTGTCGAGATCGAAGACCACTACGTCCCCACTGACTTCTTGGTCATTGACATGGGAGAGGAATATGATCCACCCATCATCTTAGGAAGACCGTTCCTTAACACTACCAAGGCCATCATATACATTGGAATAGGGGAGATCCATTTCCAATTCCCCTCACAAAAGGTACGCCTGCATTTCAATAGCAATTATATAATTGAGCAAGATCCCAAGAAGAATAGGTCAAGAAGAAGGCGAAACACCGACTGTTGACACTCCTTAAGTATCAATTCTAAGTGTCAACTAAGCATGAGAAAGGATATAATTGCAATACACCACCTAGACATAGGGTTTATACTGACAAAATTCCACGAGTTTTGGTGTTTATCTATTTCTAAACTGCAAAATAACAAAAGAGACCCACAAGTAAGGTTTACATAGACACATAACACTTCGGTACGAAAAAGAACAATCTAGAATACCCAGAAGCACCCCCTAGGGGGAGGGACCCACCTGCTAGCAGGGCAGGGCGGGCACCCACCCCCTAGGGCAATGTTGACTGTCCTTAAGTATCAAATTTAATTATCAAATAAATAAAGAAAAGGATCCAAATGAAATCAACATCTAGACTTAGGGTTTTATCTGACAGAATTCCACGAGTTTTGGTGTTTGTTTATTTCTGCAGGGGGTTATCAGGAAATACAGAAGAAAGGCCCACACGTCGGGATTACATAGAGATATTAACGTGCCGTGCAATTATCTTACGTCTAGAAGACTCCAGAAGCCACGGGAAGGAAGTGGAGGCCGAACGGGGCCAGAGGCAGGGCGCCCGCCCTCCTGCCCTGGGCGCCCACGCTGACTTGGAGCCCAATCAGGACTCTTTCTCTCGGGAGATCTCCACCGACCTAAAGGATCAAGAATAACCGTTCAATCAATGTCAGTTTGATCCGACGGCCCAGGTTCACTTGAGGGGACTATATAACCAGACCCCCTGGCCCCTAGAGGAGGCACCCCTTGATCATTATTCATTATTCATAGACAGAGCAAAAGCTAGGGTTTAGAGATGAGAGCTCTCCTCTCTTCTCTAAACTACAGTAGATCTAGATAGTAGCAAGATGGAGAGCGAAGGAGGATTAGAGGAGAGGCCGGCCTATCGGTTCTTCCTCCGGTTGTACTTCGTCATGATCAAGCTCTAATCAAGCTTGCTCATGGGATGACTCTGGTAATTTACTTCTAATTCATTATGCAATTACTAATTATGTATGTTCTGGTTCACAACTCTTTTGAGTTCTTTAATCTATAGGACGCTATAGGTGAGAGTTGTAGTATAGGTGTAAGCGTGGTGCTTAGACCTAGATTACTTATGGATATCCCCTGTCTAGCTGGATCGTGTGGTAGGCCGCGTAGGTGACAGTTACGTTGGTCCTCTTTAGTCCACCTCTCGTTAGCAGGACGGGTAGGGTTTATTGGCCCAAGGATAAGCATCCTTTGTGGTGTACTCTTATCACGTGGTTCGTCCCAGACATAGACATACCCCTTTGAAGTAGAGAAACCATAGTTATCCTCTCTATTCTGCTACCATCACCCATATACTAGAATTGCTCTATTCTCTATTCCCATATTATCACTCACTGTTATCTTACCTTTAATATTGTTCTTATTCGATTCTACCATCTTTCCTATTTACACCTTTTTACTTATCTTGGTTAAGTTAGAGCGTAAAACAGTTCTCCCGTTTCCCTGTGGATACGATAAAACCTTTAACTGGGTAAAAGCTATAACGGTATCCGTGCGCTTGCGGATTATCTGTGTGCGTATAAATACCATAGTACACTCTAGTGCCATGCTGGGGATGACAACCTAGTATTCAAGTGGTGTTAGCAAGTGTCCACAAGCATTTTTGGCGCCGTTGCCGGGGAAACGGTTGCTGAGTTGACTACGAACTAGCTTAATCATTTTCTAAAAAAAATAAAAATAAAAATATTTTCCTTTTATCCTTTGCCTCATCTCTGCTAATCTTTCTTCTTATCTAATCCTTGATCTCTGGTCTATCATGAATTCAAACATGTCTATCTATGAATTTCATAGACCTACTGGCACACATCTCGAACCACCAAAATCTTCAAAGCCTATCATAGCATCTAGTTTTGAGATAGACCCCGAATACATAGAATTTGTTCAAAAACAACCTTTCTCAGGAGAAGGTGAGGAAAACTCATACACACACCTAAGAGAGTTTTATCGAGTCTGTGACCTCCTTCGCATAGAAGGAATGTCCGATGAGACCCTCAAATGGAAGCTCTTTCCGTTCTCTTTAACGGGAAAAGCTAGACATTGGTACAAACTCAAAGTAGGGAGTGTTCATGGAGATTGGAAGGAGTTATATAGTAGTTTTCTTTCTAAATATTTTCCAATCTCCAAAGTGGCGGAACTTCGGTGTGAGATTATTTCTTTTAGACAACTGGAAGAAGAATCTCTTAGGAAATCATGGGACCGCTTTATTAACCTTACTCTCACTGGCCCAAAGCTTTCTATTCCGGAAGAAGTTCTTCTAATTCACATTTTTGAGGGCCTTAGTAGGGAAAATAAGCAAACCTCGAATACAGCCTCTAGAGGATCCTTCTATCACCTACCTGCTAGTGAAGCTTGGAATTTGATTGATTTATTAAGTGGAAAGTCTCCTAACTTTTATATCCCTGAGAAAGAGACAGAACCAGTTCCTAGACAAGAAGAAGAAGTTTCGATAGCCAGATCACAACCACTTCAATTCCAAACTTTAGCTATCGATCCTAAACCATCAATACCCCAAAATTCTCCAAGGGAGGAAGGAATTCTGACCTTAAATCTTTCAGATGCTGATGGTTTAGACTTCTGGTTCCATAAGAGACCTTCAAGCAGGGATAATTCAAATCCTCGCAATAATGGTTCTCTTAGAGAATGTCCTGGTTCCTGTTACGAAGAAGTCGAGGATGACACATCAAGTAAAGGAGAGCTAAGCCATATTGAAAATTCTAACACCTCCCCTTTCCTGATCACAAGTTCTAAATGGCTAGAATGTGTAGAATGGATGGATAAGGAAGAAGCCTTAATGAATTCTGACTTTGGTTCAATTTCAAATGGTGAGTTCTTGACTCCCTTTGAAGATGGGATTCCTCCAACTATAGAAGAGGACATAAGTGAGACCAATCCAAGAGGAACTCTGAACATTCAGATTAGAGACGAAGATAAAATTAATGAGCATGGAATTTATTTCATAGCCACTTTTTTTACTCCATGCTCATATGCAACATCTTCCCAATCTATTTGTCTCTCCAACATCACGACATTTTAGATCTCCAACCCCCTCTTCCTTTCTATTTATAAAAACTTTAAAAGGGCGGTTGTCGATGCATATGTCTATAATAAATATTGCAGATCTCGTTGAGTTGGTCTTGATATAGGTCAGTGTTGGAAGGGAAACCACTTCGCTGACATAAATTGATGGTTTCCCAAGGACAAGCTTAGTGTCCTAAAATAAGCACTGATCAGATCGTAGCATGAGTTTTTAATTATTTGCAACATTACCTTATGTTTTGAGCATATAAGGATAATTGTAAAAATATTCCTTCGGGTATTCTTGTCACTAACCTTTACAGGATAGGAGCAAGAAGATCGGATGAATGACAAGCACAAGGTATGTCCAACCAATCATCATACAATATTGAATTAAATTCATCCAAACTTGAATTCTGCAAAATTCAAGCTTGGGGGAGTACTTTACATAAAAACATCCTTTGCCATGTTGCTATGTTGGTTGTCCCTACCTTTAAGACATGCTCAATTTGTTAAATGCTAATCACACTTCTTCATCTCCACTTGAGTAGATCTCTATAAATGCTATCATGCTACCTTTGTCTATTTACTAGTAAGTGTTAGTTTGGAAGTACTGCACATACTTCTATTGGCTTTTAAATTAAGCATGGTGCTTAGGTTAAACAACCTTCCTTAATCTGATTAGACATGGAGTCTAGTTCGGTTATTGAACTAAAAAACTGCTTGTGTAGACATTGGTATATTTTTGTCGGACTAACCCCTGCAGAAAAACTTTCAATATCGATTTGGGAAGTCCTGAGATAAACTCACATCAGAGATGAAGAGAGTGACACATGAAGTTTAACAATTTGCACAAGAAGGACATAGCTCATTCATCATAGAGAGATGATCCATGGAGGGTACCACAAACACGATGCACAAACACTAAGAAAGGAAAGCTTCCACAAGGTGATACTTTACCATCACTCTTCAAGCAAGGTAACATCTTAAGGTACTTGACTATCACTTTTATAAGCTTCTCCTTGGTTCTGGCGTTCATATAAATAAAAGAGACAAACATGTATGATTTACAACTCTAGATTAACCAACCCAACTGATTCAACATGTTTAGTCCTTTAACCCTTGTTCTTAGTACTACCTCCATGATCCCACACTCCTAATCATATGAGCTAAAATGTTACACATTCAATCATTGAGAGATATAAAGAAAAAGACATATACATAGATAGATTATCTTTCCATAAGGTTGAGCGATCTGATCTGACAAATGTTATAAGTGCTACACTCATGAACTTTTCATCCATCAACTTTGTCTTGCTCACTATGCTTAGGGTTAGAGAAGAACAAATACACTTTAGGTTCTGTTGGTGTTTTCCACCAACAGGACCCATGCACTTGATCTCTGCCTTGTCTCTATGAGCAGGTACACTTTGAGCAAAACACGGAGGAGTTTTATAACTCTCAGACTCTACCAAGTGAAGGACCTAGATCTACGAGCACAAACACATAGAGCAGGTTACTGCCAACGCCGCACTTCGAGCTGCTGGGCAAACGAAGAACATGGGCGACACCGTATCAAGAGGTGCAGACGTCAAGGTCCGCACCTGAATCAAATGACGCACCTGAAGAATGAACACGATGAGAAGTCTTGTTAAGAAGACTTAAAACATTGAACCCTTGCCGAAAGGTAAGATCAGTTGTTATTCATATTTATCCTTTCTGCATTCCCTTTTCCCTTTGATTATTTACTTTCCTTAAATTGATTATTAGTTAATCATGCTATCTTGAAAAGAAAATAAAAATGTTAAAAAATACTAAGCCCCATGTGAGTCTACGAGTGGCATAATACCCATAAGTACCTTCACTGTGGTGGCATAAAAATAAAATAAATATTTCTTTTCTGCTTTATAAAATAAAAATATAAAAACAGGGAGTAATATTTATTGAGGAAGCTCAACATGATGAAGGCTAGATATTTATGCTAACACATAATTAGTTCCACAAGCTTTGTTGTCTATTTGAGCTCCACAGAATTTAAGAATCAAGAAGACTAGCAGACGGAGGACATTCTAATCGCTGTCACAATGCTGCTGACTTTCAAATACACCTCTGCCACCTGCTAGCTACATCAAGAGAAATTACGTCAAAATTCAGCTTGGGGGAGAGCACCCCCATTTATCTCGCTAAGTATTTCTACCTATCTTTATACTTATATTATATTAGAATATTAAAATACATAAAGTATGAAAAACTAAATAAAGATTTTGTGCTTATATATATCTTTTGCTTAGTGTGTTTAATAAATAAATAAAGTGGCTATGCTAATCTGAATCTTAATAATAAAACTCTAGCATGGATATGATGAATAGTTGCTCTGCCTAATTTGCAAATTTGAAGTTCTCTCTCAAGTTTAGACATAACTGTTATAATTTAAAGCTTGCTCTAGATCTAAATTTGTGGGATAAAAACTTGATCTGAAATCTAAGTTGTTAACGGATATGATATGGGAAGGTTGAGCTGCTGTTTATCTGTTCCTTGAGATGCTAGAATTCTGGAGAATTTTATCTTTGAAAAATCTTTAAAATATTGAATGATGAGTTCCTGTATGATGAAAGTTTAAATTCCTACCACAGCCATATATACATGCTTGCTAGACTTTGAGCCAGACATTTACTATTTACTGCTTATGAGCATTGAGTGTGGTCAAGCTGTGTAGACCCTTAGGAGCTTGTCATGTGGTTAAATCAAGATTTCACTTGCACATTCACTCATATATGCTACTTCTACTCCGGAAGTACCATCCACATATATCCACTCATTTCCATCTCCAGAACCACCCAAAAAATATTCTACTCCTAATCCGGGAGAGAATAACCAAAAATATTTCTGTTTTTCCGTGTGAAATAAATGCTCAAGTTATCTTGTTACTACCACTTGCTATATTATCTCATGAGATGAGTGCTCTAAAAAAGGAGAGAAAAAATATATGAGGAAAAAAAAAGGGGCAGGTGCCCGGAACCTCGAAAGAAAAGAAAAAGAGTGAGACGAGAGGTAAAAATGGACAAGTGTCCGACAGTAGAATTAGGGGTACAGGATACCCACCTGAGAGGAAAGAAAAAAATGAAAGATAGAGCATCTCATTCTCCTCATAAAGTTTAAAAAAGCAAGGAAGGTATGTATCCCCTCAAAAGAGCAAAAGTAGAATTAGACTTCCACCATTGTTATCACCATCATCACCATACACCATTCATTCGCCACACATGCACATCATGATTTGACTTATTGACTTGTTTCTCTAGATCCATGGTTTGACTATGCAATAAATGTCTTGTAAGTATGTATTAGCTGTCTCCCACCTATGAGCTCCAGATATTAAAGCCTTATTAGAGTAGGGTGAGAGAGAAGACAATGTCACTATGCCATATACCACAAATACCACATATCTTGAGAGAAGGCATATACCATCACTGCCTTGGTAAGGATCCAGAAATACCACAAAAGAGAGATTTAGAGAGTCATACAAGGAATCTCTGAGTTTTATTTGAAAATCTACAAAAATTCCAGAGCTATAGCTGATCAAGAATAAGAGACATGGCACTTGGCTAGACTGTTCTATCTTTTAACTAAAGACATAAGTGACGGTTACAAGTCCCATGGTGAAAGGCACAGTAAGTAAGTTTTAGTTCTTGACAGTTTACTCTAACTCAGAGATGAGATCTTATTTAAAAGCATGTGTACCGTCAAATTTTTAAGATATTGCAACAACTTCTGATCCACTGCTGTGTCTATCCTTGCTCAGGGACGAGCAAGAGGTAAGCTTGGGGGAGTTTGTTGACGGTCCTTAAGTATCAAATTTAATTATCAAATAAACAAAGAAAAGGATCCAAATGAAATCAACATCTAGACTTAGGGTTTTATCTGATAGAATTCCACGAGTTTTGGTGTTTGTCTATTTCTGTAGGGGGTTATCAGGAAATACGGAAGAAAGGCCCACACGTCGGGATTACATAGAGATATTAATGTGCCGTGCAATTATCTTACATCTAAAAGACTCCAGAAGCCACGGGAAGAAAGCGGAGGCCGAACGGGGCCAGAGGCAGGGCGCCCGCCCTCCTGCCTGGGCGCTCGCCCTGACTTGGAGCCCAATCAAGACTCTTTCTCTCGGGAGATCTCCACCGACCTAAAGGATCAAGAATAACCGTTCAATCAATGTCGGTTTGATCCGACGGCCCAGGTTCACTTGAGGGGACTATATAACCAGACCCCCTGGCCCCTGGAGGAGGCACCCCTTGATCATTATTTATTATTCATAGACAGAGCAAAAGCTAGGGTTTAGAGATGAGAGCTCTCCTCTCTTCTCTAAACTAGAGTAGATCTAGATAGTAGCAAGATGGAGAGCGAAGGAGGATTAGAGGAGAGGCCGGCCTGTCGGTTCTTCCTCCGGTCGTACTTCGTCATGATCAAGCTCTAATCAAGCTTGCTCAAGGGATGACTCTGGTAATCTACTTCTAATTCATTATGCAATTACTAATTATGTATGTTCTGGTTCACAACTCTTTTGAGTACTTTAATCTATAGGACGCTATAGGTGAGAGTTGTAGTATAGGTGTAAGCATGGTGCTTAGACCTAGATTACTTGTGGATATCCCCTGTCTAGCTGGATCGTGTGGTAGGCCGCGTAGGTGACAGTTACGTTGGTCCTCTGTAGTCCACCTCTCGTTAGCAGGACGGGTAGGGTTTATCGGCCTAAGGATAAGCATCCTTTGTGGTGTACTCTTATCACGTGGTTCGTCCCAGACATAGACATACCCCTTTGAAGTAGAGAAACCATAGTTATCCTCTCTATTCTGCTACCATCGCCCATATACTAGAATAACTCTATTCTCTATTCCCATATTATCACTCACTATTATCTTACCTTTAATATTGTTCTTATTCGATTCTACCATCTTTCCTATTTACACCTATTTACTTATCTTGGTTAAGTTAGAGCGTAGATCAGTTCTCCCGTTTCCCTATGGATACGATAAAACCTTTAACCGGGTAAAAGCTATAACGGTATCCGTGCGCTTGCGGATTATCTGTGTGCGTATAAATACCATAGTACACTCTAGTGCCATGCTGGGGATGACAACCGAGTATTCAAGTGATGTTAGCAAGTGTTAACAGGCAACATCCGAGGCTACGTGGCCAATCAGGCTCCACTTCGTGGATTAGGGTTCCACCGCCTTTGAGGATTAATCTAAACCATTCGTTTAAGTCGGTTTGATCTAACGGCCGACGTTCATTTGAGGGGGCTATATAAGCAAGGCCCCAGGCCCCCTGCCAAGGGCAATCCATTATTCTTCATAATATTTTCCAGAGAGGATTCGCCAGACAGAGGGTCCCTTGAATGGATCTACTCCCTAGGGCTTAGCAGTCAAGAGAAACTATTTTAGTTTCTATGTGAGATTAGAGTTTACTCTTCTAGATTGACAGAGAAAGAGTGGAGGTGTGGATTGGAGGAAGCCTGGCCTGTCGTGTCTCCTCTCCAGTTTGTACCGGTAGGTTCAAGTCTCCTCACCCAAAGCTTGTTCCTAAGATTTTTCAACATTTCGACTTCTAATACTAGTAAGTGCCTTGTTATTATTGTTCTTTGGTTTGTGAGTTTACTTTATTCTTTTTGCATAGAGAGTAGGGTAATCATCTCTAGCGTAAGCATGGTGTTTGGACTAGGATACTCATAGATATCCCCTGTCTAGCCGGATTTGTGGTTGTAACTCGGGAAGTGACAAATCCATTGGTACCTTTGGAGCTCAAGATCCCGTTAGAAGGACTGCTAGGGTTAATAGGCCGTGGGATAAGCATCCTTTGTGGTGTTTTTCTTGTCTTTATGGTTCTCCCCAATAGAACAATAGTACCAACCATGCATAGGTTAGAATGAGAGTGTTGTGTGGTCTTCTCTATATCGCTCACATCAAATCACCTTATTTGTAGCCTAAAGGATAGTAGCAATAGATTTGGTTAGTCATGTGCATGCTTTCTCCCTGCAGAAAAACAAATAATGATACTCTAGATAGAGTCCCGAGTGAAGTGCTCACCGATATCCGTTCACTTGCGGATTATTCTTCTGTCTATGTTACCAAATATCAACAAGCATTTCTAGCGCTGTTGCTAGGGAGAAAGAAGGTCTACTAAGATAACCTTGAGTCTTGCTATTATCTTTTACCTATACTTTTATCTTTACTTACCTTTTCATTCTTTATTTTTACCTTTTATGTTTCTATGGAAAATCTAAATTCCACGCCTATCTGTTAGTTCTCTACACGCACGGAGATCGACCTATTACCATGGGAGTCATCACAGCCTATGCAAACTCCCTAGTTTTGGTTGAGTCCGCAGTTGGTTGCAATGATTCAAAGCCTATCCTTTTCAGGAGAGGTAGACGAAAACCCTTACCTTCATATTCAAGATTTTGAGCAAACATGTTATTGTCTTCGCATAGAGGGCATATCCAACAAAACTTTACGCTGGAAGCTTTTTCCTTTCTCTTTAAAGTGAAGAGCTAGACAATGGTATAATTAGAAGGTAAGCAAACAACAAGGAGATTGGGGTGTTTTGCGCTCCAACTTCTATCTAGATTTTTATCCCATTCTCCAAATCGTCGACCTTAGAGTCAAGATTCTAACCTTCAAATAAGAAGAGAATGAATCTTTGGCTCAATCCTGGAAACATTTTCTTGAGCTTTTAGAATCAGGTCCACACATTAACATTGAAGGCCCCATTCTTCTTCAACATTTTTATAAAGGCCTTTGTAAGAAAGATAGAGAGTTGCTAAACCCCACCTCTGGAGGTTCTTTCTTGCATAAACCTTCCTCAGAAGCAAAGCTTATGCTAGATAGAATTCTAGATGTTGAGATGGACAATATCCTCTATGAAGAAACTCATGAAGCTGAAGATAATACCTTGCGAGATACCCATCCACTTCAGCCATCCCTGAGCCTCAAAAGGAAGAAATTCCACCAACTGATTTCATGTTGGATATAGATCCTGATCTTTTTACTGATTTTGGAAACATTTCAAACTACTTTTCTATTCCAAAACTCCGGAGTCATAGCAACTATATACAGGAAATGCCGAGAAAGAGCATTTTAAGAGAGCTTGTATCAATTATGAGCAGCGAATGGTTAGAAGAATCAGAGCTTTCCTCTGAAGTGATCCGTATGGATTCACCTTCTATTCCTATACGCTTTGAGCTTAATGCATATAAATTTGATGCTCTCTATAATCCCGTTGTGGGGGTCGATATCATGTCTAAATTACTTGTGCATAGATTATTGGGAAAAGTGACCTTAACCCCAACAATGAAACTCATGAAGAGTCTTTTTGGACATTTAGTCCCCAATCTTGGAATTTTACTTGTCCTACCCTTTATGGTAGAAGGAGCCATGGTTCGCTTGAGCTTTTATGTCTTTGATACATGGGGCTTTGACCTGTTGATAGGACAACCTTTTAGAAGACTCCTTTAAGAAGGTCAAAATGGGAACCTTAATATCTCTCTTGTGAAGAATTTCTAATTTCCATTGACAATTTCCCATTCCTTGAATAATAAGACCGAATCATTTCTGTTACCTGATCCTATGGAAGAAGTAAGGTATGCTTCTTGGGAGTTTTTGAGAGAACCAGACTTAGAACAAGATGCTCCTTTCTTCATAGAAGAAGCTGACCCTTCAGAACCTGAACCCTTAGATGAGTTTGCCGAGCACCTAGACCTCCCATAGAGCTTAAACCTTTACCACCTGATCTTACATATGCTTTCCTCAATAATAATCCAGAGTCTCCTATAATAATAAGTGATAAACTCAATTAGGAGCAAACTCTATGCTTAATGGCTACTCTAGAAAAACATTGCTCAGCCTTTGGCAACTCACTCCAAGATCTCACTGGAATCAGTCCTAAGATTTGCACTCATCGCATTCCTACAAATCCTTCTGTTTCACCTTCTCGAGAAGCCCAACGTAGACTCAATAACGTGATGAGAGAAGTAGTTAAAAATGAAGTCATAAAGTTGCTGCATGCAGGGATTATATACACCGTGCCGCACAGTGAGTGGGTAAGCCCCGTCCAAGTTGTGCCTAAGAAGGGAGGCATGACTGTTGTTACGAATGAAAAGAATGAGCTGATTCCACAATGCACTGTCACAGGATGGTGGATGTGTATAGATTATAGAAAGTTGAACAAAGCCACAAAGAACGATCACTTTGCTTTACCTTTTATAGATGAGATGCTAGAACGGTCAGATAACCACTCGTTCTTCTGTTTTCCTAGATGGATATTTGGGATACTACCAAATCCCAATCCATCCTAATGATCAAAGCGAAACCACTTTTACATGTCCCTATGGAACTTATGCTTATTGAAGAATGTCTTTTCGGTTATGTAATGCTCCAGCTTCTTTTCAAAGATGCATGATGTCTATATTTTCTGACATGATTGAAGATATTATGGAAGTTTTCATGGACGATTTCTCTATTTATGGAAAAACTTTTGATAGTTGTCTTGAAAATTTAGACAGGGTCTTGCAAAGATGTGAAGAAAAGCACTTGGTCCTTAATTGGGAAAAATGTCATTTTATGGTTAGAGAAGGAATAGTGCTAGGGCATTTAATTTTTGAAAGAGGCATTGAGGTAGATAGAGCTAAAATTGAAGTAATTGAACAATTACCTCTGCCTGTTAATATAAAAGGAATTAGAAGCTTCCTTGTTCATGCTGGTTTTTATCGTAGATTTATAAAAGATTTCTCGTTCATTGCTAGACCACTTACTCTTTTGCTAGCCAAGGATTCTCCTTTTGTTTTTGATGACGCTTGTTTAAAGGCTTTTGAATTGTTAAAGAAAGCGCTCATCTCTGCACCAATCATTCAACCCCCTGATTGGTCTTTACCATTTGAAATTATGTGTGATGCTAGTGTTTATGTTGTGGGGGCAGTTTTGGAACAAACTAAGGATAAGAAACATCATGCAATAGCTTATGCTAGTAAAACTCTAACAGGACCTCAACTTGATTATGCAACCATTGAAAAAGAGCTCCCAGCTGTTGTTTTTGCTATAGACAAGTTTAGATCTTATTTAGTAGGAGCTAAAGTTATTGTTTATACTGATCATGCTGCTTTAAAATATTTGCTCACTAAAAAAGATGCTAAACCTCGTTTAATAAGATGGATCTTACTACTCCAAGAATTTGACTTAGAAATAAAAGATAAGAAGGGAGTAGAAAACTCTATTGTTGATCACTTTAAGAAACTGTAGGAACTACCCATTGATGATTCACTCTGGGACGACATGCTCTACGGGATCAACAGATCTGACCCTTGGTATGTAGACATTGTGAATTTGATGGTTTTAGGATATGTACCACCAGAAGGAAACAAAAAGAAGCTTATTCAAGAGAGTCGTTCACACATAAGGGATGAGCCATACCTCTTCCGAGTATGCTCTGATGGCTTACAAAGAAGATGTGTGACTATCGAATAAGGACTGAAGATCATAGAAAGATGCCACTCATCTCCATACGGAGGTCATTATGGAGCGTTCCGCACACATGCAAAAATTTTGCAATGTGGATTCTATTGACCGACAATGTATGAAGACACTAAAAATTTTATCAGAAGATGCGGGTCATGCCAAAGACACGGCAATATAAATTCAAGAGATGCCATGCCACTCACCAGCAACCTGCAGATAGAGCTCTTTGATGTCTGGGGAATTCCCCCATCAAAGAAGTGTGAGCATATCTTGGTGGCAGTTGACTATATCTCCAACTGGGTAGAAGCACTACCCTGCAAGCATTCCAACAGCGTGAGTTCTAAAAAAATGTTCAAAGAAATCATATTTCCAAGATTTCGGGTCCCCAGAATAGTAATAAGTGATGGAGGATCACACGTTATCGACAAAAGCTTCGAGCAATACCTAGCAAGGCATGGGATCTGTCATAATATCGCTACACCTTAACACCCTTAGACAATTGGCAGAGCAGAGACCTCAAACAAAAAAATCAAGAATATTCTTTAGAAGACAGTGAATGAGATGAGAACAACATGGAAGGACAAGTTACCCGATGCACTCTAGGCCTACTGGATTGCATACAAGACTCCAATCGGAATGTCTCTATATCAACTCATGTACGGAAAGACTTGTCACTTACCTGTGGAACTAGAGTTCAAAGCACACTGGGCCATAAAAAGATGTAATATGGACTTAGATGCTGCTCAAGAGAAAAGACAAATGCAATTATCGGAGTTAGAGGAGTGGCGAGAGAAGGCATATCACAATTCCATGATCTACAAGGAAAGAGTGAAACGATGGCCCGACAAGAGAATCAAGAAGGAGTTTGCACCCGGAGACAAGGTATTAAATTTTAATTCCAGGGTAAAACTCTTTGGGCACAGAAAACTATGAAGCAAATGGGAAGGACCATACATGGTAATCAATTCATCATTCCATGGAGCGATCACACTTTAAAATAATGAAGATACGTTATTCAAGGTAAATGGCCAATGTCTTAAATTATTTTTAGAAGCAAATAAAAAATTAGAAGAAATAGACGTAATTAATTTCTACCTTTTAAGTGAATTTTGAGGCCCAATCGCTTTAAATTTATAATTTTGGGCCCTATGTATATTTCATGAAAAATAAAACCTTCTAGAAACAAGTCCGAAAAAGGGGCCCGGCAGAGGAGCTAGAGCAGGGTGGGCACCCTGTGCGCTAGGGCAGCCACCCTACCCCAGAAACCCCTTGTCGCTGCCGTTTGCAGTTACGAAATTACAGTAACCCTCTTCCAAGAAAACCCGACAAAATGTTTATCCAACCATTCCGCCGTAGGATATGCTACGTAGATCCTTTCGGAGCCCCTTTGCCAGGCCTATTTAAACAACCCCTAACATCAGCCATCATCATCATTCAATCATTCATGTAGCCTATCGCCTAGAAGCTTGCTAAACCCCCTTCTTGCTCCATGGCTAGCAGCAACAACTCTGATAGGAGAATGGTCCCCTACGGGATTGATCTCAATCAGCTACCGCGTGAAGATCGAAACTCCAAAGCTATAGTCATAGTCCATGATGCTCACCCGCTTGCCACCATTCCTCCAAGCCAGCGTGGCTATGGCCAGTCCTACTATGCTCAGCCCGTCCTTATTGCACCACAGCAACCACTCCTACTCAAGGGACCAAGAGAAGGTCCTGTCGTTGACATGCGTACCGAAACTAGGATGCTCCCACCAATACCCAACAAAAGGAGCATTGGAGTGAAGACCAACGCTGGGGAGAGCTCTCAAGCATCAAATACACCACTGAAGAAGAATGTCCTTACTTCAAGGGGATTCGTGCCTCGAAGGTTAGAACCATCCCACCAAAGGATGCTCCAAAGGGTTCACTCAACTCCTTCGAGTCACCACCCAAGCGTCGCAAGACTGTCACCGACCTGGACAAGGACTTCCATAGCAGAGACGACATGATCATACAGCTCCAATCTGATATTAGCTTTCTCCATAGGCAGGTTTCACACTTGAACACGATAACGGAGAGCCTTAGGCGTGATATAGCTACACTCAAGGATCAAGTGAAGACCTTGCAACGTCGTTGAGCACATTAGCTAGTCATACAATCGATGAGGCAGGCTTAGATTCGCTTAGATTCGATTAGATTTGATTAGATTCATTCAGGTTTATTCATTCATCCATTAGAGTTTGGTTTGCTACAAATGTAATAAATGCCTCAAATGAGATTGAAATAAAGATTATTTTATTATTATTGTGCCTTGCTTGTCTCCACTTTGTTTTGTATGCAAGAGAACAGGAAACAAGTATGGGGGAGACTTCCGACGATGAAACAAATGAATTCAACCGCAACAATCAATTTTTTTGGAAACAAACTATGCAACAACTCTGCACGACAAAGCAGAGGGCGAGGGGCCACCCCACTGCCTTCGGCGCCCACCCTGCCTAGGGCACTTCCCGCTCAGCCCTTCGACTATGGTCAGGTTTGCACCATACACGTTACATATTTTCATACATACCCTTGAATTTCGATTCACGTAGTAAATTATTATAAATAACTCCTTAAATATGATGAATTACAAAGATAAAACATTTTTAATCATGCTCAAAGTTTCCTAGAGACCTGCTATTGTTAGGAATTTAATTGGAGACTCCATGTTGCTTGAATCGTTGTGGAATGAGAGGTGGTAGAATATGAGAACGGATTCTTGATATCTTTGTCACTTGGAGAATTTCATTTCAAAAACTTTAAAAATAATAGCTACCATACTCTGTTATTTTAGACATGCCACTCAAAGCTGAATACTTACTATCATAATTTAATAGCTACTAGCTTTGTATTGAGTTTGTTCAAACCGAGTTGACCCTTGTTGAGAGTTTTATCATGCTCTAAAGATCAAGTACTTTCTTTTCAAAAATATAAAAGATTCACTCTTCCGAAGTAATATTGCATTAGAGGCATGGGCTATGCAAATGTATGAAATTCGAGGAAATAAAAAGGGGCAAGTGCCCGACAACCTCATGGAAAGAAATGGACAAGTGTCCGACAGTAGAATTAGGGGTACTTCGGCACCCACTTAAAAAATAGCCATTGGTTCCTCTAATAGCAATTTGCCAGCAAGAGATGACAAGTTTAAAAAAATATGAAAAGTCTTGATCTAAGAGTATGACACTCCTCTCCTCGGATCCTGTTTTGACCAGGCAATATATACAAGGTAAGGTATGCGACACCTTCTATACTCTCTAAGCTTAAAAAGAAACATGTTTAACAATGATGTACCGTGAGCTCCACAAATACCACATATACGAGTGATCTAAGAGCTCCTATGAGGAAAGAGGTAAGCTAAGTTTTCTTTTAAAAAATGTACAAAAACTCCAAGTGACAGGATTGGCAAAAAAAGGACCTCTACTTCGAGCTGCTCCATTCCTCAACTGCTCACAGTCATATGGTGGACTCTACTAAACTCGTAAAGTACAAGTATAAAGGAATCTTTGCTTTAACCATCCTTTTCTCGAGGACGAGTAAAATCCTAAGTATGGGGGAGCTTGTTGACACTCCTTAAGTATTAATTCTAAGTGTCAACTAAGCATGATAAAGGATATAATTGCAATGCACCACCTAGACATATGGTTTATACTGACAGAATTCCACGAGTTTTTGTGCTTATCTGTTTCTGCAGGGAAACAACTGCAAAATACCAAAAGAGGCCCACAAGTAAGGTTTACATAGACACATAACACTTCTTTTCGAAAAAAGAACAATCTAGAAGACCCCAAAAGCACCCCCCTGGAGGAAGGGACCCACCGGCGAGAGGGCACGGTGGCCACCTAGGCCAGGTGGCCAATTAGGCTCCACTTCACGGATTAGGGTTCCACTGTAACACCCCAGTGTTATGGCTGCATCCTTTCACATGCATAAGATGAGCATCGTCATCTTCATAAGCATACCATGATCATCATTTACCTTGGGTCATGTCATCTTATGCATAAGTGTGATTTAACTTGCTTAATTATGCCTTCTATGCTTATGTTTGTTTATGCCATGCTCTTGTTTGTGTTCTAGGCCTTGGAAAATAGTTTACCTATGCTTAACTCAACATTTGGAACAATGTTCATGTTGGTCACATCTCCAAATTATGTCTTTATGTCATACTTTCACTCATAGGCCCTATAGACCTCTTTTGCTTAGGCTTTTAAAAAGTGTTTCATAAAATGTTTGCATGTCAAAACGCCCTAACGCAAAGTTGTAGAAAATTTTATAAGGAACAAAAGTTATTTCATGGCCATCTCATGACAATGATCACAACTTGCTCAAAAAGTGCTTGCAAGGCAGATTTGGGGGCTGTTTTGACACTTAGCAAAATTTTGCTAAGTCCTGGCGCCACCAATTTGCCTGATCGATTTTGGGAGCTTCATATCTTTTCATCCAGGCCGAATTGGTCTTTGCTCCAGTCGACAAACTTGTATAACTCGGTTAGTACTCCAAAAATGTCAACTACACCATCTCCTAATTCGCCACGGTTTGGATGATAATCAGCACCAAAGTAGCTCTATCACACAACAATGCGAACTCTGAATGGACATCGTCCCCGTCGACGTGGCCGACCAGCGGCAGCATTTCGGCGACATTGGCGTCCGTACGCCGTCTCTGGCCCCGCTCGTCAATGCTCAAGGCGTGCATGACCTCCACGGCGTCGCCCTCGAGCGGCTGGACGCGTCCACTCTCTCCCTCTCGCCTCTCTCGCATAGAAAACTCGGCCGCAGCAGAAGCGCCGTCGCGAGCTCACTCCGGCGAGCTCGAGCGCGCTCCACACTGCATTGCTAACCACCAAAGCTCGCCTACAGCTCGTCCGCCGAGCCGCCATGGTCGACGGTGAGCCCTCGAGCACCTCCGCCGAGCCGCCATGGTCGACGGTGAGCCCCTTCCGGTGGCTCCGCCGTGGAAAAAAGGGGGTGAATCAGTTCGCAAGTGACCTGGGATCACGTTAGTGTCCTCGGTTTGGCCGGAGATCTCGCCCTCGCAGAGAAATCGCCGGTGAACGTCATCTCTGTCGAGAGGAAGAAGAACCTGACACGTGGGTCCCGCTGTTAGTGACTCAACGGCTCCCTCCTCTCTTTTATTTAAATTCCAGATTTCTTGCAATCTTGCAAAAATCATATCTTCAGTTTCTGAGCTCCAAAAGTTGTGAAACAAATTTTGTGATGATCCAAGGGATGGCTAGTTTTTAATAAAAATATAAAATGCACCATATTTTCTGTGAAAGATAATTGTTATGAATTAATCTTGTTAATTCTATGTAACTCATATATCTTGATATACTGCTCCAAATGTTGTCCAATTTTTATGCTACGCTCTGGATAGTATTAGAATGCTCTGGTAATTATTTCATGATTTTGGGAGTGATGTATTTCTGATATGTAATTTATGTTAATATTATGGCCTAAATCCATGTTTAAATCATATTAAATGATATATGCTTATGCCGGTGTTCTCCTTTGGTGTCAAGCTTGTTCATAGTAGTAGTAACATGTAAATAATCTGAAATCTGTTGTTTGACACTATTTAAGTCATGTTTCTTAATTTATGAATTAAGCACCTTGTTACATGTTAATTAAATATCTTAAGTTTGGCATGTGCAATTGCTCTGAAAAGTTTATGGTAATATCAAGGTGCCTTGCTTGTGCTTCTGTAATTTTTGTAGATTTTTTCTGAGCACTCTTGCTGGTATCTTTTAATTATGTCCTTTTATGGATATAAATTAATAAATGCCTTTCTATTAAGTGTTTAGTAGTCAACATGTGATTTTCTGGTAATCTTGGAATATGCTTGTTCTTATAAACCACTTGGTTGGTGCTAAAAATGTTTTTGCTATGTCATCAACTAATTAATTAAAGGTTATAAAGCTGTTCTGGACAGCAAGGGAGTAATCTGTTTGTTGTCTAATGATAACTTTACTTTCGGAAAGACTTGCCTATAGCAAAGATGTTGTAAACTTTGTATGCTAGCTGCAGTTTAAATTTGGGATCATTTGGTCTAGTAATTTAAAATTTACGTCTCTTCCAATTTGAGTTCTAGGACTAGTTGCTCTCAGTTTTTTTTTCTGGAATAGAACCTGGAACTTTGTTTAGTTGACCTGTTTAACTTATTAATCTTGCTGTGATGTCTAAAGATGAAATGTAAACAATTTCATGAGCTTTCCAGAATGTCCTCATTCATGTTTTCTGGATCTATATATCTCGAGTTATGAATTGTTCTTTGAGCTGCTCTGTTAATTAGTTGTTGCTGTTTAATGGTCTAAGTGATGTGTTCTTGTCAGTTGAGTTCGTACTCTTTTGTGAGCTTGTAATAGAAGTTTACTCCGTAAATGAGTGTCCAGTGAAGTTTATTATCATGTTACCAAGCATTCATCATCATCTTCTGTACACACATTCCTTAGTTATCATGCATGCAATAGGTGCACCGGAGACCGCAGTATCGTTCGAGCTCGAGAGGGTGAATCCCGAAGGCCCAGAGGTTAACCAGGAGACGGAGGTCCAGCCAGCAGGACAAGAGGAACCCAAAGAGGAAGTCGAGTGCCCTAGTCACGAGCCCGCTTTGTTCATGAAAGGCAAGCCCCGAAGCATCTTAATCTCCCACTTTAATTTCAAAGCATACTTGAATATGTTATATCTATTGATGCATTACGTATAGGAGTTGTGATGGAACCCTTGCTGTATTATGCCTTTCCTTGTCCAGATATCTTACCCCTACCTGGTTGTAGAGTTAGGGTCGAGTAGCAACTTAGCCATGCTTAAATCGGTAGAAGTCGGGTGATATCCTGTCACCTGCGTGAAATAGGGTCTGTTGCTGGATCACGAATGGCTATATGTGCTATTGTGGGAAAGAACCTGGTTTAAAATGACTTAAGCCAAGCGGGGTTTTGCAAGGTGGTAGTAACTCCATCTGTGGCAGCTAAGGACCGATTGTTGTACGTCCTCTTGTCATGTTGAACGCATGCCTGACACTTAGTCGGCCGGATAACTCATTTTGACCGTGAAGCCAAGTAGTATGACTCAGGCCGGAAGACCGGCAAGTATAAAGTGCGCACTATCAGAGGAAGTGCGGTGTGAGGGGAGCCATTGGTGTAAGACCAAGGGTAGGTGATTTAAAAGTCTTGATCTTCCTGGCAGAGTGGCAGCCCTGGGAGTGCGGCGCTGATCGGAGCCACGATTCCTGAGTTGTACCAAAGGTGACCCGCTTGCTCTCCGACGGGGAATACATGGGTGAGTGCTAGGAATAACCCTCCAGCTGGATAGGAATCGACTCGAATCGTCGTCTCTCCCGGATAGTGAGAACTTGACAGAGCAGCGGCAAACGTAGCATTTACTAAGTACTATGGTTCTTAATGATGATGTCAAGGATAGCCAGAAAGAACATATGATGAAACTTGATATGGTTATTATTGTTTGCTAATAATCAAGTGAAGTGCTTAGTCCAGGTGCTAATATAGTGGTAGGCTAATGATAATCAATATGATGCTTTTAAGAATAGTTTACTCTCCAATCTAAGCTTTTTTGCAAAAAGATATGAGTCAAGCTAGCTACACTTTATACTCAGCCTTGCATAATCCTTGGTGTCTTTTGTGTTTGGTTAGACGGGTAAGTCTAGCTGAGTACATCCTCGTACTCAGGGTTTATTCACACCTATTGCAGATGATATCTTCTATGATGGCTTCTGCACGACCTGCCTTCATCCCGCTGGGGATGTGGACTGAACCATTGGGCGCGGTTCTCTAACAACTTCATACCCTGATGCTTTTGGTGGATGAGATAAGACTCTGGCAGTATCAAGAACTATGAAATGTGTGTGTAAAAACTATGTTGCTTCTGCTACTTCCAAACTTGTGTTGTAATAACTAAGTACTCCAATGTGGTGCCGCTTCGTCGGCAATGAATGGACTATGTAACATTTGTTGTATTGTGTTGAACTATTACAATCTTGGTTTGTTGCAAAGTTGGTTTGAAATCCTTTGTGGTATCGGTTGACTACCGGGATTATATGGGCTCAAGTCTGGAAACATGATTGCTAGACCGATCGTTTCTACACTTGAACTCTTATAATTTGGTTGGTTTCTCTGATAGCAGGCATCAGAACAAGTTCAGCATTAAAATGCATCATTTGTGTATTTAAAAACAAAAGAGTTTTAAATAAAAAGTGAGAAAATCAGCACCTAAAGTATGCCAGTGGTCGAATCATCCTTGCCCATATAAGGACTTTTGGTGGCTATTTATGTTCTGACTTGGGGGGTTTTAATTATGCATCTCCGGCAGTACTCAGGTATGGATGTGTGATGACTGCACTATGTTACCCTATGGTCTAATGGTAGAGGTAGCCTTCATATGTGAATTAGCCACATATGTCGCTAGATTTAAGTTACGCAACATTGCACCTATGCTCAAGTGTGAGCTGTGAGAGGACGATCGTCCAAACGACGGTCTAGGGGAGTGATCACGGTGGTTTTCTGGAGTGGTTGCATGTCAAACCATGGAACCACGAAAGAAACTTAATTGGGGAGTATTTAATTTCTCAGGTAGCTGTGGTGTCGTTGTTTGCACATGTCAGGGCATGTATGAGCAATGTGCACTTAGTTTACTACTTTCGTAAGTGAGATATTGGGAATTGTTGGGCTGCAATGAAGTTTTATGCAGGTACTCTAACAGCGCGCGTGTAAATTGATGGTTACCGTATCGAGAGATGAATGTATGCCACCGTATATCCATTACTATAATAATTTTCTAAATTTGTGAGGATGTACGGTTCGTGCATGCATCATATCACATTCATACATACATTCTGTCTACTCCTTCCCTTACAATATCGTACCTTTTAATTAAATAAATGTTGCTTAAATAATCCTCTCTCACCCATAGTTATTCCTTTCCACAGATGGACGTGCTCGCCTCACCTCTCTCCAGCGACACCTTTCTGAGCGAGTTTGGCACTCCTACTCTGCTTTGGAGGGTGCTGCAGTCAGTGGGGTATACTGAGCCAAGTCAGTACTCCTGGTGGGAGGTGGATATGACAGGAGACTTGCAGTGGTTTGCTGTGCAGGGAGTTGTCCCACCACATGGGGGCAGGCCTGCATGGTCAGGGTGGACCTGCAATTCAGATGGGCAGACCCCATGGGAAGCAGCTCAGGTTGCGGCCTATGCTATGCTGCTCAATATCTGTAAGAGGTTTGGCAATGAGCTGACAGGAGGGCCAGCGGCCTCCATTCCGCATGCTGACCCAGCAGCGGCCGGGTGGAAGCAGGCTGATGGTTGTGCGTTGGTCCGAGGTCGAGGAGAGCGAGCTGAGAGCTCCAGCCCTGCTATTTGTGCTATGATGGCTATGCTCAAGCTATTCAGTCAGTGAGAGGACACCTATGCAAAGGTGATGGTTGCTGTTCGCCAGGCTCAGGAGATGCAATAGAAGGCTGAAAAGTGTGCTCACAAGTTCCGCAAGCAAGCTAGACTCCTAGAGCAAGCCCTAAAGGACCGCAATGACTAGACATTGCGGAGTATCGTATGCAGCAGTGGGTGAAGGCCACTAGAGAGAGATCATAAGCAGGTGCAAATGAGTCAGTTGGCTAGGGAGAAGGAGACCGTGCAGAAGTGCTTGGTGCAGATCACCTATGAGAGGGATACTGCACTCCGCGTGTCAGAGAACAGGCGTTGGGCATGGGAGATGCACCGTATCCAGTCGGCTGAGTGGGAGAACTACCTGCAGGATTAGATTGAGGCTGGTCTTGTGGAGATTCACTGTGTCAACAACTTGCGACACCCTATTCCTCACCCTGTACTAGTTTACCCACAGGTGGGACCTCAGGTGATCGTGGCTGATGATGATGGTATGGAGGTAGATGGACCGGCCACGGCTGCACCACCCTTGCACGAAGACGTGGAGGATGAGGAGCTTGAGCCAGTTAGCGACGAGGATGGAGAGGCGATCTTCGACGCTGACTCAGACGACGAGCCGGGAGTGTAGTGGGTAGTTGGTAGCCGCCCTGTGAGGCTCTTTTGTAGCATGACCTATGGCAGTCATGTTCTTGTAATCATGTTGTAATCCTGAACCTTGATCTTAGACTTGTGTCTGTGCTTTGGTGATGTAATAACTTTACGGACCAGATGTTGTAATGACTCTATCATGTTCGAACGACTGTAATGATATTTCTCGTTGTTGTGCATTTTTGGATATCTGTGTCATGTTTTGGAATTGGTGATGTTGTTTTGTGGAATTGAATTATTGTGCCTTTTTCTGTAAAGTTATTCCCTCGAATACTTTCAATACTCACTGACTGTGTCTTTACATGTGTCTCGCGGCGCTCGAGGTGCGGAAAATCGTGCGAACATGAATCCACCCCCTCATCCTCCACCACCGAATTTAGCTGAGTTGATGCAAATGATGGTGGAAAGTCAGAGGCTACTCACTGAGACTATTAATCAGATGGCAAACCAGGGTGGTGGGAATGTACAACATCCGCTAGCACCTAATCAGTACAGCAGTTTCAAGGATTTCATGGATACCAAGCCCCCATCTTTCAGAGAGCCCGAAGAACCCCTTCATGTGGAGGAATGGCTGAAGACGGTGGAACAGAAGTTTCGCTTTTTTTGGCTAACTGACAATCTGAAGGCAGAGTATGCAGCTATCAACTACAGGGTCCAGCTGGTATTTGGTGGAATCAGGATAGGGAGGCTCTTCCAGAAAACACTAAGGTGGACTGGAATCTCTTTCGTGAAGCTTTCAGGGGACATTTCATACCTCCTGGGGTCATGGAAATGAAGCATACTGAGTTCGTGCAATTAACTCAGGGCAACAAAACTCTGAAGGAGCATTTGCATGCTTTCAATCATCTGTCAAGGTATGCTCCTGAGATTGTGAGCACTGAATCCAAGAAGATTGCTAGCTTCAAGAGGGGTCTTGGCCCCAAGCTGTTGAAGACTATGGGCCGCACTAAGTGTGCTGTTGACGGTCCTTAATGCTCATATTTAACCATCAATTAATCATGGAAAAGGATCCAAATGCAACCAACACCTAGACTTAGGGTTTTATCTGACAGAATTCCATGAGTTTTGGTGTTTGTCTATTTCTGCAGGGGGTTATCAGGAAATACGGAAGAAAGGCCCACACGTCGGGTTTACATAGAGATATTAACGTGCCGCGCAATTTTCTATCATCTAGAAGACTCCAGAAGCCACGGGACCGAACGGGAGACGTAACGGAGCCGGGCACTGGGCGCCCGCCCTCCCTTACTGGGCGCCCGCCCTCCACCCTGGACCAATCAGGGTGAAGTTCGGGGATCATGCTCCACCGACCTAATACTTCAAGGAAAACCACACGATCAATGTCGGTTTGATCCGACGGCCCAGATTCACTTGAAGGGACTATAAAACCAGACCCCCCTGGCCCCTGGAGATCATACCTCTTCTACAGAATCAAAGCTTGGGTTTCAATTCTTCATCCAAGTAGAGAGGATCCCTCTGGTTCATCTAGTTCTAGTTCCTCTAGTTCTAGTTCTAGTTAGTTCTAGTTGTAATCTAGAAAATAGGGAGAGAGAAGAGGAGAGCGGAGGAGGAGCCGGATCTGTCGGATCTTCCTCAACATTATACTTTTGCAGCATCTGGTTCGTTCTTCATCGTTCTCCAGGTTCTTCAATTCATAATTCCTGAGTTCTTTAATTACTTTTATTTACATTCAAGTTATTTATTGGATTCCCGCTTGCATCAAGTGCTCTAGTCTTTATAATGCTAGAGTAGTAATTAATAGATTAGACGTGGTGTTTAGTCTTGCAATTACCTGGAATTGCACCCAATCCTACGGGTTGTTGTGGTAGCCCTAGGGTAGTGACAGCCCTAACGGTCGACGTATTCCACCACGTTCGGATCGGTGTTTGTAGGACCGTAGTCGGAGCTTCCTAGCCCCCTTCTCATCTCTTTATGTGGTTAGTGTTCTGATGTCCCGATATAGATAATCTTGAAGTAAATCTTGATTCTTAGATCAACTAGAGAACTCTCAGGAAACTTCCTCTCTTCCCATAAAAAATAATTATATAGTTATCCTTGGGCGATCTTGGATCTTAATTAGCACACTCACGTTCTCTGTGGAAAATCGATACTCTGGAATACTCCCGGGTGAAAGCTACATCGGTATCCGTGCGCTTGCGGATTTTTCTTTTTGCGTTTAAAATACCCAACAAGTGCCACCTTCAATGAGTTTGTCAGTGATGCTCTTACCCAAGAGAATAACAACACTGTGTACACTACGACCAAGACTCGGAAAGCGAGCTTTTGAGTCCAGGGTAGGGGCATCTCAGTTCATGGCTCCAGTGGCAGTTAGGCCCCAGTATCGTGCTCCAACCCCTAACACGCGATACCATCCTCCAGCAAAGAAGAATCAGGCAAAGACGGGGTTCCACAAGGGGTACTCCATTGCTCTTCCTAGGGGGAACACTAGGCCTAGCTATGGCAAGGCTCCACCTACCAACCGTCCGTGCTAGAACTGTAATCAGATAGGGCACTGGCAAAGCAGCTGTCCTTACCCGCCAAAGAAGGGCAACCAAGGGAACGTTCATCAGGGATGTGTTCACTAGACAATAGTGGATGCTATCTCTGCTGGTGAGGTAGTTACGGCTGGTAAGTTCCTGGTTAACCAATGTGATGCACTTGTGCTTTTTGATTCAAGAGCATCGCATTCTTTTGTGAGTTCAGATTTTGTGTCTAAGCATAGCCTCAAGGTAGTTACACTTGATAAAGGTAGCTATTGGATTAGTGCCGCTGGGAATAATATTTCTACAAATCAAGTGGTTTTGGGGGCAACTCTAGAAATAGGAGACTGTCAGTTCCTTGCTGATCTGGTTGTTTTGCCCGGTGTGGGTATAGATGTGATTCTGGGAATGAAGTGGATGAGTGGTAACGGGGTCCTTATCGACACCACTACTCATGTGGTGATTTTGAGAGATCATAGTTCTAAGGAAGCGTTCTTAGTGCAACTTCCTTGTGATATTCATATCCGTAGCATGATGAATGCAGTTACATCTAGGACCATCAAGGATATTCTTGTGGCATTTGAGTTTGCGGATGTATTCCCTGATGATTTGCTCGGGCTTCCTCCAGACCGGGATGTGGAGTTCAAAATTGAATTGCTTCCAGGTACTGCTCCTATCTCTAGAAGACCATATAGAATGCCGCCAAATGAGCTAGCTGAGCTTAAGACCCAGTTGAATGAATTGTTGAAGAAGGGTCTTATTCGTCTTAGTTCTTCT
The DNA here is from genome assembly GCF_000003195.3 of Sorghum bicolor. NCBI lineage: Eukaryota > Viridiplantae > Streptophyta > Magnoliopsida > Poales > Poaceae > Sorghum > Sorghum bicolor. The sequence continues at coordinate 43,027,049 of NC_012876.2, forward strand.
CCTTGGGGTTGTCCATCTATCTTTGTGAAGAAGAAAGATCAGTCTTTGCGCATGTGTGTGGACTATCGTCCTCTCAATGCGGTGACCATCAAGAATAAGTATCCTCTTCCTCGCATTGATATCTTCTTTGATCAGTTGTCCAAAGCTAAGGCATTCTCCAAGATTGATTTACGGTCTGGGTACCATCAGATCAAAATCCGTCCTGAAGATGTACCTAAAACCGCTTTCTCGATGAGGTATGGGTTGTATGAGTATCTCGTAATGTCTTTTGGTCTTACGAATGCACGGATCATTTCATGTACCTCATGAATTCGGTCTTCATGCCCGAATTGGACAAGTTTCTGGTGGTCTTCATTGATGATATCTTGGTATATTCTTGCAATGAAGAAGAGCATGCAGAGCATCTACATGTGATGTTAACTTGTTTGCGTGAGCATCAGCTTTATACCAAGTTTAGCAAATGCGAGTTTTTGCTAAAGAAAGTACATTTCTTGGGCCATGTCTTATCTAAAGAAGGCATATCGGTGGATCCGGCCAAGGTGCAAGAAGTGCTGGATTGGAAGGTTCCAACTTCGGTGAACAAGGTTCGGAGTTTTCTGGGTTTGGCTAGGTATTATCGTCGTTTCATTCTGGAGTTCTCGAAAATATCCAAGCCTATGACTCGCCTACTTTAGAAAGATGAGAAGTTCATGTGGACGCCTGAGTGTGAGGAGGCATTCCACAAGTTGAGGACATTGTTGACCTCAGCTCCAGTCCTAGCTCAACCCAATATCGAGAAGCCCTTAGTGTATTTTGTGATGCATCTAGTATCGGTCTGGGCTATGTGTTGATGCAAGAAGGTCGTGTTATTGCTTATGCCTCACGCCAACTTCAAAAACATGAGGTCAATTTTCCTACTCATGATTTAGAATTGGCCATAGTTGTTCATGCTTTGAAGATCTGGAGGCACTATTTGCTGGGTAATCTGTGCAATATCTACACTGACCATAAGAGTCTCAAGTACATCTTCACCCAACCTGAATTGAACATGCGACAGCGAAGGTGGCTTGAGTTGATTAAAGATTATAATCTTCAAGTGACTACCATCCGGGCAAGGCAAACGTGGTTGCGGATTCCTTGAGTCGGAAATCATATTGCCATTTAGTTCAGATTGAAGATTCGTCATTGTCACGTCTTATGCACCTGCTAGTGCTTCACCAGATTGCTCTGGAAAGTTGTCTTCACAATTGGGTAATTGAATTGCAGCAAACTGATGTAGGTATCCACCATATAAAGCGGAAAATGAAAGAAGAAGAAACCAAGCATTTCCGGGTCGATGAGAACGGAATTCTACGGTTCAAGGATCGGCTTGTGGTGCCAAAGAACTGTGAACTCCGAAATCATATCTTATGTGAAGCTCATTCGTCCAAGCTGTCTTTCCATCATGGTAGTAGTAAGATGAATCAGGATCTAAAACCTCTGTTTTGGTGGACAAAGAAGAAAATGGAGATTGCTGCTTTTGTTGCTCATTGTGATAACTGTTGTCGTGTGAATGCAGTTCACATGAAAGCAGGTTTACTTCAACCCTTGCCAATTCCTGGTTGGAAATGGGAAGAATTAAGCATGTATCTCTGGACTCCCAACTTCTGTTAAGGGTTATGACTCTATCTGGTGATTGTGGATCGCTTGACTAAGGTCGCTCATTTTATTCTAGTTTGAACTGACTATTGTCCACATGAGTATGCGGAGTTGTACTTCGAGCACATTGTCCATTAGTTTGGTGTGCCTTGAACTATCATATCAGATCGTCGACCATAGTTCACTGCCCGCTTTTGGGAGTGTCTTCACTAGCAGATTGGTACTCACTTGGTTCATAGTTCTGCATATTATCCCCAAACAGCCGGCCAAACTGAACGTGTTAACCAAATCCTAGAAGACATGTTGAGGGCATGTGCTCTCTCTTCAAAAGGTTCTTGGGTAAAGTGGTTAATGTTAGCTGAGTTCTCTTATAACAACAGTTACCAAGAGAGCATCAAGATGGCTCTGTTTGAAGCCCTGTATGGTCGAAAGTGTCGAACCCCGTTGAATTGGGTGGAATCCGGGGAGCGAAGGTATTACAACATCGATTTCATGAACGAAGCGGAGCAGCAAGTCCGTACAATCCAGGAACATCTGGAAGCTGCTCAAGCTCGTCAGAAAAGTTATGCTGATAAGAGGAGGAAGCCGATTGAGTTTGCAGTCGAAAGTCATGTATATCTCAAGGTGTCTCCGATGAAAGGTGTACAAAGGTTCAGAGTCAAGTGAAAGCTTGCACCTTGTTATGTGGGACCTTATCGGAATCTTGAGAGGAAAGGGAACGTAGCTTACAAGGTTCAACTACTGGTTGAGCTATTTTTCCTGCCTTTCACGTATCAGAGTTGAAGAAATGCCTCCGTATTCTGAAAGAAAGAGTGGAGGTTCGGGATATCAAGTTGAAATCAGACTTGGTATATGATGAGAAGCCTGTAGCGGTTGTTGACCGCAAAGAGCGGGTAACTCGTAATCGTGTGGTTAAGTTCTACAAAGTGTTTTGGAGAAACCACAGGGAGGAAGATGCTACTTGGGAAACAGAGGACTATTTAAAAGAAGTTTATAAAACCTTCTTCGAAAATCAGTAAGTTTTCAAATCTCGGGACGAGATTTTTGTAAGGGGGAGGCTGTAACACCCCAGTGTTATGGTTGCATCCTTTCTCATGCATAACATGAGCATCATCATCTTCATAAGCATACCATGATCATCATTTACCTTGGGTCATGTCATCTTATGCATAAGTGTGATTTAACTTGCTTAATTATGCCTTCTATGCTTATGATTGTTTATTCCATGCTCTTGTTTGTGTTCTAGGCCTTGGAAAAGTTTACCTATGCTTAACTCAACATTTGGAACAATGTTCATGTTGGTCACATCTCCAAATTATGTCTCTAAGTCATACTTTCACTCATAGGCCCTATAAACCTCTTTTGCTTAGGCTTTTAAAAAGTGTTTCATAAAATCTTTGCATGTCAAAACTCCCTAAAGCAAAGTTGTAGAAAATTCTATAAGGAATAAAAGTTGTTTCATGGCCATCTCATGAAAATGACCACAACTTGCTCAAAATGTGCTTGCAAGGCAGATTTGGGGGCTGTTTTGACACTTAGCAAAATTTTGCTAAGTCCTTACGCCACCAGTTTGCCTGATCGATTTTGGGAGCTTCATATCTTTTCATCCATGCCGAGTTGGTCTTTGCTCCAGTTAACAAACTTGTAGAACTCAGTTAGTACTCCAAAAATGTCAACTACTCCATCTCCTAATTCGCCATGGTTTGGAAGATAATCAGTGCCAAAGTAGCTCTGTCAGACAGCAATGCGAACTCTGAATGGACATCGTCCCCGTCGACGTGGCCGACCGGCAGCAGCGTTTCGGCGACATTTGATGCCTTATGCCGTCTCTGGCCCCGCTCGTCAACGCTGAAGGCATGCATGACCTCCACGGCGTCGCCCTCGAGCGCCTGGACACGTCCACTCTCTCCCTCTCGCCTCTCTCGCGCAGGAAACTCGGCTACAGCGGAGGCGCCATCGCGAGCTCGCTCCGGCGAGCTCGAGCACGCTCCACACTGCATCGCTGACCACCAAAGCTCGGCCACAGCTCCGTCGTGCTCTGCTCTCCACCTTCCACCCTCAAGCTCGCCGTGAAACCCTCCGGTAAGCCGACATTTCCACTTTTCCCCAAACCGCGCTCACCGTCGCCGGACACGACGCGCAGCGCCGCCGTGTTTCCGCCGGAGCTCAGTCCTCTCGTGGCCAGCCCTCTCCAGTCCATCTCGAGCCAAGTCACCTACCTAGAAAGCTTTGCCGTAGTTCACTGGTGCTGTAGGACACCCTAGGGCACGCTCTACCGGCCTGAGAGCTCCGGTGTATCGCCGAGCACCTCCACCGAGCCGCCATGGTCGACGGCGAGCCCCTTCATGTGGCTCCGGCGTGGGAAAAAGGGGGTCAATGAGTTCGCAAGTGACCTGGGATCATGTTGGTGTCCACGGTTTGGCCGGAGACCTCGCCGTCGCGGAGAAAATCGCCGGTGAACGTCGTCTCGGTCGAGAGGAAGAAGAACCTGACACGCGGGTCCCGCTGTCAGTGACTCAACGGCTCCCTCCTCTCTTTTATTTAAATTCTAGATTTCTTGCAAGCTTGCAAAAATCATATCTTCGATTTCTGAGCTCCAAAAGTTATGAAACAAATTTTATGATGATCCATGGGATGACCAGTTTTTAATAAAAATATAAAATGCACCATGTTTTCTGTGAAAAATAATTGTTATAAATTAATCTTGTTAATTATATGTAAATTCATATCTCTTGATATACTGCTCCAAATGCTGTGAAATTGTTATGCTACGCTCTGGTTAGTATTAAAATGCTCTGATAATTATTTCATGATTTTTGGAGTGCTGTATCTCTGATATGTAATTTATGTTAATATTATGGCCTAAATCCATGTTTAAATCATATTAAATGTTATATGCTTATGCTGGTGTTCTCCTTTGGTGTCAAGATTGTTCATAGTAGTAGTAACATGTAAATAATCTAAAATTTGTTGTTTGACACTCTTTAGGTCATGTTTCTTAATTTATGAAATAAGCACCTTGTTACATGTTAATTAAATATCTTAAGTTTGGCATGTGCAATTGCTCTGAAAATTTTATGGTAATATCAAGGTGCCTTGCTTGTGCTTCTGTAATTTGTTTGTTGTCTAATGATAACTTTACTTTCTGAAAGACTTGCCTATAGCAAAGATATTGTAAACTTTGTATGGTAGCTGCAGTTTAGATTTGGGATCATTTGGTCTAGTAGTTTAAAAGTTATGGCTCTTCCAAGTTGAGTTCTAGAACTAGTTGCTCTCTGTTTTTTTTCTATAATAGAACCTGGAACTTTGTTTAGTTGACCTGTTTAACTTATGAATCTTGCTGTGATGTCTAAAGATGAAATGTAAACAATTTCATAAGCTTTCCAGAATGTGCTCATTCATGTTTGCTGGATCTATATATCTCGAGTTATGAATTGTTCTTTGAGCTCCTCTGTTAATTAGTTGTCGTTGTTTAATGGTCTAAGTGATGTGTTCTTGTTAGTTGAGTTGGTACTCTTTTGTGAGCTTGTAATAGAAGTTTACTTCGTAAATGAGTGTCCAGTAAAGTTTATAATCATGTTACCAAGCATTCATCATCATCTTGTGTACACACATTCCTTAGTTATAATGCATGCAATAGTTGCACCGGAGACCGCAGTATCGTTCGAGCTTGAGAGGGTGAATCCCGAAGGCCCAGAGGTTAACCAGGAGACGGAGGTCCTGCAGCAGGACAAGAGGAGCCCGAAGAGGAAGTCGAGTGCCCTAGTCACGAGCCCGCTTTGTTCGTGAAAGGCAAGCCCCGGAGCATCTTAAGTCTCCCACTTTAATTTCAAAGCATACTTGAATATGTTATATCTATTGATGCATTACGTATAGGAGTTGTGATGGAACCCTTGCTGCATTATGCCTTTCCTTGTCCAGATATCTTACCCCTACCTAGTTGTAGAGTTAGGGTCGAGTAGCAGCTTAGCCATGCTTAAATCGGTAGAAGTCGGGTGATATCCTGTCACCTGTGCGAAATAGGGTCTGTTGTTGGATCACGAATGGCTATATGTGCTATCGTGGGAAAGAACCTGGTTTAAAATGACTTAAGCCAGGCGGAGTTTTGCAAGGTGCTAGTAACTCAGTCTATGGCAGCTAAGGACCGATCGTTGTATGTCCTCTTGTCATGTTGAACGCATGCGTGACACTTAGTTGGCCGGATATCTCGTTCCGACCGTGAAGCCTAGTAGTATGACTCAGCTCGGAAGACCGACAAGTATAAAGTGCGCACTACCGGTGGAAGTGCAGTGTGTTGGGGGCCATTGGCGTAAGACCAAGGGCAGGTGATTTAAAAGTCCTGATCTTCCTGGCAGAGTGGCAGCCCTGGGAGTGCGGCGCTGATCGGAGCCGCGATTCCTGAGTCGTACGAAAGGTGACCCGCTTGCTCTCAAACGGGGGATGCATGGGTGAGTGCTAGGAATAACCCTCCAGCTAGATAGGAATCGACTCGAATTGCCGTCTCTCTCGGATAGTGAGAACTTGACAGAGCAGCGGCAAACGTAGCATTCACTAAGTACTATGGTTCTTAATGATGATGTCAAGGATAGCCACAGAGAACATATGATGAAACTTGATATGGTTATTATTGTTTGCTAATAATCAAGTGAAGTGCTTAGTCCAGGTGCTAATGTAGTGGTAGGCTAATGATAATCAATATGATGCTTTTAAGAATAGTTTACTCTCCAATCTAATCTTTTTGGCAAAAAGATATGAGTCAAGCCAGCTACACTTTATACTCAGCCTTGCATAATCCTTGGTGTCTTTTGTGTTTGGTTAGATGGGTAAGTCTAGCTGAGTACATCCTCGTACTTAGGGTTTATTCCCACCTGTTGCAGATGATATCTTCTGTGATGGCTTCTGCAAGACCTACCTTCATCTCGCTGGGGATGAGGACTAAATTGTTGGGCACGGTTCTCTAACAACTTCGTACCCTGATGCTTTTGGTGGATGAGATAAGACTCTGGCAGTAACAAGAACTATGAAATGTGTGTGTAAAAACTATGTTGCTTCCCCTACTTCTAAACTTGTGTTGTAATAACTAAGTACTCCGATGTGGTGCCGCTTCATTGGCAATGAATGGACTATGTAACATTTGTTGTATTGTGTTGAACTATTATGATCTTGGTTTGTTGCAAAGTTGGTTTGAAATCCTTCGTGGTTTTGGTTGACTACCGGGATTATATGGGCTCAAGTCTAGAAACTTGATTGCTAGACCGATCATTTCTACACTTGAACTGTTATAATTTGGTCGATTCTGTGACATCCACCGCCATTGAGGATTAATCTAAACCATTCATTTAAGTTGGTTTGATCCAATGGCTGATGTTCATTTGAGGAGGCTATATAAGCAAGGCCCCAGGCCCCCTACCAAGGGCAATCCATTATTCATCATAACATTTTCCAGAGTGGATTCACTAGAAAGAGGGTCCCTTGAATGGATCTACTCTCTAAGGCCTAGCATTCAAGAGAAACTAATTTTGTTTCTATGTGAGATTAGAGTTTACTCTTCTAGATTGAGAGAGATGGAGTGGAGGTGTGGATTGGAGGAAGCCCGACCTCTTGGTGTCTCCTCTCCAATTTGTACTTGCGGGTTCAAGTCTCCTAACCTGAGGCTTGTTCATAGGATTCTTGAACATTTCGACTTCTAATACTAGTAAGTGCCTTGTTATTATTGTTCTTTCGGTTGTGAGTTTACTTTATTCTCTTTGTGCAGAGAGTAGGGTAATCATCTCTAGCGTAAACGTGGTGTTTGGGCTAGGATACTCATAGATATCCCCTGTCTAGCTGAATTTGTGGTAGTAACTTGGAAAGTAACAATTTTGTTGGTACCTTTGGAGCCCACAATCCCATTAGAAGGACTGGTAGGGTTAATCGGTCTTGGGATAAGCATCCTCTATGGTGTTTTTCTTATCTTTACGGTTCTCCCCAATAGAACAATAGTACCAACCTTGCATAGGTTAGAACGAGAGTGTTGTGTGGTCTTATCTATATCACTCACATCAAATCATCTTGTTTGTAGCCTAAAGGATAGTAGCAATAGATTTGGTTAGTCAGATGCACACTTTCTCCCTGCGGAAAACAAATAACAATACTCTTAATAGACTCCCGGGTGAAGTGCTCACCGATATCCATTCGCTTGCGGATTATTCTTGTGTCTGCGTTAACAAATATCAACACCAGCCACTAGAAGAAGAAGAATGTTGTAGATGGATGGGCCGACTATGAAGGAGAGGTTTCAAGATTCGAAGATCAATATCCTGACGAGAATGTTGTCAAGCAGGAGGAACCAACAGAAGAAGTAATTCTAGACACTATCTCTTCCAAGTCGCCATCACCTACAAGGCAGGTATGGGAACCCAAGATAAAACTAGAATTAAATCCTGCACAGGACAGAGGACCTGTGGCGTCGTCCAATGTGCCCCTCGATCAGTGAGCAATAAAGAAGGTCCTGTTGGGAGGACTTAAAATCACCGAACGCCGTGCCAAGAGGTAACTTGGTATTTATCTGCATGCATATTTACTTCTCTTAATTGCATTAGTAGTTGCATCTTTACTTTTTTGCTGCATTAGAAAAGAAAATAAATATGTTTTGCATTATATCTAAAAAATGCTAAACCCCATGTATTTATTATGTGATGGAACAGCTCACATACTTCTCTACTGTGGAGGCACACAAATATTTTTTAGCATATTTATTTCCATGTCTGCATATCATAAAAGCATAAAAATACTTTGATCCTGTTAAAAGATTAATGGGTATAAGAAAGTTCTAGACTCTCAAGGCTTAGAGGTTTATTACTAATGCTTAATCAGTTCCACAAGCTTTGTTGTCTATTTGAACTTCACAAGCTTTAAAGGATCAAGAAGAATTAATAGGCAGAAGGACGTCATGTCCCCTGTCGGAGTACTGTTTCTAACAGCAAGTATCCACAACACTCTAGGAAGATCAGTACGCATTCACTGTCCGTCAGCAATCTCAGCAGACTATGTCAACATCCAGCTTGGGGGAGAGCAACCCCCGTATACCGAGCTAAGTATTTCTTACTTACTTCACTATTTATTCCTAATGTGTTATGACGAGATAAAAAGATGAATAACTTTTGAAACCTAATAAATATTTTATCTTTCATAATCAATTTTGCTAGCTATGGAGAGATCTTAAGGAATCTATTAAAATGAACCTCTAGGATAAATTCTTATTTGGAGATGATAAATAGTTGCTCTGCCGTAATTTCTTCCAAGTATCTAGTTTTCAACCTTGTACTCTACTGAGTTTTAGACACAACTGCTTAGACTTAAGATTTTGCTCTGAGCCTAAAACTTGTAGGTAGCAAATGCTTGATCTAAGTCTAGGTAGTTGACGGATATGATAAGGGAAGGTTTTAAGCGGCTATCAATCTTGCTCCTAGAGATACTAGAGTTCTAGAGAATTTTATTTTGAAAATTATAATTTGCTACATGATGAGTTCCTTTATGATGAGAGTTTAAATGCCTACCATAGCCAAATACTCATGCTTGCTAGATTAGGAAAACTTCCACTTATATTTCAACCTATAAGCATTGAGGGTAGTTAAGCTGTGTAGACTCTAAGGAACTAATCGTGCAGTTAAAGTCAATATTATGTGCTCTCCATCCATTGATCTTAGCTACTTAGAAAATGTTCTACTCCTACACTGGGAGGAATACCCAAAAATATCCATTGCTATGATGTCTATTTCTACTTAGATCAAGCATTAAAAAGGGTTGGCTGATCTCTAAAAAATGAAAAAAGAAGGTTATTTCAGTTATTTCAATAAAGCTCCAGTTATTTTAGTTGATAGTCCCTGTCGTTATCAGTGCATTAAAAGGGTTGGCTGATCTCTAAAAAAATGAAAAAAGAAAGAAAAAGGACAAAAGACCCAATGCAAAAGAAAAGAAAGACAGCCCAGTCCTTATTCTCAGATTAGGGAGGTATGTTATCCCGAAGGAGCAATATGTAGAATTAGATATTCACCATCAGTTATCACCCTTCACCATTATCACCCCTTTCATTCTTATCACATCACTTCACTTGACTCACATACACATATGACTTGATTTTATCATTAGATTCTCTAGATCCACGGTTTAACTATGTAATACATGTAAGTAGGTTTGAATAGTCTTTCCCAACTATGAGCTCCACATAAGCCATTTAGATGTAGGGTGAATGAGAGAAGGCAACTATGCTTTAGTCCTACAAAATACCACATATTCTGAGAGCAGAGAGAAGGCATACTCACTTGCTTTGGAGGGGATCCAAAAATACCACATCTAGCTTGGCGGAGAGCAACCCCCGTACACTGAGCTAAGTATCTCTTACTCACTTATCTATTTATTCGTAGTGTGTTATTATTGATGGTAGATAAGTACTCTTTTTAACCGTCAATATAGCATGAGAAATGACTTAAGTCAGAATATTATCCAGCTATAGGGGTTATCACTAACAAAATTCCCAAGTTTTGGTGATTGTCTATTTCTACATGGTGTTATCGGAATAAGAACAAAAGGAGGTCCACATGTCAGATTTACATAGAGAGAATACATGAAACGTCAACTCAGGAATACTCTAGAAGGTTCGAGAAGACACCACCTGAAAGGTGGGGCCCACCTGCCATAGGGCAGGGGCGGGCGCCCCACACTATAAGGGGTGGCGCACATTTAAGTCAATGAGATTCATTCTCGTGGATTCTGCCTCCACCGACTTCGAGGATTAATCTTAAGCGCACATTTAAGTCGGTTTGATCCAAGGGTTGTGGAGCTTCCTAGGAGGCTATAATTAAAGACCCTGACCCCATGGAGGAGGAGTTCATAATTATTCTCTAAGAAGATCAAGGGAAGAATTAGATAGAGAGGGGTCCCTCGAATGGATCTGTCTCTATAGGTTCTTAGCCACCATCTCAATTAGATATCTATAGTTCTTTAGCATAGCTATATAGGAATAGATCTAGAAGGAGTCAAGTTTGTCTTGGAGTCTGGATCAATCTTCAGTTCTTGGTAAACTCTTATTCTCTTTTTATATTTATATTAGTTCTTGCTACTATGAATATGACTTTGATCTATTTGATTATATCACAATAGACTTTATTCTATTTGCTTATGTTCTCAATTATATTGTTCTTAGTATAGTTTGATTATATTCTTAGCGTAGTTAGATTAGAAATATCTTTATGCATAGGATCATATAGCGCTTACTCATTAGGCCGATGGGTAAGTGATAGATATTGTGTAGGCGAGGTGCCTAGACCATATTTATCTACGATTACCCCTTATAGTCCGGAGCTTGAGGTAGATCGTGGGAGGGACAGTCCTGTTCAGTCCTTTATATTCCTTCTCCCGATTATAATAATTGTAGAGTACCATTATTACACGGAAGTGATTGCTAGGTTCATGATCTTTCTTCTTAATATCACTATGCATAGATATAACCTTATCTAGTGATGATGCTAAGTATACTTGCACTATTCAACGTATGCTTTGACAGTATAGTTAGAATACTTAAGGATTTATTCTTGTAGATTGTCCTAGTACCATGCTAGTTCTATAGACTTAGAGTAATCTAATTGAGATGATTATCATGTTTACCTTATGGCTATGAATTCTTATTTATCCTCTGTCACTTATTATTCATATTCATTTATTTGTCTTATGTGAAACTACCCTGCATGAGAGATAGATAAAGACATGGTTAAGGTCTCTATGACTAACATGCAGTGCTCATTTCTCATTATCCATTACAACTCCCTTCCCAGTGGTAAAAATATAAATAACGATACCTGGAATACTGTTGGTTCAAATGGTACATTGGTATTATCTGTGCGCTTGTGGATCCTTTATTTTTTTATTTATTCCTAGAAAAGCATATAGATTTATTACCAGCACTTCTACATTATGCTAGGGATGACAACCTAGCTTAAGTGATATTAATTAATTATGATGCCATTGCTAGGGATAGGTTTAGAGGTCTATTTTTAGTAGTTGCGTTAAGAAGTGTCAACAATTATGATAAGATAAAAATATGAATAACTTTAGAAACTTAATAAATATTTTATCTTTCATAATTAATCTTGCTAGTTAATAATAGCTCTTAACGAATTTGTTAAAATGAACCTCTAGAACGAGCTCTTATATGGAAATGATGAATAGTTGCTCTACCGTAATTTCTTTCAAGTACCTACTTTTCAATCTTGAACTCTCCTAAGTTTTGGATATAATTGTTTTGATTTGAGATTAGCTCTAAACCTAAAACTTGTGGCTAGCGAATGCTTGATCTAAGTCTAGGTAGTTTACGGATATGATGTGGGAAGGTTTTGAGCTGCTATCAATCTTGCTACTAGAGATTCTAGAGTTCTAGAGAATTTTATTTTGAAAATCTTAATTTGCTACATGATGAGTTCCTATATGACGAGAGTTTAAAATTTCTACTATTGGGCATTCTTAACGTCATTACCAAAAGTAGACTTAGTTTTCTATTTCTGATAACGGCGCCAAAAATACCGAACCTATCCCTCATGCCACTTAAGCCAAGTTATCATTCCTAGCATGACATGAGAGACGCGGTATTGAAATATGCAATTGCTCATCTAGATAAATAATAAATGGGATCTGCAAGCGCACAAATTAATACCGATGTAGCATTTTAACCGGGAAGTATTACAGGTATTGTTATTTATATTTTTAGCACTGGGAAGGGATTACTAATAATGATGGAATGAAATATGGAACAGAGTATCATTGCATGTGTAATAGAGAGCATTCATCTATCTCATCAATACAGGGGTAAGTGTCACATAGAATATAGATAAAATATGAATGATGACAAAGATAACTATTCTGATCAGCATAACTAGCCACATATGATAATGATAAGCACCTCAACAGATATTCTAGCAAGTCATTAGAATGGAATTAGGATGAACTACAAGAATATTTCCTCAGTTATTCTTAACTATAAAGTCTAGCATATCATAGTTAGTGCAATTATACTTGGCAATCATTGCAAGACAAGATTACGCCCATGCATAGTGATATTATCAAGGAAGATGAGAAACATAGCAATCACTCCCCTGTAATAATGTTGCTCTGTCTACCCTATACACGGGAGGGGGATTATATAAGAATCAACAGAGCTGTCACCACCACGAACCACCGCACGATCCGGCATATAGGGTACAATCGTAGATAAATACGGTATAGGCACCACGCCTACACAATACTTATCATTTACCCACTGTACACATGGATAAACGCTATACGATCCTAAGCATGTATAAAAATTCCAATCTAACTAAGCCAAGCATATAACCATGATAAACTAAGAATGATATAATTGCAAATATAAACAAGTAGAGCAAAGTCGTAATCAATATATTGAAATTGAGCAAAGTCATATTCATAATATTGAAAAACAATGATGAACAAATGAAGAACAATAGAGGAATTACCAAGAATCCTCTTGATAGATACGGAAACCAATCGAAGATTGACTCCTTCTAGTTCTAATCCTATGTAGCTATGCTAAACTAGATATCTAGTTGATGTGGTGGCTCTAGGGCTTAATCAGAGGCACTTCTCCTTAGATGAATGAATGAATTAGGTTTTGAGAGAGTTGCCCTCCTCTAGGGGCTAGGGGCCTTGGTTATATAGCCCTCCCAAATGAACGTGGGCCGTCAGATCAAACTGACCTTAATCGCACGGTTTTCCTTCATCCCTTAGGTATGTGGAACATGATCCGTGAGGCAGAGCCTCATTGGCTCTTAGGCTAGGGCGGGCGCCCTGCCCCCAGGCCCGATCGGCCTCCCGCTCGTTTCCGTGGCTTCTAGAGTCTTCAAGATGATAGAAAATTGCCGCACACGTTAATATCTCTATGTAAACCTGACATGTGGGCCTTTCCTCCATATTTCCTAATAACCCCTGTAGAAATAGACAAACACCAAAACTCGTGGAATTCTGTCAGATAAAACCCTAAATCTGGGTGTTGGTTGCATTTAGATCCTTTTCCTTGTTTATTTGATAGTTAAATTTGGTATTTAAGGACCGTCAACAACTCCCCCAAGCTTACCTCTTGCTCGTCCCTAAGCAAGGATAGGCTCAGTGGTGGATCAGAAGTTGCTACAATGCCTTTGTATGTTGACGGTACACATGCTTTCAAACAAGGTCTCATCTCTAAGTTAGAGCAAACTGTTAAGAATTAAAACATACTCATTTTACCTTCTACCTTGGGGCTTGCAACCATCACTTGTGTCTTGAGCAGTTAAAAGATAGAATGGTCAAGTCAAGTGCCATGTCTCTTGTTCTTTGATCAACTATAGCTCTAGAGTTCTTGTAGATTTTTGAATAAAACTCAGAGATTCCTTGTATGACTCTCTCAAATCTCTCTTTTGTGGTATTTCTTGTTCCTTACCATGGCAGTAATGGTATATGCCTTTGTTGACACTGTTTTTAGGCATGGGTTAAAATGGCACGTTGAAAACAGGATTTACCTCAGGCACATTGAAGTTGATTGCCATTTTCTCCAAAGATGGAGGGGAGATCGAAAGCTTGAGGATTTTGGGCTTGAAGGTCTTGTTGGAGGAAAGTTTCTCGGAGTTCTGTTGAGGTCGCCACCGGAGAAGACGAGGATGGAGATGGAGAATGGTAGGGTAGAAGATGAGTATTAGGGAAGGAAGTATTTATAGGTTGAGATGAGTGGGGGTATTTTTGACTTATCTCTTTGCCGTATCTGTGAAAGTCGAGGTTGTTCAGATGGATACGGTAACTGTTCACACGGTAATCAAGGGATTGTGCAGGTGACTTGATGGCAAGTAATCATGATCTTGGAGATATTTCACTGTGCATAATATTTTAGTGAGTCATTGGTAATCTATCCTAACAGTAAGGTTTTGCCGATGGGCATTTTTCCCTATGATTTGGTACGGGTGGTCGAAAATTTGGGATGTTTACTGAGATGCGAGAATCGAGATTGAGGTTTTTTGGATTTGGTAATAAATTTTTACCAAAAGGGAAGTAATTATGAAAAGGTCATCATTATCAGGAGAGAATTTCAGAGTATTAATAATTTCATACTCTAAAATTGGGGGCATGTGTTGACACCGTTTTTAGGCATGAATCGGTAGTAGGGAAGTTGCTATGTCAAACCGATAGAATAGTGCCGATAGCCGATGATGCCAATGACAGAATAGCAGATGGAGGATTCTGTTGGCCTGAGATTGGGGGTGACAGTTACTGATTGTGGCCGATTAATCGCCGATGCCGATAGAGGACAGTTGATTTCCGATGCTAATGAAAGAAGATGTAGGAATCGTTGCTGAAGGAACATGTATGTGCCGATGGGGTAGGAGCCGATGAAGACTTTAAGCAGGAACCAATGAAGACTTCGCTGTGACTCGGATGGACATAGGAGTATGTAACACTCCTAGTGTTAGCTTGCATGTCAACCATGAGCATTGCATCAACATAAGCATCATCATGCTCATTCATAAGCATCCATCATGGTCACATGTCATCCTATGTATACCATGTATGATTGAATTGCTTGTGTGGCTTGATATAAGTGATAATAATGAGCGACCAATGCAAATAAGTGTACATTGTCTTCCAAAATACTTTAATAATGTTTAGAATAACATTTTGAACAAAGTTTATGTTGGAGGTTTTGTCCAAAAATACGCCTAAGTCATGGTTAACCCTAGGTTGACCTAATTGACCCCCTAGACCTATTTTCAAAGATGTTTCATAAAATTGATGTTAGATACCTTGCATGTAAATGACATCCAAAACAAAGTTGTAGCAAATTTTATAAGCTACAAAAGTTATGTTGATGAATTTTTATGAAAATGCTTGGAACACATTCAAAATTTGCCCAAAAGCCAGAAATCAGTGCTGTTTCCACACTTAGCCGAATTTGGCTAAGTCTGGAATTCAGCAGTTTCAACATAAGGTACTTGGGGACCTTGTGGTTTGAAATCCAGACCGAATTAGACATTGATCCTACAAGCAAACCTGTAGATCTCATGTAGCTCTACCCAAAGGAACAAATTTGAGCCAAAACCATCGAGTGAAACGCGAGTAAAACGTTGGCAAAGATCGAGCTTCAGTCACTGGCCATGGCGACTGAATCGCCCGATTCAGTTCGGACAGAACTCGCCCGCCGCCGCGTGTCCGGCCACCTGTCGTCCGTACACCATCGATGGCCCCTCTTGTCAGCTCCCACGACGTCCACAAGTCACCACGCACCGAGTGGACGCCTCAGACGCGCCATTCACCCCTCTAGTGCTCCACATTGCGCCCGCCTTCGTCCTCGGCGAGCTCCACCGCACTTCAGTGAGCTTTCCCGGCCGCTCCACCGCGTCTCCGGCCGAGCCAGCCTGCCTAGAGCTCCGCCTTGACGTCCTCTACCTTGACGTCCACTTCTTTCCCTTAGCTGAGCACTAGTGAGGCCGTATTGACAACTCCGTCGCGAGCTCCACCTCACCGGAGTTCGCAGAGATCACCGACAACGTGGCCAGATCTCTATGGTTCACCTCTGTCCGTGATTCTTCTTCTTATAGCTTCGCCTTGAGTAACTCTTGCTCGTCCACAACCTCTACCGCATCGCCGTTGCCCATGTTCATCGGCGTAACGCCGCGCAGCACCGCCGCTCCGCCATTCGCGACGGCGAGCACCCTAGGGTCCAGTAGAGCGCGAGTAAAGTAGGTCAGCGAGTTCGCCTTGCGGAGAGGAACACGTAGATGCCCTTGGTTTCCTGAGACCTCGCCGTCGTCGAGTTTCGCCGGCGAAGAGCTCTCCGCTGTCTCGGTGTCACTGTCGAGCGGGTCCCGCTGACCAGTGGGTCCCCTTGTCAGTCTCTCTCTCTCTCTCACTCTGGTTCAGTGTGTAGCAGATCCTGTGATGTTTTTGAAAAATTCATAACTCGAGTTTTACAGATCCAAATGGAGTGATTCCAATTTTGCTAGGTTCCTGTTTTAATCTAGTGTTTATTAAAAATATGAAACATGCCATGTTTTTGCAGAAATAATTAGATATGATTTAATCTTGATTTAATAGGAGGTAATTATATCTCGAGATCTGTGGATCTGATGGCCATGAAAATTTAGGATGTTGTTACTTATGACATGACTAGACTCTGATAACATTTTCATGATTTTTTGATGTCTGTTAGTGAAGTTATAAATATTTCTTGTTTAAATAGGAGATTCTTGTAGTATTTTTAGTAAATAGATTATAACTCCTTTTATGGTGAAACTTGCTGAGTGTTGTACTCATGTGTAAACAAAGCTAAGAAAAATCTGAAATCTGTTGTTTGACACTTTTTGATAGGGTTTCACATTTATGCCTTTAATGCCATTGCTAGCTTGTTATTTTTGTATCTCACATTATGCATGTGCAAGTGCCCTGAAATTTTTACAGTGAACTGGTGGTAGTCTAAATAGCTTGCTGTAATTTTGGTAGAAGTTTTGGAGCACTTGTGATATATGCTCATTAAATCATCTTAATAATTAAATAAATAGAAAAGGTCATGATAGAAATGAGTTTAACCCTTACCATGATGTTTTCTGGTGTTTCTTAGACATGTTCTATCTACTGGTGCATTTGGTTTGAACCAATGTTACATTCTTAGTATGTGTTAAAATATTATTTTGCTAATTATGTCTTTCCTAGAGCATTTCTGTGTAGCTGATAGCAATTGGTTAAGAACAGCTTGAAGATTAGGTTTTCTGGAACACATGTCTATAACAAACTTGTAGCTAACTTACTTATCTACTTCGTGTCCAAATTTCATGACATTTGGCTGAGTAGTTTGAAAGTTATGAATGTTGCAAGTAGCTACTACGAAATGCTTGCTCTCTGGATTTTCAAGGACAGCCAGCACACTTTGTCTGTTTCAACCTGTTTTCGTTGGGAATCCTTCTGGTATGTCTAAAAGTTAACTGTAGACAATTTGTTAAGATTTCCATAAAGTATCTACTTGCTTAGTTTGGACAACTGGTGCTTAAGTTATGACTGAAACTTGTGACTAGCTCATCTGCCCATGACACCAGTGGCTAAGTGTGAGTAGCTAAGGTTGATTAGCTTGTCTAGTTAGCTTCTCTACCAGAGAAGAATTATGCGCTTACTTGTCAATCTGTGATTCACTTAATTTTAGGAGCTTGTGCTCATGTTTATACCTTGCTATGTGTTCCTTAGCTCAGCATCAAGACATATTGCATCTTATGTGCATTCCCTATGTTTATCACCTTGTCATGCATACATAGCTGCCCGAGCCGGAGGAACAGCAAGGGGAGCCACCTCAAGGAGCTGAGGAAGAGGATCTGCCGGAGTGTGCCGACCACCGCCCGTCCACCTACGTTGAAGGCAAGCCCCGGAGCATTATAAGCCTCCTACAATTTTTGTTATCATGTCTAGCTATCAATTGACTATGGTTATGTATTGTTGCATTAAGTGTTAGGCGTTGATATGACACCCTTGCTGCATAATTAACTACCTTGTCCACCTCATACCTTACCTAAGTAGGTCCAGGATCGAAATGATACTTAGCCATGCTTAGTTCGGTAGAAGCCGGGTGATTTCCTGTCACCTGCAAGAGATAGGTGGATGCTGATCACGGTTGGCTATATTTGCTATCGTGGAAATAACCATGTGTTAATAATGAATTTGAGACCGGACGGGATGATGGTAGTGCAGCAACAAGGCATGGAGGTCTTGGGTGTGAATCTATCCCCGTCTGTGTTGGTTAAGGACCGATTCGCTGTACGTCCTCGTGTCATGTTGAACACATGCCTAACACTTAGTTGGCCGGATAAGTCGTTCCGACCGCGAAGCCTACGAGTGCAACTCAGGCCGGATACCCCATTCTGTATGAGTGCGCACCGCGGTTGGTAGTAAGTATGTGCGGGGAGTCAATGGCGTAAGACCGAGGTGTCAGGTTCGAGTCCTGACCCCGGCAGATTGGCGGTCCCTAGGGGTGCGGCGCTGGACGGACCCGCGACTTGATCTGGAGTTGTGCTGAAGGTGATCCGAGCTGCCTTCATGAAGTATGCTTGGGTGAGTGTTAGGAATACCCCTCCAGCTGGATAGGAATCGATTCGAATCGTCGTCTCTCCCGGATAGTGAGAACTTGACTCGAGCAGCGGCAACGTAGAACTCACTAAATAAACTTAATGGTTATGATGAGAATGTTGATAGCTATGTGATAATCTAGATATGGTTATTATTGTGATGCTTAAATACTCAAGTGCATGCTTAGAACAGGTGCTAATCTAGTGGATAGTTGTTAAAGTAATGATTCTGCTGCTGAAATGTTAAATGGGTTACTTACAACTAAAGTTTTTTATGCAAAAATGTGAGTCAAACCAGTCCACAAAGATCAGCCTTGCATACTCCTTGGTGTCACTTTATTTTGGTTTATGACGGGTAAGTCTAGCTGAGTACATTCTCGTACTCAGGGTTTTATTTACCCTTGTTGCAGATGATGTCGTTTATCACGGCTACTGTGCTAACTGTCATCATCTGGCTACGGACGATGAATAGATCATGGGCATGATCACTTCTATTACCTTCAGTTGTGCTTTTGTTGGGATGACTATGGAACTGGCATGTAAATTAAATTGAGTGTGTGATGTTTCAAACTACTTGCTTCCACTACTAAACTGGTTTGTAATAATTTTGTTTAAACTCTGATGTGTTGTAAAACTATGTTCTGTGATGAATGTATGTAATCTGTGATGGCGATGCTTGATCATGTACGATCTTGGTTGTATGTTGGTTGAATCGAGGTCTTTTGAGATTACGTCGGACTACCGGGTTTATATGGGTTCAAGTCCATTGGCCTGACTGCTTCCGTGGTCGTTAATTCACTTGAATTCTTATAAATTGGACGGTTCTGTTACAGCTGGCATCAGAGCAAGATTAAGCATTTAACCATCATAGATGTATTTAAAAACAAATGAATTTATTTTTCCGAAACTAATTGGCAAATTAGACTACACATAGGGTTGTTTTAAAAATGTTTCAATAACATATACCATTCCATTCCACTGGTCATACCCTTTATGCCGGCTTAAGGACTTTTAGGTGGCTTAATAATACTAACATGGGGGGTTTTCCTTTCGTCGTCCATATGGCGTGCAATAATATGGATGCCACTTACTTAAGTGGTAATGAATGGATCATGTACCTCTACGCCATGGTAAGCAATGATTGTTTCCTTTCGTCAGCGTGAAATTGTACGGATGCCACTCACTTGAGTGGTGATGTATGGATCTATATGCCTCTACACTACGGTAAGTGTGAGCTGTGAGAGCATGACCGTCCAACCGTTGGTCTAGGGGAGTGTTAGCTATGGTTACTGGAATATTTACACGTTGCACACATGTATATATGAAGGTACTTAATTGTGGTAGTAGGTGCAGCCACATATACATGTTTGATGTATATATGGGTGTATCCCAAATGGGTAGTGTGCTGCAATATATGTTCGGGAATATATATCGGAGTACCTAGCTTGAATGTAGATGATTGGATTTTCATTTCTGCATATATACTCTTGTGGGGTTGGGCTGAAACAAAATTTTCTACAGGTACACTAACAACGAAATGTGTAGACCGTGTAGTTATGTATAAAGAGTTCACGTATGTATGCCACCGACTATACCGTTAGAACTTTCTTCTAGGAATGGTAAGGACGTATAGAACGCGCATGCATCATGAATCATTCATGCATTCCTTATGCACTACTCAACTCTTATAATTCCAAAACTGTATCTAATTACCTTCCCTTGTAATTAATCTTCTTTACTCAAGTTGTGGTCTTTCCTAGAGATGGCAGCCCCACATGCAAGTGAGACTTTTCTGGACATGTTTGGCACTCCTACTTTGTTGTGGAGGGTGCTGAGTTCAGTGGGATATGAGGAACCACCTCAGTATACTTGGAAAGAGGCCAAGCATGCTGGATCTTTGCCTTGGGTGGATGTACAAATTACAGTTCCCCCATGTCTAAACAACCCACAGTGGCTAGGTTGGATAGTAGAGTCCGATGGTCAAACTCCTTGGGACGGTGCCCAAGTAGCAGCCTTAGAAGTGCTGTTAGAAATTTGCCAGGACTATGGTGATGAGCTAGTGAATGGCCTAGCTGGATCTTTCCCTAGAGTGAGTGTAACTGACACTTTTGTGTCCCAGATAGGAACTGAGCCCCTGGAGATGAGAGAAACCATACTAGGATATAGCTCTAGCCCTGCTATGAGTGCCATGCTGGCGGTACTTAAGCTGTACTATGTACGCCAAGACACCTACATAGAAGCCATGCTAGCGCTCTAGCAAGCTCAAGTTGGGCAGCGCAAACTGCGCAAGCGCGTGCGCAAACACCGCAAGGTCTTTAGCGATGCACAAGCTGAAATTCAAAACTACCATACTGCTTTGCAAGCCCCCCGCAACCAAGTTGAAAATGTAGTTAGAGAGCGCAATGAGGCACAAGCTTGCATGATGCAAATGACTAGAGAGCGGGATGAGGCTATGTGCTTGGCTGAAAATAGAGAAGCTGCTAGAGTTAGAGCTTTGTTCCATGCTGAGATTAGAGAGGAAAAACTGATCACTAGGATTACTGAGCTACAGTTAGATGTCCATCGCCTAAATGACATTATAAATCCTATTCCACACCTTGTTCCCTTTAATCATGAAGAAGCCCCCAGTGAGGAAGATCAGGATGATGGCATCATTTCTAATGGAGAATCTGAGGAAGATATGTAGTCTAGCAATGGTTTCCATGCTTATGTATCAGTTTCCGTCTCTTTATGTAATAGACCTGTAATCTGAATTTCAGCTGAGACTCTATGTATTTGGCCATGATGCCCCTTTCCTGTAGGACTTAAGTTGTGGCAGTGACTCTATGTAACCCTACGTACTTATTGGTGATTCTCCATGTTTATGTTGAGCTTAAATAATCTCCAGCAATGTCTTTAATCCTTGTGGAATGTGGTTGTGAATGATCGCGAGAATAACCAGTGTCGTGGATGATATTCCCTTGTTGTACATCGATTATTGTGCCTTGTACTATGAGAATTTACTTCATTAAATTCTGTATGGCAGCAATCGAGATTCATGGCAATTATATCTGTTGTCCTAAACGATCACTTGGTATGCCTTGTGCAGATGGCTCACAATACTCGCTCTGGCCACAATGAGGTGCCGCCACCACCACCTCCTCCCCCGACTACGCCTGCTGAGCTCCTAGCAACTCTTGTTGAGGGCTAGCGGATGCTCAATGAGGCTATGCAGACTATGGCACAACAGAACCGGGGTGGTCGCCATGCCCGCCAAGGCGGAGAAGCGAATCAGAATAGCAACTTCAAGGATTTTCAGGACACGAAGCCACCGGTTTTCAAGGAGGCCGTTGAACCTCTGGAAGCTGATGAATGGCTTAACACTCTCAAGCAGAAGTTTCGCTTGCTGAGGGTGACTGAAGAGTTAAAGGCGGAGTATGCAGCACACCAGTTGGAAGGCAAAGCAGGTGTCTAGTGGAGCCATTATAGGACCAGCTTGCCTGCCAATGCTGTTGTAACCTGGGATCAGTTCAAAACTGCTTTCAAGAACACTTATATTCCGCAGGGCTTAATGACTATCAAGCATACCGAGTTCATGAACTTGACTCAAGGAACGAAAAGTTTGACTGAGTATCTTCATGCTTTTAATAACTTGTCTCACTATGCTCCTGAATTTGTTGATACAGAGGCCAAGAAACTTGCTAGCTTCAAGAGAGGGCTTGAACCCAAACTGTCTAAGAACATGGCTGGTAACAAGAGTACCACCTTCAATGAGTTTGTGAGTGATGCATTGACCCAGGAGAACTCCAATGTTGTTTATGCCGCGTCCAAGAACCGCAAGAGGGCCTATGAGGCATGTGCTTCGTAGTCCAAGGCTCCAGTGACAAGTAAGCCGGCCTATCGCCCACGCAATGCTGTGACAAGGTACATGCCACCGCAGAAGAAGTCGAATGTGAAGACGGGAGTTCGCAAGTCCTTCACAGTCGCTCTTCCTAGGGGTGCTACAGGTCAAGGAGGTCCCAAGACTCCCCCTGATAACCGTCCCTACTTCAATTGCAAACAAGTGGGTCATTGGGCGAGGGATTGCCCTTATACCAAGAGGAATTCTGCAGCTGGGGGTAATAACCGTACTGGCCGGGTGCACTATGCCACCACTAAAGAAATCCCTGAAGGTGAAGTGGTCACAGCTGGTATGTTTCTTGTCAATCAACACCCTGCAGTTGTCTTGTTTGATTCTGGAGCTTCGCATTCATTTACGAGTCAGGCATTCGCATCTAAGCATGGGCAACATGTAATTGATCTTAACAGTGGAAAATTTTGCATTAGTGCTGCTGGTAATCAGATCTCCACAAATCAATTAGTAAGGGATGTACATATTTCCATTGAAGGGCGTAGTTATTCAGCAAATCTTGTAATCTTACCGGGCTTGGGAATAGATATTATCCTAGGAATGAAATGGATGAGTGACCACAGAGTGCTAATAGACACCTCAACCAGGGTAATCATGTTGAGGGAGCCTGATAGTAAAGAAGCTTTCTTAGTTCAACTCCCTAGAAGCGACGACATCCGTCACGCTGCTAATGCTATTAGACCACTCACGGTGGCAGAGATTCCAGTAGTATGTGAGTTTCCGGATGTCTTTCTTGAGGATATGCCCGGGTTGCCTCTGGACAGAGACATAGAGTTTAAAATTGACCTAATTTCGGGTATTGCACCTAACTCTAGAAGGCCATATCGAATGCCACCCAATGAGTTGGCAGAATTGAAGAAGCAATTGCAAGAACTCTTAGATAAAGGTCTTATTCGGCCTAGTTCTTCTCCATGGGGTTGTCCGGCTCTCTTTGTCAAAAAGAAGGACAAGTCGCTACGTATGTGTGTAGACTATCGTCCGCTGAATGCCGTGACGATCAAAAACAAGTATCCTCTGCCTCGCATTGATATTCTGTTTGATCAACTAGCTAAAGCTAAGGTATTCTCGAAGATTGATCTGAGGTCCGGGTATCATCAAATCAAGATCTGACCCAAAGACATTCCTAAAACAACTTTCTCTACCAGGTATGGGTTGTATGAGTATCTAGTCATGTCCTTTGGTCTGACTAAAGCCCCTGCTCATTTCATGTACCTGATGAATTCAGTGTTCATGCCTAAACTGGATAAGTTTGTGGTAGTGTTCATCGATGACATATTGGTGTATTCTGAAAATGCCCAAGACCATGAGAAGCACCTTCGGATTGTGCTCACTAGATTGCGAGAACATCAACTTTATGCCAAGTTCAGCAAGTGTGAGTTTTGGCTGAAGAAAGTGCCTTTCCTAGGCCATATTTTATCTGATGACGGTATTTCTATTGACCGGTCAAAGGTGCAGGAGGTTCTAGACTGGAAGGCCCCGACTTCAGTACATGAGGTTCAGAGTTTTCTCGGTCTAGCGGGATATTATCGTCGTTTTATTCCACACTTCTCCAAGATAGCCAAGCCTATGAACAAGCTACTACAAAAAGATGTGAAATTTGAATGGTCTCAAGAGTGTGAAGTCGCTTTCACTGCTTTACGTCACCTGCTGACCACCGCTCCTGTTTTGGCACAGCCTGACATTGAAAAGCCATTTGATGTCTTTTATGATGCATCTGGCACTGGCCTAGGGTGTGTACTTATGCAAGAAGGCCGCGTCATTGCCTACGCCTCTCGGTAGCTGAGGAAGCATGAAGCTAACTACCCAACTCATGATCTAGAGTTAGCAGCAGTTGTACACGCATTGAAACTCTAGAGACATTATTTGTTGGGTAATCTATGTCACATTTATACCGACCATAAGAGCCTCAAATATATATTCACTCAGCCCGAGTTAAACATGAGACAAAGAAGATGGTTGGTGTTAATAAAGGATTATAACCTGGAGGTACACTATCATCCAGGCAAAGCTAATGTTGTAGCCGACGCTCTTAGCCGCAAGCAGCATGTTGGTCCTCTCCTAGAGGAAGGTTTCAATTTATTGCACCATGTGGTCCTGCACAACATTGTAGTCAGTTGCTCATGAGAGATTCAAATTATAGAGCTCCAAAAGACTGACCCTGGTATCTTCCATATCAAGAGAAAAATGCAAGAGCAAGACACCAAGCATTTCAGGGTAGATGAGTGAAAGGATCAAGATGCCTAAGAGGGGGGTGAATTGGGCTTCTCTCAAAATTTAAGCAACCTATAAGATCCAATTCAACCCCTTGTGCCTAGTGTGACTAGAGAGCTACCGGATAAAAGTTTTGCAACCTAGTTCCAATCCTATTATAGCATGGCAATTCTAAGAACATAAAAACACAAAGTAAATGCTAGAATGTAAAGGAGTAGTGGAAGAAAGTGTTCGGTGATGTTTTGCCAAGGTATCGAAGAGTCGCCACTCTCCACTAGTCCTCGTTGGAGCACCCGCGCAAGGGCCTTGCTCCCCCTTGGTCCGCGCAAGGACCAAGTGCTCTCTACGGGCTGATTCTTTGACACTCCGTCACAGTGAATCGCCCAAAACCGCTCACAAGCTTGACACGAGCCACCCACAAGAACTCCGGGCGGTCTTCGTGCCTCCAATCACCACCGAACCGTCTAGGTGATGGCGATCACCAAGAGTAACAAGCAAAGAACTCTCACTTGACCCAAACAAGGCTCTAGAGAGTGGTGGATGCACACTTGACTCTTGGAATTTACTAGAGAAGGATTCTCACAAGAAATCACACAAATCTCAATCTTCTCTAGGCTCTTACTACTCTCTTGCTCCACAACAAGTTTCTCTGATGTTCAAATGGGCAAGAGACCTCTCATGGATGAGGTGGAGGAGTATAAATACACCCCACGAAGTCCAAAGGTCAGCCAACCGTTTTCCACTGAAAACGGGGTCACCGGACGCTGTTAATGTTGCACCGGATGCTCTGCACCGAGCGTCCGGTGACACATAACGGCTAACTGTACCTACATCTGACAGGTCACCGGACGCTACCTCTTAGCGTCTGGTGGCACTGTCCAGTGCTCCGGGGAGTTTTACAAACTCCCTGAGTATGAGACCGGACGCTACCCGGTGCGTCCAGTGCTAGTGTCCGGTGCTCAAGGGAAGTTTACAACCTCCCTGGGTGTGGGACCGGACACTGCCCGATGAGTCCGGTGCCAGCGTTCGGTGCCTAACCCTAAGCACTGAAACTCTCCAACAGCTAAGGACCTCACCGGACGCTACCTCTCAGCGTCCGGTGCAGCATCCGGTGCCTCCTTAGGCACCATAACTTCATCGAAACGCGATCGCTCCAAAATGAAGTTGGTTCCTCTCGATCTAAGGACTATCTCTGAGCTCCCTAGTGCTAGGTTTACCAAGTGTGCACCACACCTAAACCTAAAGCCTTGCCTAAGTCACGCTACTAGATCAAAGCTCCTCTTAATAGTATGGTCAAAGGAAAACAAAGTCCTAAACTACTCTAAGTGTCCTTCTTCACCATATGGCACTTAGACCTAGTCTAGTCTTGACGATGTCCATCCATCCTTTGAAAACCGAAACGATTTCCACTATTAAGTAGGCATGTACGTCCCTGTCCATCGAGTACCTATTACCATGACCTCACTAATGACTTTGCCTCTGCAAAACATACGTTAGTCATAGTAATCAACATTGTCATTAATCACCGAAATCACTAGGGGCCTAGATGCTCTTTCAATCTCCCCCTTTTTGGTGATTGATGACAATAACCTCGAGTATGAAAGGAGTTGAGGTTTTCAAATGACTTGGTTTCAATAAGCATCATACAATAAGAGCAAATGGATTAGGCATGCTTATATCAGCCAAGTCTAACATCATGCATCCAAATATGTGAACTGTGTACAACAGGATATAAACACAAATGGCTCATAAGTACATCGGAGTAAAACGCGGAAGCAATATGAGCCAAACACATGACATAAGAATATCACAAATGAGCATAAGTCATGTCTCACAACCATAGAGTATCTCACACAAGTGCAATGCATAAAGGTAAACGTGATGCATGATGGAGTAGCACACAAAAGGGTATAACTAAAGAATAAAACCCTCTCTAGCTCTCTAGCTCCCCCTAACTCTCACCCTCTCTAGCTCTCTAGCTCCCCCTAACTCTCATACTCACAACTCTCCCCCTTTAGCATCAAGTGCCAAAAACCTACGAAGACGGAGGTGGAGGCGGAGCAGTGGAGTCCCTCGGCACGGCCTCAAAACGAGCTGCATCGTCTGATCCATCTGTTGTCGAGGCGGAGGAGGTGGAGTGACCCTCTGAAGCTACAGGTGCTGGCGAAGTGGTCTAGGTCTGCTCTGGAGCTGTCACAGGCTGTGCGGGCTGCTCGAGTCCTGCTGACGAAGATGGGACGGACTCGGTCGCCGTAGCTGATGTCTCTGGCACAGTAGAAGACGGTGCAAGCTGCTCAGACGAAGCTACCGACGACGACAGGTGATCGGTGGTGGTAACTGGGACCGTAAAGGTTGCAGGAGCCTGCAGGGGTGGAGGCGTAGGGTCACCAGTCAGAGCACTGTACGAGAAGCTGATGTGCTGACCTGCCGATGAGTCCAACACGAGTTGAGACGCTGTAGCTGACTGCGGAGTGAATCCAGAGCGTAGAGGCGTGAACTGCGGCACCTGCTCAAAGCCAGACGAGATGGCACCCTGAGAGACCTGGTGCTGTGGCGTCGAGAACGGCTGACTCTGAGCTGAGAGCTGAAGAGGCTGCTGTGACTGACTCTGCGGCGCTGGAGTAGACGGTCTGACAGATGATTTGCCTGGAATCTAAATCTGTGGAAGCTGAATCCTTGAGGCGGCCATAAGAGCGGCCATCATCGCTGTCTGCTGAGCCTAAAAAGCTAGGAACTGCCGCTGAAGCTCATCCTGTCGGGCCCGAATCGCTGCATTGATCGCAGCCTGATCCCTGTCCCTCTTGGCCTGCTCCTCAGCTGTTCTGCGATGGTCAGCCCTCATCCCCTCTAGAATAGCGGGCAGTGCGGGGTCTGTAGCACTCGAGGAACCTCTTGCCTCATGGTCGTGTGTCCTCGGAGGAAGATCTGACACTGGGGACGATAATCATCGTCCGTGCTGTCCGAAGCAAAGTCAAAATCTCCCTCAGCCTCTGCATCTGCAAATGCCCCAATAGCTATGTCCTGCTGCTCCTCGGTTTCTGGGACTGCTCCTGAACTGCGAGTGCCCCTAGGAGAAGGTGGGGGCACCGGGCCACGTGGTGCACTAGGAGGTGGAGGAGCTCGAAGGTCGTAGTGTGCTCTCAGCATCTGCCTAGGGTCATAGTGGGGGAAGACCGTGTCTGAGTCTGACAGCTCTCTCTGCAGGTGAGCTAGAAGGGGCACTGGCCTAGCATGAAGAATAAGCAGGGTGATCCAGTGTGCATACGGCAACTGACGCCATCCCCTAATGCTCTCTGAGATAGTATCCTCAATCTCTGAGACTATCAGATCCGACAAGTCAAACGGAGTCTGTGAGATGAGGTGGGCTACCAGCCACTGCTGTATCCTGGTGAAACCATCCCTATAGCTTGTCTTGGGAAAGAGTGTCTTCCTCAACACAAAGTCGAGGATCCGGGCTGGGCGAGTCAAATCTCCCACTGTCCTACTATAGCCCTCTCCAAAAGGCTGACGGAAACAAGGAGCCACAAAGTCAACCGGTGGTAGCTCACCACCGTGAGGACGACGAGGAGGCTCGAAGTTCCCGTAGCACTGCTGGTGATTCCTGGTGGAGTAGGCTCTCAAGCCAAGTACCTCTCTGGCACGCTGAGCTGTCACCCTGTAGTCAGTCCCTACCAGTGTGTAGTGGATATAACTATGATCTGGAGAAACCCACACTGAGGCATAGAACTCTCTGACCCACTGCTCACAATAAGTACCAGGGAGTGCGAGTAACTCTGGGAGGCCGTGGAGGTAAGTGAAGTACTGTCGGATGTCTGCCCCCAACCACGTTCCCTAGAATCTCAAGATCGAGCACCCTGTGCTCCCTGAACTGAGCCTGTGAGCGAACTAGTACCTCGTAGACGTCCTCCTGAACCTGGCACTAGCTCGCAGATCCCTGGCAGCTGGAAACCAGGTGGGAAACAGAACTAACCGCAGCTACTGGATCTCCCGAGCTGAAACCTAAGTGAGGTCTCTGTGTATCCTCACTGTTGCCTGACGAGGAGCTAGAGTGCCTCGAGCTGGTGTAGAGCGAGCAGCGGAGGTAGACTGACCCTGTGTACCAGTCCTAGGGATGGCCTGAGTACGGGCACGAGTCGACCTCCTGAGAGGCTGCTCCTGCTGCTGAGCCTCTGCCGGACTCTCTGCCTGGGCCTCTGCCTCTGTGTCTGTGTCCGGATCCTCCTAAGCTGGATCTCTAACATTAATCCTAACACGCTGTCCTCCTAGCATGATGGTGCCAGGGGTGATCCATGACGAGCCTCTGCCTCAAGAACTGCACGCCTCTGACGTGGCATGAGATCGGCCCCAATCCTCAGGGCACCTGAGCGTCCACATCTCTCGGCTGCCTCTGCTATCTCTGCCTCTCTGTCGCTGGCCTTCCTCTTCTTGGTGGCCAGCTTCTTTCCCTTGCCCTTCTCCGCCGCGGACAGGCGACGGGGAGGATCACCTCCGCCATCACCTCATGGTGAACCTCCAGCGCTAGGTGTCGGACCACTAACGTTCTTACAACGGGCCATCGCAAGAACAACTGTCTGAACCAACTTCCGACAACTGACAAACTAGCACGAGAGATCAACGCGCTGCAAGAGATAGAATAGATAGGGCATACATAAGCCAACATAATAGCTAGAGGTGAGAAAGCCCTATAGATCGCAAAATTAGATAAAGAACGGGGGTGAACTACTTACGATCCGATGACAGGACGCGTTACGGATGAAATATCGCGATCGAAATCTGCTGGAGAACACGAATCAACTCCTTAAGGTGCTGTAGAGATAGAACGAATCAAATCGCCATCAAAAACAACAATTCAATTCATTCACACATTTAAGAGAACACCTTGAGGGCAAGAAACCTAGAACTCACCCAAACCCTAACCACTTCGTAGGAAAGAAGTCCCTGCGCGAGGAGAGGGAAGAGAGGTGGCCTAAGAGAGGATCTGGCTGCGGGGAGGAGAGCCGGGGCCGAGGTCACCGGATATTTGGAGGAGGAATCGGGCCGCGGTGAGTCTGCAGCTAGGGCACGGGGGGAGAGTCGGTGGTGTCGCGGGGAAAGGAAAAAGAACTGTCGCGAAGTCAACCCCCGGGCACGGGTTATATTCGCCCGAATCGGGGACACTAAACGCTCTTAATGTGGCACCGGACGCGTCCTGTGACCACCGGACTCATGCGCAGAGAGGTTTTCAAATCGGCATACCACCGGACGCTGGCCTTAGCGTCCGGTGCCCTAGGGCACGCCTGGCGAGCACCGGACGCACCTCACCGGACGATGCAGGGACACTGTTCCAGCGTCCGGTGAGTTCAATCCGACAGACTCACCGCACCGGACGCACTGAGACAGCGTTCGGTGCAGCGTCCGGTGCATCTCTGAGTCCTTTTTCAACTTAGCATTACGTCCGACTTTGACCCAACCAAGTTCCATCTTCAAAGACACACAAATAAACACCAAGTGGAACTAGTATGAGTGACATCTCTCAAACCCTCAAATTTTCACAAATATTTAGCCTTAGGATTAGTAGTTTTAATTAAAATAGTCGCGAGAAATCACCTGTTGATGCAAAACTGATCTGCAAACACAAAGGGCTAATACCCGATTCAAACGTTAAGGCGTGCCAACCGATTTGACCTTGCTATCGGTAAAGGTGATAACTCGAATACTTTAGTCCTGACAACAGCGATGCGCCCGGATGTCACGGCTAAGAGGTACTCACGCGGAACTCGAGAACACGCCGAGCTTAAGTCGACGAATTCCTAAGAACTCGTAATAAAAAGAAAAAAGTATGACGAAGTCGTCGAAAAGTAGATGCTGGAATATGAGTAAAAACGTGTGTTTGATTGATTTCTTGATTGATTATTACAAGGTTCTAGGGTTTATATTTATACCCTGCTCAAAGAGCTACAACCAGACACGATTAGAATTCGAATCCCAAATTACAAAGAATCCGTATACAATACGATGCAAATAACTAAGGAAATAATAAAACTATCCTTCGTGACAAACCGAAACTCCTCCACATGACAACTGGCAGCTTCCGGACTCCTCCTTCGCATCATCGGCAATCCCCTTGCCATAGTCATCGGCAGACCTTTTTATCCAGCCATCGGCACCATATTACTGCCTGTGGACTTAGTCACATTCAACCTCCCCCTCATCGGCAACCATCCTCATCAGCAACCCGCATCGTACTGCCACCCTATCCTGCCATCCTAGACACGTGCCCAAAAATGGTGTCAACACATGCCCCCCAATCTCGGAGTATAAAACTATTAATGCTCCAAAATTCTCTGCAGTAATGATGCCTTCTCCGCAATTAATGCTCCTAATCTGGTAACCGACAACCTCAATCTGGACAACTCTGATCCTAATCCTCCGCAGATTCCTCGAAATCCCCAACTTCCTAAACGGGCATCTTTCTTGGTCGTACATCGGCAACAATACCGTTACAAAGATCTGCTGATGCTCTGACCAGGATATTCGCAAAAACGGTTACCTCCCCTCTATCCGCCCATCGGCAAGATGACCGTTATAGAATATCGCCGATGGACCGACCAGGAGATCTCGCACAGTAAAATATCTTTAGATAATGACCGCTTCCCGTCAAATCACCTGCACAATCCCTGGATTACCGTGCGAACAGTTACCATATCCACCTGAGTACCCTCGGGCTTCTCGGATGTGGCAAATAGATAAGTCGGATTTGCCCTTGCCCATCTTGTCCTATAAATAGTTCCTTCTTGGGTACTCCTCCCCCATTACACCATTCTACTATCCAACTTTGCTTTTCCAGCGGCGGCGCCATTTACAACCTTCAAGATCTCCGACAAGCACTCCTCTTCATCAACTCCGGTGCCCTCCAACGTCCTCTTCACGACAAGATGGCCATTGGCTTCGTCGTCCCTGAGGTCAGACTTCCATCTCATCTTCTGTGTATATTCCTATTCATCCGCGATTCATCTTACTGAATATTCCCCTTTTTCCTTTTTCTTTGTATTTTTATTCCCCCAAAATCACTAGGAGTTGTCCAATAAAATTGTCATCCCCACCGATCAACCACACCTTCAATGTCTCGGTCCTCTAGGGGATTCAGATCCAACCAATCTTATCAACGCAGAAACCAATAGAATCCCCTTTAGGGCTGAAAACTTTTCTGTAGATCTATGGAAAGATACTTTTCGTTCTTGGCCTAGCCCTACCGTAGGGTGGAAAGACTGGTTCTTGAGGGTCAGCAATTCTTATGAAGTCCAGTGGGGTGAAAGGAAGCTAGCTCAATGCATTAGGCTATCCATTGCCGATATGCACAGGAACGAGTCACTGCTGATAGCTGCATCCTACTTTTGGTCAGACACTCTCAATGCTTTTGTTTTTGGCCACGGCCCTGCTTCTCCTACCCTTGCCGATGTAGCCATGCTCACTGGGCTAGATATATCTTCTGCCGATAGCACCCACTTTTTTGATACTGCCCCCAGTGCCAAAGTGGAGACTCGCGCTATCGGCGGTTGGTCAGGGTACATCCAGAAGTACCGCGGGGGAGGGCCTGTCACCATAAAGGAGCAAACCACCTTTCTGAACATGTGGCTGGACAAGTTTGTATTCTGTGGTCGATCGGCAGGACCAACTTCTGTCTATCTATTGGCAGCAGAAAGACTGGCTAGCGGTGGCCAATTTCCTCTCGGCCGATATTTGCTCAGCGCTGTTTACCACCTTCTTCATCAGGTAGCCCAGAAACTCCTGCTTGGCCAATCCATCGGCAACTTGGGAGGCCCCTGGTGGTTTATTAATATGTGGCTCAATCTGCACCTGCATAAGCGCCTTGATTTCAACTTGTTCTCACAGCACTTCCCAAGAGATATAGCCGAAAACCATGTGTTGGGTGAAGAGGAATCGGCAACGCGTGCCCCCTTGAACTTTGGTGAAGCCGTTATAGTCTTACCCGGTTCAGGGAACAATCCGGATCAGATCGGCCGATTCTTCGAGACTCTGTATGAGGGATTGGCCAGAGATGAACGACCATGGTTGGCCTATGATGACCCAGACAGCATGCTCCCTCTAACCTTCAATCCATTTGACGAAGCTCTTGACAGGGATAATGAGGTGATGATGGCAATTGTGACTCCCAGAGCCATACCAGTGAATTTCTTCGGTAGCACAAAAACCTCTCCCCAAACCTATGAATTTTACAATCCATCGGCATTAGCTCGCCAGCTAGCTTTCGGCCAGTTGCCGATTGCACTTCCTTATGCCGATGTGATAAAGCCCAGAGAACCCATCACCAACCTTCTCGAGTGGACTCGAGTAGCCCAGCTACCACCAAATGCCGATACAGATGTAGATCTGTCAGAATGGGTTCCAGCTGCCTTTATCACTCAGGCATACAAGCTATGGTGGGCAGAATGGAAAGAGAATCTATTCTGCAGATCGGCCCTCTCATACCGCGGCATGATCGACCCCGAATACGAAGTCCCTGATGACACTGTAAGTATTTTAAACTGATGCCTCATTTTC
Organism: Sorghum bicolor; assembly: GCF_000003195.3. Classification (NCBI taxonomy): domain Eukaryota; kingdom Viridiplantae; phylum Streptophyta; class Magnoliopsida; order Poales; family Poaceae; genus Sorghum; species Sorghum bicolor. The sequence continues at coordinate 43,060,424 of NC_012876.2, forward strand.
CAATACTATTTCCATCGGTAACTTACCCCTGTATTCCTTTTGCAGGTTGACAACCCCCCCCCATCGGTTAGCAGGAGTGGCAAGCCGATCGACTTGTTCCCCTCAGGCCCGATCTCCTCAATCGGCCACAATGCTCCCACTCTGGCTTTCATCGTGCGTCGGGGTGCGCGCCTCAAGAAAGTTACCACCAGGAAAACTCAGACATCGCCAACGGTAACTGCTTCCACTCTGGCGCAAGCTTTCAAGGCAATTTGTCAAACCCTTTTCATTTATGCTGACTATCTTTGTATCGGCTATCTGTGCTCATAAACTCCTTTTTGTTGTTGCAGCAAACTGGTGCATCGGCAAAAGCCAAACGCCAAGGTACCGATGCCCCCCAGTCTAGCCAGCCAAAGAGGAAGGGCACCCAAGGTGCTAAGGCTGGAACAAAGCGCCAGAAAGTGGCAACTCCCCCTCCTCCTCCAGTGTCTCCAATCCCGGTGGAATCTTCCCCTTCTTCTCCAGAAGTCCAGACACAGCAAGCACCATCTCCCCAACCAATGCAGGAAGCACCACAGATGGAAGAACCCCAGCAGGAAGAACCTCAAACAGAAGGTACATCAGCTGACGTGGGTGAACAAACAACTGGCTCGGCAGGTCTAGTTATATCATCGGCGGTTTCCCCGATTCAGACAACTGTTGTTCCTCCTCCGGGTAACATATTTCAACAATACTTCCACCGATAAACTTATTCTCATTTAGTCTCATAACCCTTCCTGTCTTCTTTCAGTCGATATCGTTCCATCGGCAACATTTGCCGATCAACCTGTAGCTCCATCGGTATCTTTGAGTCAAAGGCAAGAAATTGCCTTGAAACAAGTAAGTCATCCAATTTTTCCACCAGTATCGTCTGCCGAAGCTTTGACCATAAAAATGACTTATTTCATTCTCATTTTCAGGAACAAGATTCTCCCGATAGCTTATTCTCCTTCGCCATTGATATCTTCGAAGAAGAAGGTGAGGAAGCAAGCTCCTCTCGGGCAATTGGGACTGTATCGGCAGAAGCAGGGCTAAGCTGGAGGAGCTATCGGCCATACTTCATCAAGACACAGCTCAACTGGTCGACGATTCTGACCCAGCCAAGGCCCTGTTCAAAACCCTTAGAGGCCAAATTCCTGCCGATGCTGAAGAAACCCTCTTCCATGCTGCACACCTAGAAAGCCGCCAGCTACAGTACCAGAGAGCCACTCGACGCCTCGCCGATAGAGCCGCTCGAATCCAGCTTTCTGAGGAGATGATGAAAGAAAAACTCTTAGCCGATGAGAAACATAAGAACATCGGCACCTTAAAGTCCTCAGGTGATGCACTGAAGCAGAAAGTATCTGATCTATCGGCAATAAGAGAAGCTCTACTGGCCGAACTCAAGCAAGTAGAGGATGCTCTGTCCCAAGCCCAGCAAGAAGAGAGTCAACTGTCGGAGACCATCAAGCACCTTGAACAAGAACGAAACGTCCACGGTCGCAAAGCGCTGCAGTTGAAGAGGAAGCTGAAGCCGATAGAAGGTTCTGCCGATGATGATATCAAAGAGATAGAGACAGCCAATCAGATCCGGCTGCGCGCCATATCAGCAATCCAAGCGCTGCTGAACATCTGAAGCTTTCATCGGCAACACACCTTTGTTTTCCCGCTTTTAGCTTTTAGTCTAGCCGATAAGACTGTTATCGGCATCTTTCGAAACATTAAGTCTGCCCCCAAACATTTAAATCCAGCCGATAGGAGTGTTATCGGCACTTAAACTTTTATGCATCGACCCATATGCTGGGGTAGTACTTCTTTAAATATTTGCCATTTAATGCTCTGGGAAATTCAACTCCTTCGAGAGTTTCTAGAATATAGGCATTACCAGGAGCCGAGTGTTTTATCCGATAAGGACCTTCCCAATTAGGAGACCACTTCCCAAACTTCGAACTTTTAGTCCCGACTGGCAAAATCAACTTCCATACCAAATCCCCATCGGCAAACTCCTTAGCCTTTACTTTCTTATCATACCATCTAGCAACTCTCTTCTTATTTTCTTCTATACTCATTAAAGCCTTTAACCGATGCCCTGCTAAATCATCTAACTCATCGGTCATCAAAGTGGCATAATCATGGGCAGCCAATTGATCTTGAAAAGATAATCGCCTAGATCCAGCCTTAATCTCCCAAGGCAACACTGCATCATGTCCATACACCAATTGATAGGGTGGCACCTTGGTTGATCCATGACAAGCCATCCGATAAGACCATAGTGCTTCATTTAACAATGTATGCCACTGTCTAGGATTTTCTTCAATCTTTCGTTTAATAAGCTTGATAATTCCTTTGTTAGACGCTTCGGCCTGCCCATTGGCTTGAGCATAGTAAGGAGAAGAATTCAACACTTTAATTCCCATACCGATTGCGAATTCATCGAACTCCCCTGACGTGAACATGGTGCCCTGATCGGTAGTAATCGTTTGGGGAATCCCAAATCGGTAAATAATATGCTCCTTCACAAAATCAATCATATTGGCCGATGTGACTTTCTTCAAAGGAATAGCTTCGACCCACTTAGTGAAATAGTCAGTGGCAACTAGAATGAACTTATGCCCTTTGCTAGATGGTGGATAAATCTGGCCGATCAGATCGATGGCCCATCCCCGGAACGGCCAAGGTTTTATTATAGGATTCATAGCCGATGCGGGTGCTCTCTGGATATTACCGAACTTTTGACAACTTTGACATCCCTTGAAATATTTAAAACAATCTTCAAGTATGGTTGGCCAAAAATATCCATTCCTTCGAATCATCCACTTCATCTTAAAAGCCGACTGATGCGCTCCACACACTCCTTCATGGATTTCCCCCATCAAACTTCTGGCTTCATCATCACCCAAGCATCAGAGAAGAATTCCGTCGACAGTTCGATAATACAATTCATTTTCAAGGAGCACATACTTGGTTGCCTGAAATCGAACCCGTCTTTCAACTTTTTTGGATGGATCTTTTAGATAATCAACAATTTCTTTCCTCCAATCACCGGCACCGACTGCCGATGTCGCATTAATCATTGGCTGATATCCCGAGGCATGCTGAGCTAACCGATTAGCGTCTTCATTATACAATCGGGGAACATGCTCCAATCGGAAGTCCTTGAATTCCTTTAACAGTTGCATACTTCTCTCGAAATAGGTTATGAGAACTTCACTTCGGCATTCATAGCTTCCGGCCAATTGATTTATAACCAACATAGAATCCCCGAATATTTCAACAGCATCAGCACGAACTTCTCTTAACAACTCCAATCCCTTGATCAGAGCTTGATACTCAGCCTGATTATTTGTTGATGTAGCAACAATCGGCAAGGAAAACTCATACTTCCTCCCCTTAGGAGAAACTAATACAATGCCGATTCCTGCCCCCCGGTCACAGGTAGATCCATCAAAGAAGAGCGTCCAGGGTGCAATTTCCAAGGTTTCCACTAGACCGCAATGCTGCGTCACAAAATCGGCCATAACCTGCCCTTTGACTGCCTTAGCCGATTCGTAACGCAAATCGAACTCCGACAGCGCCAAAATCCATTTACCGATCCTACCACCCATAATCGGCATAGATAGCATGTATCGGACCACGTCATCTTTGCAAACAACAGCACATTCGGCCGACAACAGGTAATGTCTCAGCTTGATACATGAAAAATATAAGCATAAGCACAGTTTCTCAATGGCCGAATACCTGGTTTCAGCATCAATCAACCTCCTACTCAAATAATAAATTACCCTCTCTTTCCCTTCAAATTCTTGAACTAAAGCTGAACCGATAACCGATCCATCGGTAGATAAATACAATTTGAAGGGCTTCCCTTGTTGAGGTGGAACTAAAACTGGAGGATTTACTAGATACTTCTTGATTTCATCTAGAGCCAACTGCTGTTCTTCTCCCCAAACAAACTCTTGATCGGCTTTCAATTTAAGAAGAGGACTGAACGCACGAATCCTCCCAGATAAATTCGATATAAATATTCTGATAAAATTTACCTTGCCGATCAAGGATTGGAGCTCGGTTTTATTGGTAGGGGCCACTATTTTATTGATGGCATCAATAGATCTTCGACTAATTTCAATACCCCTCTGATGTACCATGAAACCAAGAAACTGCCCTGCCGATACGCCAAATGCACACTTGTTGGGATTCATCTTCAATCCATGCTTCCTTGTGCACTCCAACACTTTTCGTAAATCGGCAAGATGCTTTGAGAAATCTCCAGACTTAACCACCACATCATCAATATAAATCTCTACGAGCTTGCCGATGAACTCATGAAATATAAAATTCATAGCCCTTTGATAAGTAGCACCAGCATTCTTTAGCCCAAAAGTCATGACTATCCATTCAAATAGTCCAACATGACCAGGACACCTGAATGCGGTTTTTGGAATATCCTCCTCTGCCATGAATATTTGATTGTAACCTGCATTACCATCCATGAAGCTGATGACCCGATGGCCAGCCGCAGCATCAACCAGTAGATCGGAGATAGGCATTGGGTATCCATCCATCGGTGTAGCTTTATTGAGATTCCTGAAATCAATGCACACCCGAAGCTTCCCGTTCTTCTTGTAAACCGGAACAACATTGGAAATCCATTCGGCATACCGACAGTGCCGAATAAACTTAGCTTCAATAAGTTTAGTGATTTCGGCCTTAATATCAGGTAGAATGTTAGGATTACATCGACGGGCTGGTTGCTGATGTGGCCGAAATCCAGACTTGATGGGTAACCGATGTTCGACAATTGATCGGTCTAAACCAGGCATCTCTGTATAATCCCAAGCAAAGCAATCTTTATATTCCTTTAACAAACTAGTCAATTGTCGCTTACACTCAGGATCTAATTTAGCACTAATAAAAGTAGGCCTAGGCTTATCACCACTACCTATATCTACTTCTACCAAATCATCGGCCGATGTGAATCCCTGGCCTAATTTTCCATCATCGGCGAATCTATCCATTAAAAACCGTCGTCAGAACCGACTGCTTGGATCGGTGGAATCTCATAATCGGCAACTTTGAGAAAATCTTTCTCCCAAACTTCTCCTGAAATGCACCTAGTCCTTTCATAAGTATCCGCTTCTGCCGATGCGATAACATAAGAAGAATCCCCTGGGACGATCTCAATCTTGTCACCTACCCACTGAACCAAGCACTGATGCATTGTAGATGGGACACAACAATTGGCATGAATCCAATCTCTCCCCAATAATAGATTGTAGGCACCTTTTCCGCTGATCACGAAAAAAGTTGTCGGCAAGGTTTTGCTGCCGATGGTCAACTCTGCACATATCGCCCCCTTGACTGGAGACACGTTTCCTTCAAAGTCTTTGAGCATCATATCGGTCTTGGTCAAATCTTGATCCCCTTTCCCAAGCTTCCGATATACTGCATACGGCATAATATTAATAGCAGCTCCACCATCAACTAGGATCTTAGTCATTGGCTGCCCATCAACCCTTCCTTTGAGGAACAAAGCTTTAAGATGCTGCCTCTCGTCATCGGCAGGTTTCTCAAAGATAGCCGTCATCGGATCCAGAGCCAACTGAGATATCTGATCAGAAAATTCCAAGTCATCGTCACTGGCTGGTGCAAGAAACTCCATCGGCAACATGAAGACCATGTTGACGCCCGCCGATGGACCTTCCCTCTTAGTGTCTGACGGCTGCCGACTTCCAGAGTTCTCTCCCTTGTTTAGCTCCTCTTGCCTTTCTCGTTGCAATCTCCTTTTCTGTGTCTTGGTTAATCCTCGAGGGCACCATGGAGGAAGTGGCCTTTGCCTTGCCGTCGGGCGTCGGTTCTCCCTTGACTCCATGCGATGCGTGTTAGCGTCCCTGCAAAATATGAATTCATCGGGAACCCGCGCATCAGCCATTCCTTCAAGCTCCTCTTGGTTCCTGGGAAAATACTGGACACGGTCACTAAGTCTGTCGTGCCCACTGAACCTGCCCCCCAGCCGGTCATGAACTGACACCCTTCCTCTGATCGGCCCATTAGCTCGCCGTTCATCATCATGATAACGCCGATCGTTCCTATCGTACCGATCATAACCGTTGCATTCAGGGCAGTCTCTGACAGTAGGAAGCTTGATATTTTCCTCCCAACAATGGATGAAGAATGGGCAATTCCAATGATCCCTGTGCCGATTCCACTCCTGTCGGCGTCTTTCTTCTCCCCGTTGATAATCTTCCTGCTGGCGCCGATACCGATCTTCCCGTTGTTGCCATTTTTCTCGAGGTCTCCTATGAGTTATGACGATACCAGATCGAGGAAGCCTTCCTGAGCTAGTTCCTTCCTGGACCAAGCCCTTACTTCTTGCATCGGCAGTAGTAACTTGATGCTGAGGATCTACTGATGCATTCTTCTCAGCTGTCTCCGACGTTAAGACCTTAGCCTTCCCCTTAGCATCCAACATGTTTGTCGGGAAAGGATGTTGGTCTATCTTCATCGGCTTCTGGGCTTTGGAACTGTCAAATTTGATTCTCCCTGACTCTATAGCCGATTGCAGCTGCTGTCTGAATACTTTGCACTCGTTGGTGTCATGTGATGTTGCATTATGCCACTTGCAGTATCTCATCTTCTTCAACTCTTCTGCCGATGGGATCACATGGTTAGGTGACAGTTTGATTTGACCTTCCTGCAGTAGAAAGTCAAATATCCTATCGGCCTTGGCGGTGTCAAAGGCAAACTTCTCTGGTTCCTTCTGCCCAAAAGGACAAGACATCGGCTTCTTGTTTTTTACCCACTCTGCCAAACCGATTACTGGTTCTTCATCGGAATCTGAGCTTGTTGCTTCATCAACAAATGACACTTTCTTATTCCATGCCCTCTTAGGCTCGAAAGGCTTGATGTCTTGATCAGATATCCTCTGCACCAAATGACTTAAACTTTCGAACTCCTGAGAGGCATACTTATCCCTGATATGTGGCAACAAACCCTGGAACGCCAAATCGGCTAGCTGCCGATCATCCAGAACCAGGCTATAGCATTTATTCTTGACCTCTCGTATCCTCTGCACAAATCCCTCAACCGACTCATCATTACGTTGCCTCAACTTGACCAAGTCGGTGATCTTCTTCTCATGAACCCCCGAGAAGAAGTATTTGTGGAATTGCTTCTCTAGATCGGCCCAAGTAATTACTGAGTTGGGAGGTAATGATATGAACCAAGTAAAGGCCGATCCAGACAATGATGATGAAAATAGACGAACCCTCAATTCGTCCCTGTTACCAGCCTCTCCACATTGAATAATGAACCTGTTGACATGCTCCATGTTTGACGTGTCGTCCTGTCCGGAAAACTTTGTAAAATCCGGTACCTTGTACCGATGTGGAAGCGGGATCAAATCATACGCTGGAGGATACGGTGTCCGATAAGAATAAGTGTTGACTTTGGGTTTTATCCCAAATTGTTCCCTCATTACTTCAGCAATCTTATCGGCCCAATACGCATCGGCATCTTGCCGATGAGGCGGCTGCGGATCTGGCACTTGGTGGCGAACCTCCACGTGTCTGTTCGGGACGTGACCTGCATGGAACATTGTATTGGTCACCTGTCCTCCAATCTGCGGACTACCAAACTGCTGTCCACCGATTGGCTGTCCTCCGAGTTGCTGTCCAAAATTTATTGGCTGGTTGGGAATCCCCTGACCTTGGAACCCGGGATAGACCTGCCCTTGCTGGAACCCTGTAGTCTGATAACCCTGCTGGGGCGATTGTGGAAAGGCTTGCTGTCCAAGCCATCCATTATTAGCGTTCATCGGCATAGGCGCTGCCGATGATTGGTAATTGGGTACCGTCGTTGAATTGACATACCCCGACTGGGCCATAGGCCTCTGTTGCATCAGCATTGACTCTGCCGATGCGTTGGGCATCTGAAACATTGAATCTTGAGGATTCCCAGTGCGAGGCCTTGCATTAGTAGTTGTGGTATACCGAGGACTCTGGTTCACCGGCGCATTGGGAGGTGCCGATGTCATAGGAGTTTTGCCCCTCATGTCAGTTATTTGTGATGTTCCCGGCGTCAACTCTGGAGGCATACCATAACCCCACCAGTTGGGAGGAAGAGTTAACCCTGACATTGCCGACGCCAACATATCTGTTGTCAGTTTATGCTGCCCAACTGAAATTTGTGGGTTGGTTGCCATCGGCATAGATAGTGCACCAGTAGTCCCCAATGTACTTGGAGGGACGGCAGACTGTGCACTTGCATTCGTCAAAGCAGCCGATGGAGCCGTGACCTCTGGTGCCGTTGGCTGATGATGGGAGGGCCCCACATAATCTGGCGGGATTTGTCCTTCCTTAAAAGTTCTTGCCACGGCGTTGAAAACCGTATTAGACAGTACACTAGCTTGGTTGATCAACGCTCGATTGATGGCATTGTCAACCATATCTTGAAGCTTGCCAGGATTGGCGTAAAAGGTGACCTGCCGTGGTGCCGGCAGTGCATCTTTCTGGACCACTTCGCCGCTCCTGTTTATGCTGAAAGACCTCAGGCATTGCTGCTTGAACTCTTCCATGGCTTGGGCAATAGCTTGCTTTTGCTCATCCTTGAGGTTGGCCTCCGTCACGGGGATGACGTTCTCTTGATCGAGGTCAGAGATCGACATGTTGATCTTGATCTTGAATCTGTCCCACTGGGCGTGCCAAAAGATGTGCTGATGCAAAACTGATCTGCAAACACAAAGGGCTAATACCCGATTCAAACGTTAAGGCGTGCCAACCGATTTGACCTTGCTATCGGTAAAGGTGATAACTCGAATACTTTAGTCCTGACAACAGCGATGCGCCCGGATGTCACGGCTAAGAGGTACTCACGCGGAACTCGAGAACACGCCGAGCTTAAGTCGACGAATTCCTAAGAACTCGTAATAAAAAGAAAAAAGTATGACGAAGTCGTCGAAAAGTAGATGCTGGAATATGAGTAAAAACGTGTGTTTGATTGATTTCTTGATTGATTATTACAAGGTTCTAGGGTTTATATTTATACCCTGCTCAAAGAGCTACAACCAGACACGATTAGAATTTGAATCCCAAATTACACGGAATCCGTATACAAAACGATGCAAATAACTAAGGAAATAATAAAACTATCCTTCGTCACAAACCGAAACTCCTCCACATGACAACTGGCAGCTTCCGGACTCCTCCTTCGCATCATCGGCAATCCCCTTGCCATAGTCATCGGCAGACCTTTTTATCCAGCCATCGGCACCATATTACTGCCTGTGGACTTAGTCACATTCAACCTCCCCCTCATCGGCAACCATCCTCATCAGCAACCCGCATCGTACTGCCACCCTATCCTGCCATCCTAGACACGTGCCCAAAAATGGTGTCAACATCACCAAAGAGCATCTTATGGCCACAAAGCTAGGGGTTTAAATCATAAAGAGCTTTGAATGCTCCCCCTATCTATGGACGAACACAGCGGATGCTCAAAGATTAATTGAAAAGAAACGGTGAACTAACAAGCATGCATATGATATGAGTTGAGATGCAATACTTGAAAGTAAACTAATGCTTATCAAGTTTGATCCAAGGTTAAGCTTTTTCGCACACGCAAGGGGGTTATCTTAACCATGTTAGAAAAGCCCTACACACAATTCTTTTTCAATTTTAGTTTTGGTATGCATGATATGCCAGGCAAAAACTATTTACAAGTTTCAACACACAACTTCATTTTTTAGTTAAGTTAGAGAGATCAAGCACATTAAGTTCATTTCTCAACATACAAAACCTAGCTTCATCTAGGGGTTTTGTGAAGATATCCGGCAATTGATTTTCCATTCCCACATTCTCTAGAGATATGTCACCTTTAGCAACATGATCCCTAAGGAAGTGATGGCGGATGTCAATGTGTTTTGTGCAGGTGTGTTGAACCGGGTTGTTAGCAAGTTTTACGGCACTTTCGTTGTCACACAACAAAGGTACTTTGTCTAGTACTACTTCATAGTCTAGCAAAGTTTGTTTCATGTAGAGTATTTGTGCACAACAAGCACCGGCGGCAATGTATTCCGCCTCGGCCATTGACAAGGCAACACTATTTTGTTTATTTGACATCCAAGAGACAAGTGATCTACCTAGGAAGTGGCACCCTCCGGATGTGCTTTTTCTATCAATCCAGCACCCGGCATAATCCGAATCGGAATAGCCTACAAGTTGGAATCTTGCACCTTTGGGATACCACAAACCTAGGCAAGGTGTGTATTTTAGATACCTAAGAATTCTCTTGACGGCAATCAAGTGAGATTCCATAGGCATTGCTTGATATTTAGCACACATACACACACTAAACATGATATCGGGCCTAGATGCGGTGAGGTAGAGTAGACTTCCTATCATGGAGCGATAGAGAGTCTTATCAATTAGGTTACCTCCCTCATCCAAGTCGAGATGCCCATTTGATGCCATGGGAGTCTTGATTGGCTTGCAATCCATCATCTTGAACCACTTGAGCAGATCTTGTGTGTACTTCTCTTGAGAGATGAAGACTCCTTCATTTGCTTGACTTGAAATCCTAGGAAGAAGGATAGATCGCCAATCATGGACATCTTAAACTCCTTGGACATCAAATCATCAAATTCCTTGCAAAAATCTTCATTAGTAGAGCCAAAAATAATATCATCAACATAAACTTGGTAAATGAAGATTTCCCCATTCATTTTCTTGGTGAAGAGTGTTGTGTCAACTTTCCCAATCTTGAAGCCCTTCTCAATGAGGAAGTCCCTAAGCCTCTCATACCAAGCTCTAGGAGCTTGCTTGAGACCATAGAGAGCCTTGGACAACCGGTAGACATGCTTGGGGTACCTAGGGTCTTCAAAACTGGGGGGTTGCTCAACATAGACAAGCTCATTAATATAGCCATTCAAAAAAGCACTTTTCACATCCATTTGAAATAACTTGATATCATGACTAGATGCATATGCAAGTAGGATACAGATTGCTTCAAGTCTTGCCACCGGTGCAAAGGTTTCACCGAAGTCAAGACCTTCCACTTGTGAAAAGCCTTTTGCCACGAGCCTTGCCTTGTTGCGCACCACTTTGCCTTGATCATCCTTCTTGTTCCGGAAGACCCACTTTGTTCTAATCACTCTTGCATCTTTGGGTCGCTCTTCAAGTGTCCATACTTGGTTGCAAGAGAAGTTGTTCAACTCCTCTTGCATGGCCATGATCCAATCCGCATCACGAAGAGCTTCCTCTATAGTCTTTGGTTCATCTTCAAGAGACACAAAAGCGTGATGTTCAATAAATAAAGCATGTCTAGAGCATGTAGTTACACCACGTGATGGACTCCCGATGATGAGATCTTGAGAGTGATCTTGGAGGAGATGTGATGTTCTTCTTGGCGCCACTTGAGGGGTTGGTTGGGGAGCATCAACATCTTGTGCTTGTGCCACCGCTTGCTCATGAGTAACTTGTGTGGCTTCATGAGCATCTCTCACATCCTTGTCTTCATCTTGTGGTACATGTGAGGTGGATGGTGGATCAATGACTTGCACATCATCATCTTCTTTTGGCTTGATGTCTCCCACCAGCATGTTCTTCATAGCTTCCCTCAATGGTTCACCACCTACAACATCAAGATTATCACTTGCTCCATGGGAGCCATTAGTTTCATCAAACTCAACATCAAATGTTTCTTCAGCCATGTTTGTGGCATGGTTAAAGACTCTATATGCCTTGGACTTTGATGAATAGCCAACCAAGTAGCCAATGTCACATCTTCTTTGGAACTTTCCCAAGTGTTGGCGCTTCTTGTAGATGTAGCATTTGCACCCAAACACTCTAAAGAATGAGACATTGGGCTTATTCCCATTGAGCAACTCATATGGTGTCTTCTTTAGGAACTTGTGAGGAAAGAGCCAGTTTGATGCATAGCATGCGGTGTTGATTGCCTCAGCCCACATCTTATCCGAAGTGTTGTACTCATCTAGCATTGTTCTTGCCAAGGTGATCAATGTCCGATTCTTTCTTTCTACAACCCCATTTTGTTGTGGTGTGTATGTTGAGGAGAACTCATGCTTGACTCCCACATCATCACAATACTCTTCAATGTTGGTGTTGTCAAATTCTTTTCCATTGTCACTTCTAATTTTCTTGATCTTGAATTCAAATTGATTTTGGGCATTCTTTGCAAATTTCTTGAATATGGATGCAACTTCGGCCTTGTCTTGCAACAAGAATGTCCAAGTGTACCGGGAGAAATCATCAACTATGACCAATCAATATTTGTTGCCTCCAAGACTAGCATATGTGGTTGGTCCAAATAAATCCTTGTGAAGTAGCTCAAGCACTCTTGAAGTAGAGAGATAGGCCTTGGTTGGATGAGTGTTTGCAACTTGCTTGCCCGCTTGACATGCACTACAAAGCTTGTCTTTTTCAAATGTCACATCCTTCAAGCCTCTAATCAATTATTTCTTCATCAACTTCTTGAGTGTGCCCATTCCAACATGTGCTAACCTTCTATGCCATAACCAACCAAGTGAGGTCTTGGTGAATAAGCAAGTCTTGACATCAACTTCATCGGATGAGAAATCAACTACATACAAGTTGTTGTGTCGGAAGCCTTTGAATACCATTTCATTGTCATCCTCCTTGCTCACAATTACTTCTTTCTTCTTGAATAAGCATTCAAAACCAAGATCACATAGTTGTCCAACCGAGAGCAAATTGAAACTCAATGATTGCACATAGAGCACATTGGTGATGGAGTTGTCATTTGATATAGCAACCTTTCCTAGTCCCTTGACCTTGCCTTTTGAATTGTCACCAAATGTGATCTTTTCTTGATTGTCAACATCTTCATCAAGAGAGGTGAACATCCGGGGATCTCCGGTCATATGTTGAGTGCAACCACTATCAATTACCCAATGTGATCCACTGGTCTTGTAGTTCACCTACACACAAGAGATAAAGCTTGAGATTTAGGGACCCACATTTGCTTAGGGCCCTTGACCTTCTCTACTAGTTAATTTGGCACCCAAATCTTCTTTGGCCTTTGCTTGTTGGGCGGCCCCATGAAGCTAACCTTGACCTTTCCACTCTTGTCTTTCCTTACAATGTAGTAAGCATTGAAGGCAAATGGTCTTGCATGCTTTGGCAAGGGTGGTGGTAGTGGTGCCTTACACTCATGAGCAAAGTGTCCTTCTTGACCACACTCAAAGCATCTCTTTGGCTTTGGCTTGCTTGGTTGATCATGAGTGGCTAGTGACTTGATGAGCTTTGTTTGATGAGCCTTGTAGCCAATCCCACTCTTATCCATCTTCATGACGGTGTTCATGAAAAGCTCACTTTGAAGGTCTTTCCCTTTTGTGAACTTTGCTAACCCCATGGTTAGATGTTCCTTCTCTTTCTTGAGCTTGCTATTCTCTTGAGTTAGCTTCTTGATGATTGGGTCATTGTTGCTAGCTAACTCATCTAAGATGAATGTCTCATCTTATTCTTCCTTGTCATACATCAAACCAAGCTTGAGATATTGGTTTTCTTCCTTGAGTAACGTGTTCTCATATGCAAGCTTCTTGTCTTGATCAAGTGACTCATTCACAATGGTCTTGTGCTTGGCTTGCTCTTGCAACTCTTTCTTGAGTATGACAATTTCATCCTTGAGTTTGATAGTGTCCTCATAACTCTCGGCCACTACCAATTTCTTGCCCTTGCAATCAACACATTTGCTTGTGCTCTCCACAAGTAAGTCATCACAAGATGTGGCTACATCAAGCTTAGCAACATGGTTAGTAGCAACATGTGTTTCATCAATTGCAAGTTCATATGCTATCTCAAGGTTGTCATAGTTTGCTTTTAGAGTTGTTAGCTCTTCTTTCATTGCTCTATATCTAGTGATAAGCTCATCATGAACACTCTCAAGTTTGTCATGTTTTTCTTTGAGCTCTTTTAGAGAGAGTTTGAGCTCCTTGAGCTTAGTGGTCATGATCTCATTTTGATCTCTAAGCTCATCACTAGACTTTAGCTTTGCTAGAAGTGTTTCATTTTCAAGTTCAAGCTTTTCATTTTCACTTCTAGATTTTCTTATGACTTTTGTGTACTTGTTAAGCAATTTTACAAGTTCATCATAAGAAGGTGATTCGTATTCACTGTCACTTTCACTACTCTCATCCTCACTTTGTACCTTCCGGTCACCCTTAGCCATGAGGCATAGGTGTGTAGAGGATTTAGATGGTGGTGAAGATGATGGTGATGGAGCATCGATGGCAATGGCAGCAACCTTCTCATCATCACTCTCATTGCCGGAGGAGTCACCACTAGAGCTATCAATGTCGGTGAGCCAATCACCAACAATGTAAGCCTTGCCATTCTTCTTCTTGTAGTGCTCCTTCTTCTTGCCACCTTTCTTCTTGTATTGCTTCTTGTCATTCTTCTCATCATCACTTGAATCATCTTGCTCTTTGTTCTTCTTATTGTATTTGTCCTTCTTGGGCTTAGGACATTGATGAGCAAGATGGCCAAGCTCACCACAATTGTAGCAATCCATCTCGGAGATAGGCTTTCTCTTGCTACTTGTGAAGAACTTCTTCTTCTTCTTGGAGTCAAAGTTGACTCCATTCTTGTTGAGCTTCTTCAACATCTTGGTGGTTCTTGTCACCATGAGAGCAATGGATGCATCATCATCACTTGAAGTTGATTACTCAACTTTAATCTTCTTGGCTTTGCCCTTGTGAGAAGCTTTGAGGGCCCAGTCCTTCTTCTCCTTCTTGGCCGATGAGGAGCCATCTTGGGGCTTCATATGCATATACATCTCATGAGCATTGATCTTCCCCAATATGGTGGTTGGTGTAGCGGTGGAAAGATCGCCTTGATGAAGCACCGTTACTATGTGCCCATATTTCTCAATGGGGAGCACACATAGTATCTTCCTTGTGACATCCGCTGCACTCATTTGAGTGAGCCCAAGTCCATTTAGCTCCTCTACAATGACATTCAAGCGAGAATACATTTCATTAGCATTTTCTTTGGGAAGCATCTCAAATGTATTAAGCTTGTTCATCACCAAGTGATAGCATTCCTCGCGTTCACTTTTTGATCCCTCATGGAGCGCACAAAGTTCCTTCCGTAGAGCATGGGCGGTTTTGTGGCTCCTAACGCGGTTGAACACCTCTTTGCAAAGGCCTCTAAAGGTGTGGTTTTTGGCCTTCGCATTCCACTTCTCGTTTTCTTGCTCTTGTGGAGTAAGCGCGGTGTCTTTTTCCGAAGGGGTAAACCCTTCGGTCGCGGCTTTTAGTCACTTTACATCGCATGCCTCAATGTATGACTCCATCCGTGTTTTCCAATACGGGAAGTCATCCCCATCGAACATGGGTGGCGGTCCATCCCCGTTAGACATCTTTCTCTAGGCGGTGAAGCCTAAATATTGAGCACTAGGCTCCGATACTAATTGAAAGGATCAAGATGCCCAAGAGGGGGGTGAATTGGGCTTCTCTAAAAATTTAAGCAACCTATAAGCTCCAATTCAACCCCTTGTGCCTAGTGTGACTAGAGAGCTACCGGATAAAAGTTTTGCAACCTAGTTCTAATCCTATTCTAGCATGGCAATTCTAAGAATGTAAAAACACAAAGTAAATGCTAGAATGTAAAGGAGTAGTAGAAGAAAGTGCTTGGAGATGTTTTGCCGAGGTATCAGAGAGTCACCACTCTCCACTAGTCCTCGTTGGAGCACCCGCGCAAGGGCCTTGCTCCCCCTTGGTCCGCGCAAGGACCAAGTGCTCTCTACGGGCTGATTCTTCGACACTCCGTCGCGGTGAATTGCCCAAAACCGCTCACAAGCTTGACACGAGACACCCACAAGAACTCCGGGCGGTCTTCGTGCCTCCAATCACCACCGAACAGTCTAGGTGATGCTGATTGTTGACGGTCCTTAAGTATCAAATTTAATTATCAAATAAACAAAGAAAAGGATCCAAATGAAATCAACATCCAGACTTAGGGTTTTATCTGACAGAATTCCACGAGTTTTGGTGTTTGTCTATTTCTGCAGGGGGTTATCAGGAAATACGGAAGAAAGGCCCACACGTCGGGATTACATAGAGATATTCACGTGCCGCGCAATTATCTTACATCTAGAAGACTCCAGAAGCCACGAGAAGCAAGCGGAGGCCGAACGGGGCCAGGCACTGGGCGCCCGCCCAGTGGACCTAGGCGCCCGCCCCCTCCTGGAGTCCAAACAGGACTCTCCTTCGGGTCTAATCTCCACCGACCTAAAGGATCAAGGATAACCGTTCAATCAATGTCGGTTTGATCCAGCGACCCATATTCACTTGAAGGGACTATAAAACCAGACCCCCTGGCCCCTGGAGGAGAGAGCCTCTCAACCCTAATTCATTATTCCTCAAGGGAGAAGAAGCCTCTGATCAAGATTAGAGCCACCACATCAATTAGATATCTAGATTAGCATAGCTACATAGGATTAGAACTAGAAGGAGTCAATCTTCGATTGGTTTCCGAATCTGTCAAGAGGATTCTTGGTAATTCTCTAATTGTGCTTCTAATTGTTCTTCTAATCATTTTTGTTCTTCAATATTATGAATATGACTTTGTTCTACTTCAATATATTGCTTATGACTTTGCTCTACTTGTTTGTATTCAAGATAATATTGTTTTTAGTTTATCATAGTTATATACTTGGCTTAGCTAGATTGGATCTATATACATGTTTAGGATCGTATAGCGTTTATCCATCGGATCCATGGGTAAATGATAGATATTGTGTAGGCGTGGTGCTTATACTGTATTTATCTGCGATTGTACCCAATATGCCAGATCGTGGGGTAGTTCGTGATAGTGACAGCTTCATTGATTCTTATATAGTCCCCCTCTCGTGTATTGGGCTGGTAGAGCAATATTATTACAGGGGAGTGATTGCTATGTTTCTAATTTACCTTGCTAATATCACTATGCATGAGCGTAGTCTTGTCTCGCAATGATTGCTAAGTATGCTTGCACTAACTATGATAATGCTAGACTATATAGTTGAGAATAACTTAGGAAATATTCTTGTATTTCGTTCTAATTCCATGCTAATGACTTTCTAGAGTATCTAATTGAGGTGCTTATCATATTTATTATGTGGCTAGTTATGCTGATCAGATTAATTATCTTTGTCACTATTCATTACTTCATATATCTTTTATGTGACACTTACCCATGTATGAAAGAGTTGGATAAATGTTCTCAATTATACATGCAATGATAGATACTCAATCTCATATTCCATTCTATAATCAGCATTGATGATTGCTAATCCCTTCCCAGTGGTAAAAATATAAATAACGATACCTGGAATACTTCCCGGTTAAAATGCTACATCGGTATTAATCTGTGTGCTTGCAGATCCCATTCATTATTTATTTAGAAGAGCAATTGCATATTTCAGTACCGCGTCTCTCATGTCATACTGGGGATGAGAACTTGGCTTAAGTGGTATGAGGGATAGGTTTGGCATTTTTGGCACCGTTATCAGAATTAGAAAACTAAGTCTACTTTTGGTAATAATGTTAAGAATACCCAACAAGCATTTTTGGCGCCGTTGCCGGGGAAGGTTGATTACTAATCAAGAATGGATATAGGATTTTGAGTTATCATTCGCATCACTAATATGATTGAGCTTATCAATTCTCTCATACAGTTTTACCCCGATATTTTCCTATTTTATCTTATGCAGGGGAATGTATGAATAGAATACATTGTTGACGGTCCTTAATGCTCACATTTAACCATCAACTAATCATGGAAAAGGATCCAAATGCAACCAACACCTAGACTTAGGTTTTTATCTGACAGAATTCCACGAGTTTTGGTGTTTGTCTATTTTTGCAGGGGGTTATCAGGAAATATGAAAGAAAGGCCCACACGTCGGGTTTACATAGAGAACATGTCGCGCAATTTTCTATCATCTAGAAGACTCCAGAAGCCACGGGAACGAACGGGAAGGAAATCGGGCTCAGAGGCAGGGCGCCCGCCCAACTCTCCTAGGCGCCCGCCCAGCTACAGTGCCCAATCAGGACACGTTTCGCGGATTATGCTCCACCGACCTAAAGGATCAAGGAAAACCGTGCGATCAATGTTGGTTTGATCCGACGGCCCAGATTGACTTGAAGGGACTATAAAACCAGACCCCCTGGCCCCTGGAGATCATACCTCTTCTACAGAATCAAAGTTAGGGTTTCAATTCTTCATCCAAGTAGAGAGGATCCCTCTAGTTCTTGTAGTTCTACCTCTAGTTCATCTAGATCTAGTTCTAGTTCATCTAGTTCTAGTTCTAGTTCCTCTAGTTCTAGTTCTAGTTAGTTCTAGTTGTAATCTAGAAAATAGGGAGAGAGAAGAGGAGAGCGGAGGAGGAGGAGCCGGATCTGTCGGATCTTCCTCAACATTGTACTTTTGCAGCAACTGGTTCGTTCTTCATCGTTCTCCAGGTTCTTCAATTCATAATCCTGAGTTCTTTAATTACTTTTATTTACATTCAAGTTATTTATTGGATTCCCGCTTGCATCAAGTGCTCTAATCTTTGCAACATTAGAGTAGTAATTAATAGATTAGACGTGGTGTTTAGTCTTGCAATTACGTGGAATTGCACCCAATCCTACGGATTGTTGTGGTAGCGCTAGGGTAGTGACAGCCCTAACGGTCGATGTATTCCACCTCGTTCGGATCGGTGTTTGTAGGACCGTAGTCAGACCTTCTTAGCCCCCTTCTCATCTCTTTCTCACTACACCACAGCCCCAGAGTAACGTCAGACATGTGACGCTAAAAATAACTATTTAGGGACGTAATGTTGGTCGGTATAAAATTGCCACAAAGCATCGGACGGTAAACGTACTGGTAGCATCCAAATATTTGTCGCTATACATGGCGTCTCATGATCGGTCGGTATAGTTCAATAATAGCATCGATTTATCGGTCGGTATAGATAAAAGAAAAAAAAACACCATCGAGCGCGCCTAAAATTTCGTTCTCGCGCGCGACCTGAAACCCTACTTGACCAGATTGTGCGTTCTAGAAAAACAAAATACGCTTCCCCTGCCCACCAAACCCTCACTCCCATCTCACCGTTTCAGATTTTAGGCAGCCAGCAGCTAGCGCTCCTCCCAGGGAGCAGGCCGCCGCCGCACGTAGCCGCCGCCGCCGCACCTGGGGAGCAAGCCACTGCCGCCGCACACCTGGGGAGGTCGTCGCCGCCGCATCTGGGGCGCAGGCAGCCGCCGCATCTGGGGCGGACTCCCTTCTTCCCTTGCCGGTCGCCGCCGTCGATTCCTTCCTAAGCCGCCGCCGCCGCCGATTCCTTCGTAGGTCGCCGCCACCAACACCCTCGCAGGTCGCCGCCGTCGCAGGTCGCCGCCGCCGGCTCCCTCGCAGGTCGCCGCCGCCGATTCCTTCGCAGGTCACCGCCGTCGACTCCCTCGCAGGTGGCCGCCACCAGGGCCCTTCGCGACAAGTTCGCTCCACCGCCGACGCAAAAACGCCGTAAGCCCGTAACCCTAGACCCTTCCACCACTTTGGCTGATCTATGCTCCATCGACAGGCAGCGCCGCCGCCTGAACTCATGTGTGTGCCGTTGCTGTTCTAGGTCCTTGCATCACCATTGCAGGTACTGGTATACACTCGATCTGCTTGGCATCTGAGTGCTGAACCATAATTTCTTTGTCAATGTCACTTTGGCTAGCTCTTCTTTGTCACAACTTTCAGCCATTTGGGAACACATGGGCAACTTAGATAGTTTGTTACCTCCAATCGAATCAGATGATTCAAATAGTTGATTACAACTGTATTCTTATGCACTAGAAATTACACATGTACATGCCAATAAAAATACTATTATGCCAAACAGGTGCTTACGGTGTGTATATGTGCTGTGTGCATGCTGTGACTATTTTATTAACTTTGTAGTGCCTTATTTAGGAATTAGGATGCGGATGTTTATGCTTAAATTAATCTAATATCCTGTACAATGCAAAGTGTGTGGTAATAACACCAATTTTTATTTTTACATTCTCGAGTGATGGATATTCACTTTAGGAAATATGCAACATGTAGGGTAATCAGATCTACTTGTACATGTACTCATCTTATGTCATGTGTACTCACACTACAGGTGCCTTGTTGAGTTGGTGTTGTAGCTGAAAGAATCTCCACAGGACCGTTAACTCCAGTGGCAACGGTATGATCCTCTATATGCAGCTACATGCCATCTTTGTTAATATTGTTGAGATCATGAACACAACAATCGTGTTTAAATTAAAGCTGCTTATGGTATTTATTTATTTTATAGTTCATTTCTAAAGTTGCTTGATATTTCACAAAGAAGGATGGATAAATCATGGATCGATAATGATGCTAGGTACAAACACTATTTTCAGAAAGTCTAAAAGTTCTATCTTCAGTTAACATAGGAATTAACTTAAAAACTGCATGTAGGCACACCAAGATATATCAACAAGGGGTGAACAATTTCGTAGCTGTTGGTATTTATTCATATATCTGAAAAGTGAATAAAGTTTCTAATTAATGATATTTCTTATAGTTGAAGCTTAGCATGACATCACATTCAACCCAGTCTACTGCAAGTATGTTTTTTTCTAAAGATATTTCTATTGCTGATATTTCTTCACTTGATGATATTCATGTTCCAAAAGTGTAGCATTGCATCACATAATAGCTCTAGAGTGCAAACTGCTTGATTTCTATGGCTGCAACCTGCAAGTTTGTAGATCGATTGTGGATTATCAATTACATCAATTTTTATGTCATAAGAACTCTATTTTTTTTGGCTGCAACCTGCAATTTTTATGGCTGCAACCTACAAACTGTTTATATGTCGTAATATGCTTGGTTCGATGTTTATCTAAAAAAATTGTATGGAGAATTCCCTGCTGAAAGATCCTGCCTAGTGTCTTCTTCCTTCTGGCTACTAGTATATTTGGTCCAACATTTAGACAAGGTGCTTCTCCTCTGTATTTGAACCCTCTATTTCTGTGAATGGAACCCCCCAAGCTGTATATGAGCAACAGGCTACAAAAAGCTGTTCTGTATCATAGCAAGAGGCCACAACAAGTTGTTCTGTATTACAAATTGAGTAATGGATTTAGATGTATGTAGCAATAGCGCTTTGTGGAACTTTTAGAGAACCAGTTTTATACTTGTGCAAGTGTTTTGCTCTGTTTCTTACATGAGAAAATAAATGAATTTAAGAGTTATGTTTTTTTTAATTCCTTGTACTTATGGTATGTTGGTCTTGTAGCAGGGGATGTCCACAAAAGTCACTGAAGCCGATGGAACTGGGGTCAGCATGAAGCAACCTGACCATTTTGTGGTAGCAAGCAGATCAAACATTTTGTGAGGTGAAGATGAAACATCGATGGATCCATGCTGCTTTGTATTGGATGCCATAACATTTTGTAAAGAACTGCTTGGTCATGGATGCTAGTTCCTTTGGATGATTTTAGATTTAACTCCATGGACATGCTAGGGCATGTTAGCTGTGTGGTGTGCAAGGCATACTTGTGTTGTGAACAAGATTATTGTACCCATGGATGTTACATGTGCCATTTATTTGGCTTGAATGAAATATAAGCCATGTTATGACTTAATTCTATGTCTGATATTGATTGTGAGCTTGTATGTTTATAAGGTCTAAAAGAATGATTAATGGTTAATGCATAATTGATAATATATATTTGGGTCGTGATCTATGCGTTGGATTATTGGTTGGTATAACTCCCAGTAGCCTTGCTGCATTGGACGGTATAACCACTATATGTCATCAGCACATTGGTCGGTACTTATTCAACTTATCATCACACCATCGGTCGCTAAAAAAATGTCGGACGCTATAGCCTATACCGACGCCAGTTTCAGCGACAACAAATAAGTGTCGCTATAGATCTATAGCGACCAATGGAGCGTCTTTACATCCACATATAACGACCAATCGTGCATCGTTACTCTGGGGCTGTGGTGTAGTGTCTGTGGTTAGTGCTCTGATGTCCCGATATAAATAATCTTGAAGTAATTCTTGATTCTTAGATCAACTAGAGAACTCTCAGGAAACTTCCTCTCTTCCCACCAAAAATAATTATATAGTTATCCTTGGGCGATCTTGAATCTTAATTAGTACACTCACGTTCCCTGTGGAAAATCGATACTCTGGAATACTCCCGGGTGAAAGCTACATCGGTATCCGTGCACTTGTGGATTTTTCTATTTGCGTTTAAAATACCCAACAAGCTTTCTGGCGCCGTTGCCGGGGAACGGTAGCTGTGCTAGTTTCGAACCAAGTTGTCCGTGTATCCTTTTTCTTTTCCTTTTTTACCACACTCACCTTACCATTTTCACCACACCACATGGATTTCACTCCTATCTATAAATTCTTTGCTCCAAAGGGCGAGTTATTAGAGCCACCACCATCATCACATCCAATTCTTACAGATGGCTACGACCTCGGCCCTGATCTAATAGCCATGATTCAGGAGCAACCCTTCTCTGGGCAAGTAGATGAAGATCCATACACCCACCTTAGAGAATTCGAGCAGTTGTGCTCTTGCCGATCTATTTCTGGCATGACACAGGAAACCCTTAAATGGAAATTATTTCCATTCTCCCTTTTGGGAAGAGCAAAAAAGTAGTATGCTCATTCTGTAGGAGGCGTTAATGGAAGTTGGGATGAACTTCAAGACAACTTTTGTCTCGCTTTCTTTCCACTTTTTCGAATTGCTAACCTTAGAATTGAAATTCTTACATTCAAACAAAGAGAGAAGGAAACTTTAGGAGCAGCTTGGGGTAGGTTCACAAGCCTTACCAATTCTGGTCCAAACCTTTCCCTACCTGACCATGTACTGTACTACCACTTTTATCGTGGTCTAAGCAAGGAGGCTGCTCTTCACCTCGACATTGCTTCAGGAGGCTCATTCACACACAAACTCACAGATGAGGGGAGAGCTATCCTAGAAAGAATCCTTGAAAATACCCCTTACACAGGCATTTATGATGAGTTTCCTGAAGAAGAAAAAGAAGTCGAGCCTCATCCTAAACCAAAAGATGAGGAACTTGCAACCGAGTTAGAAATTCCACCTGACCCACCTATTAATTTGGTTGTAGAGAAACCTCCTGATAAAGGAATGCAAAACCAACTAAGGGATGATGAACCACCACCTTTAGTGCATCCCTTTGAATTTGAGGAAGATCTTTTTGAAGATTATGGAAACACCTCAAATTTTCCCATCCAAACACGACCTCTAGTAGGGACCACTCAATCCATTCTAAGAGTAGAATCTGTTGACATAGAACACATCAAAAGCCTATTGGCTATTCTGAGTTATGAATGGCTAACAGAAGCAGAGCTGTCTCTTGAGGTAGCTCGAATCATCACTCCTTCAACCATTCTTCTGTGCCAAATTAGACGGTCCGCTAGGAAGGTCCACTACAATCCATATGTTGGGATAAATGTTATTTCCAAGGAGTTAGCTGACACTCTTTATCCCAACGAGTCCATAACCCCATCTCAAAAACTTTTACAAAGTCCATCTGGATTAATTCTAGAAAGCCATGGGGTATTAAAGGCAGTTCCTGTTAGAATCAAGGACTCTAGAATATGTCTAGACTTTCACATTTTTGACACACTGGAGATTCCTCTCTTGATTGGCAGACCAATCATGAAACTTCTACAAGGACAGCCACAACGAGGTCATTTAGACTTTAAGGTTGGGAATTCCAATATTGTTGTTCCTCTTGCTAGATCAATTAACATGATAGTGGAACCCAAACTTGAACCAGATCCTATTGAGGAGATCTTAATGGTGACTCAAGAGGAGATGGCCCAACCATTCTTTAATCATAAACACTTTGTTCAAGAAGAAGAAGAGTTGGTAGAACCCGTTGAGCTAGACAAAAATGAACAACCTTCACCTCCTTCAATAGAGCTAAAGCCTCTTCCTTCTGGCCTTAGATATGTCTTTTTGCACAACAACCTAAAAACTCCAGTAATTATCAGTGACAAGCTTTCCGATTATGAAACACAACAACTTATCACTGTTCTTGAAAGGCATAGATCAGCATTTGTCTACTCTCTCGAAGATCTCACGGGCATTAGTCCCATTCTCTGTACTCATCGTATCCCTATTGATCCCAATTCTACACCTTCAAGGGAACCACAACGGAGACTTAACAATGCTATGCGAGAGGTTGTTAAGAAAGAGGTACTCAAACTCTATAGTGCTGGGATTATTTATCCTGTGCCACATAGTGAGTGGGTTAGCCCTGTCCAAGTAGTGCCAAAGAAAGGAGGAATGACGGTCGTTAGGAATGAGAAGAATGAACTCATCCCTCAACGAATTGTCACTGGGTGCCGTATGTGTATTGACTATCGAAAACTCAATAAGGCTACAAAGAAAGATCATTTTCTGTTACCCTTCATTGATGAAATGTTGGAACGGCTTGCAAACCACTCTTTCTTTTGTTTCCTTGATGGTTATTCTGGATATCACCAAATCCCAATCCACCCAGATGACCAAGAAAAGACTACCTTTACATGCCCGTATGGAACTTATGCATACCGACGAATGTCGTTCGGATTGTGCAATTCTCCAGCTTCTTTCCAACGGTGCATGATGTCTATTTTCTCAGACATGATTGAGAAAATCATGGAGGTTTTCATGGATGATTTTACCGTCTATGGCAAAACCTTTGATCATTGTTTAGAGAATTTAGATAGAGTCTTGCAGCGATGTGAAGAAAAGCACTTAATCCTGAACTGGGAGAAATGCCATTTTATGGTTCAGGAAGGAATAGTGCTAGGACATAAAGTGTCCGAACATGGTATAGAGGTGGACAAAGCAAAGATTGAAGTTATTGAAAAACTTCCACCTCCCATGAATGTGAAAGGAATCCGTAGCTTTTTGGGACATGCAGGGTTCTATAGACGCTTTATCAAGAATTTCTCTCAAATTGCTAGACCCCTAACTAATCTCCTAGCTAAGGATGCACCTTTCATCTTTAGTGATGAGTGTCATGAATCTTTTCAAACTCTTAAGAAAGCACTCATCTCAGCCCCGATTATCCAACCACCTGATTGGAATCTTCCTTTTGAGATCATGTGTGATGCTAGCGATTTTGCGGTTGGTGCTGTTTTAGGACAAACCAAGGATAGAAAGCATTATGCCATATCCTACGCTAGCAAAACCTTGTCTGGACCACAGCTCAATTATACTACAACTGAAAAAGAGCTTTTAGCTGTTGTCTTTGCTATAGACAAGTTTAGATCTTACTTAGTAGGGGCAAAGATAATCATCTATTCAGACCATGCTGCTCTCAAGTACCTCCTCACTAAGAAAGATGCTAAGCCTCGTCTAATTCGATGGATTCTTCTTCTCCAAGACTTTGACATAGAAATCCGAGATAGGAAGGGAGTTGAGAATTCCGTAGCCGACCACTTGTCTAGGCTTCAATATAAGGAAACACATGATGAGCTTCCCATAAATGACTACCTAAGGGATGACACCCTGCTTAAGATAACACACGCAGATCCATGGTACGCAGACATCGTAAACTTTATAGTAAAAGGCTATGTCCCACCTGGTGCAAACAAAAGGAAGTTGCTTCATGATAGTCGTTTCCACCTTTGGGATGAGCCATATCTTTTCCGAGTCTGCGCTGATAGACTCTTGAGAAGGTGTGTTCCTATGGCTGAGGCTACTCAAATTATGGAAAGATGCCATGCCTCGCCATATGGAGGACACTACGGAGCATTTCGAAGACATGCTAAAATTTGGCAAAGTGGCTTTTTCTGGCCAACGATGTATGAAGATACAAAGGACTTTGTCAGGAGATGCCACCGATGTCAAAAACATGGGAATATCAACTCACGAAATGAAATGCCTCTCACAAATAATCTTCAAGTAGAACTTTTCGATGTATGGGGCATTGATTTCATGGGGCCATTCCCTATGTCCGGGAATTGCGAATATATCTTAGTAGCCGTGGACTACGTGTCCAACTGGGTAGAAGCCTTACCTTGTCGATCAGCTGATTCAAAACATGCCAAGAGAATGTTCCATGAAGTAATCTTTCCTCGCTTTGGTATACCCCGGATAGTTATAAGCGATGGAGGTTCCCACTTCATCGACAAAATCTTCCGGAAGTACCTAGCCGATCATGGAGTTCGACACAACGTCGCAACACCATACCATCCTCAGACTAGCGGTCAAGCCGAAACATCTAACAAACAAATCAAAAATATTTTACAAAAGACCGTAGATGAGATGGGTAAGGGGTGGAAGGACAAACTTCCTGATGCACTTTGGGCATATAGAACTGCATTCAAAACACCCATAGGCATGCCACCTTATCAACTTGTATATGGAAAAACTTGTCACTTGCCTGTGGAAGTAGAGTTTAAGGCTCATTGGGCACTCAAGAAATGGAACATGGATCTCCACCTCGCTAGTGAGAATCGTCTGATGCAACTATCTGAGCTAGAAGAATGGAGAGAGAAAGCCTACCACAATTCAAGGATCTATAAAGAGAGAACAAAACGATGGCATGATAAGAGAATCAAGCACAAGGAGTTTAAGCTTGGAGATAAGGTTCTACAATTCAATTCAAGAGTTAAGCTCTTTGGGCATGGTAAGCTACGAAGTAAGTGGGATGGACCATACAAGGTTATTGACACTTCAACTCATGGAGCCATTACCATCCAAGACGACATAGGTAACACTTTTAAGGTAAATGGTCAACGCTTGAAAATCTATCTTGAGCCACAAAACAACCTGGCAGAGGAGCTTGATGTGATTGAGTTTATAGAATTCTCATATTAAGTTCTCATAAGCTCTAGACAATTACCTAACCCTTAACATGTTCCACGAGTTTTGTTGTCTATTTGGGTTGTGCAGGATTTTGAAGCTTAAGAAGAGTGAGACCGAACATGCAGGCCACAAGAGTGAACGACTATGTCAACATCCAGCTTGGGGAGGCACCCCCACGTGTATCTAGATAAGTATTACTTTTCTTCCTTTGGTTTTATTTTCTAGTATTCAGAAATAAATAAATAAATATGCATAACCATGAAACCAAACAAAGTTTTTCTTTTGAGTAATATACAATAGTTTTGTGTAATCCTAAGTTTTAAATAAAAATAAAAAAGTTTGATTCAAGTCTAGGTAATTGACAAACATGATATGAGAAGGTCTGAGCTACTATTTAACTTGTTCCAAGTTTTGCTAGAGTTCTGGAGATTTTATCTTTTGAAAATCTAAAAATTCATAAAAAAAATATATGAGATCATAATACCTAGAGTCTTATAAGATATAAAGATTAAAACTGTGGGCACTTGCTTTGTTCAAGCCATTGTTAATTCTTGTAGTTTTGGTTGAGAGAATTATCATGCTCCCAAGATCAAGATCTTTTTGTTCTAAAAATATAAAAGATTCACTCTTCCGAAGTATCATTGCGTTAGAGGCATGGGAATATGCAAAAATGTGACTCGAAAAAAAAGAGAGTGAGACGAGAGGTAAAAATGGACAAGTGTCCGAAGTAGAATTAGGGGTACAAAGATACCCTCCTGAGTGGAAAAAAATGGACATGTGTCCGACAGTAGAATTAGGGGTACTTGCTGCCCACTTGAAAAAAAAAGAAACTGAAAAAAAGAGAAAAAAAAATGATAGCCCATGGTCCCTCTAATAAGCAATATGCCAGTAAGACATGACAAACTTTTCAAAAAGGTCAAAGGTCTTGATCTAGGAGTATGACATTCCTCTCCCTTACTCCGAGCGTTGACATAGCAAAATGCAAAGTAAGTATGCTAAAACTTTTAAAGCTCTACTTATATATATCTTTCGAGAAGAAGGCAAATGCCTCGGTTTTATTTTGCAGACTTATAAAAAAAACTATAGAGCAAAGGTAAGACAGAAGAACTTGAGACATAGTGCTTGACTTGATTGTTCTGTTTTTCAATCACTTAAGACCTTAGTGATAACATAAAAACCCTGTAGTAAGAGGCATAAAAGTAACCCCTGTTTTCTTGCTAATTTTAGTTTTGCTCAGGGACGAGCAAAGGTTAAGCTTGGGGGAGCTTGTTGACGGTCCTTAATGCTCACATTTAACCATCAACTAATCATGGAAAAGGATCCAAATGCAACTAACACCTAGACTTAGGGTTTTATCTGACAGAATTCCACGAGTTTTGGTGTTTGTCTATTTCTGTAGGGGGTTATCAGGAAATATGAAAGAAAGGCCCACACGTCGGGTTTACATAGAGATATTAACGTGTCGCGCAATTTTCTATCATCTAGAAGACTCCAGAAGCCACGGGAACGAACAGGGAGGAAATCGGGCTCAGAGGCAGCGTGCCCGCCAAACTCTCCTGGGCGCCCGCCCAGCTACAGTGCCCAATCAGGACATGTTTCGCGGATTATGCTCCACCGACCTAAAGGATCAAGGAAAACCGTGCTATCAATGTCGGTTTGATCCGACGGCCCAGATTCACTTGAAGGGACTATAAAACCAGACCCCCTGGCCCCTGGAGATCATACCTCTTCTACAGAATCAAAGTTAGGGTTTCAATTCTTCATCCAAGTAGAGAGGATCCCTCTAGTTCTTCTAGTTCTACCTCTAGTTCATCTAGATCTAGTTCTAGTTCATCTAGTTCTAGTTCTAGTTCCTCTAGTTCTAGTTCTAGTTAGTTCTAGTTGTAATCTAGAAAATAGGGAGAGAGAAGAGGAGAGCGGAGGAGGAGGAGCCGGATCTGGCGGATCTTCCTCAACATTGTACTTTTGCAGTAACTGGTTCGTTCTTCATCGTTCTCCAGGTTCTTCAATTCATAATCCTGAGTTCTTTAATTACTTTTATTTACATTCAAGTTATTTATTGGATTCCCGCTTGCATCAAGTGCTCTAATCTTTGCAACATTAGAGTAGTAATTAATAGATTAGACGTGGTGTTTAGTCTTGCAATTACCTGGAATTGCACCCAATCCTACGGATTGTTGTGGTAGCCCTAGGGTAGTGACAGCCCTAACGGTCGACGTATTCCACCTCGTTCGGATCGGTGTTTGTAGGACCGTAGTCAGACCTTCCGAGCCCCCTTCTCATCTCTTTCTGTGGTTAGTGCTCTGATGTCCCGATATAAATAATCTTGAAGTAATTCTTGATTCTTAGATCAACTAGAGAACTCTCAGGACACTTCCTCTCTTCCCACCAAAAATAATTATATAGTTATCCTTGCGCGATCTTGAATCTTAATTAGTACACTCACGTTCCCTGTGGAAAATCGATACTCTGGAATACTCCCGGGTGAAAGCTACATCGGTATCCGTGCGCTTGCGGATTTTTCTGTTTGCGTTTAAAATACCCAACAGACATCTTCCAGGAAATTTTGTTGACAATCCCGAAGCATTATTCAGAAAAACAAGAGCCAAGCTCAAGAAGAGATCATAGACACTTCAGCAAGAAGCTTCATCCAATCAAGAAGATCACCGGAACTTGTCTTCACAGTTCGAAGCCATCGCGAACAAATCGATCCGCGAGTTCTCAGCTCCCACTACGGACAACATTCGCACTGGACCTGCTGCAGAGATCGACGGCAACTTTGAGCTCAAGCCTGGACTTATCAACATGGTGCAATCCAACCAGTTCTGTGGGAAGGCACACGGAGATGCTAGTGCTCATCTCCAACACTTCCTGGAGATTTGCAGCACATTCACCATATCAGGAGTCCCCAGAGATGCTATACCACTTCGCCTCTTCCCATCTCATTGTTAGGGAGAGCGAAGCAGTGGTTCTACGCTACAAAGGAGAAAAATACTACGTGGGCACTCTGCTCAACAAACTTTCTGGCTAAGTTCTTTCCCATGGGCAAGACCAATGCTCTCCGTGGGAAGATTACAAGTTTTCAACAACAAAATGATGAATCCGTTTCAGAAGCATGGGAGCGCTTCCAAGACTACATCCTAGAATGTCCCCATCATGGAATGGAGAGTTGGCTTCTGATGCAGACGTTTTATCATGGGCTCAGCAACAGTGCCCGAGAAACCATGGATGCTGCAGCTGGAGGAGCATTCCTATCACTTACCATATCACAAGCCACAGCTCTTGTGGAGAAGATGGTGTCCAACCAAGGCTGGAATGAAGAAAGGACACAGACACGCAAGAGGGGTGGAGGTATGCTTCAGCTCAAGGAGGTAGATATGCTGTCTGCAAAGCTAGACCTGCTCATGAAGAAGCTCAATGATAAAACTGGAGATAAGAAAGAAGTTATGCACATCTACGACTCTCACATGACTTGTGAGGAGTGTGGAGATACTGGACACTCAGGCAATCACTGCCCTGAGATGCTTGAGGATGTGAACTACATCAACAATAACAACAACTACTACTACAACCGTCCACAACAAAATCAAGGTTGGAATTAACAGAGGCCTAACTACTCAGGCAATTATCGAGGTAACAATTCTTACAATAATAATAATAATAACTTTCCACCTCTGAGAGAGTTAGTGTCTAATCAAGGAAAGCTAATGGATAACCTATCTAAGAAATTGGCATCTAATGATAAAATGCTAGAAAATATAAATAATAGAATGGATAATTTCTCTACTACCATCAAGAATCAAATTAGCTTTAATAAAATGATTGAATCTCAGTTAAATCAAATAGTTGTTGCTGTTCCTACTACTAACCCCGGTATACCATCACAACTGGAAGGATTAGAATCTGCAAATCTTGTAGAAATGTTTGATGCAGGTAATAATTGGAGTAACCCCATCACTGAAGTTACTACTGACCTTCTGCCGGTCAAGAGAGGCGATCCAGGACGCCCCGTCATCCCGATCTCCATCGGCATGGTGGACGTTCCAGAAGCACTCTGTGACTTTGGCTCTAGCGTCAACATTATACCCAGGGTACTCTATGAAAAAATCTTTACATATCCTTTATTAGAAACAACCATGTGTTTGCAGTTTGCAGATCAGACAATAAGTTTTCCAAAAAGGAATATTGAAGAACCACAGTGTCCGAGTTGGTACCTTGTAGGCCCTAGCAGACTTCGTGGTGATAGCGACCGGTAATGATAAGAGAGCACCCATCATCTTAGGGAGACCATTCTTGAACACCTCGGGAGCTGTCATCTACGCTAGTGCTGCCAAGATCAGTTTCTACATCAAAGGGAGGAAGGAGACATTTTCCTTCAAGAACAAGACTACACAAATCCCAGATCAATCTCGACAGGAATCAAGGAAGAGGACCAACAGGAGGAACAGGAACAAGCAAGTGTGGACCGAGTCAGCTAAGATGGTCACTGCAGTTTATGGAGGTCAAGATCACCAACTTAAGTCACCGTTTCTGACCAAGAAGGTCGACCCAGGAATGCCAAGCATCTATTGCTCCATAAATGGATACAACTTCTACATGACGACTTGCGACACAGGATACGTCAACATAATGGCCGCAGTCACCTATCGGCTCTTGTTCGGAACCATGCCCTTAAAACCAACATACATTCAGCTCTAGATGGCAGATCAGACATTTTTAGAGGTTAAAGGAATAGTAAGTGATGTCCCTGTTAAAATAGATGATGATTTTGTCTACATAGACTTTCAGGTTATTGACATGGGAGAAGATGAGTACGATCCACCCATCATCCTTGGAAGACTGTTCCTCAGCACCGTTAAAGCAATCATCTACATTGGAACTGGAGAAGTCCATATGCACTTCCCCTCAGAAAAGGTACGCCGCTATTTTACTGACACTAACTATATCGTTGAAGAATCTAAGCAGGTCAGAAAGCGATGCAACCGCAACCAGAAGAGGTAGATCATCAAGGACGGATGGGTAGACTATGAAGGAGAAGTGGTAAGGTCAGAAGACATACAGTTTAAACAGAATTATCCAGAGGAGACTGTAGCACCAAGTCAGGTGTGGAGAGAGAAGATAACTATACACGAAGAGGAGGCACCGCCGGAAGTACCGACTCCGCTACCCAACGAATCCCAGGACAACTAGAAAACGGAGAGTCTAGTTCAGAGGACTTAGAAACACCGAACGCCTTGCCAAGAGGTAAACTTGGTAGTTATATTTTTTTCCCTTTCAATTATTTTGCTTAGTTAATCATGTTCATACTATCTTAAAAAGAAAATAAAAATGTTAAAAATATAGTAAGCCCATGTGAGTATACGAGTGGCATAAAACCCATAAGTACATTCACTGTGGTGGCATAAAAATAAAATAAATATTTCTTTTCTGCTTTATAAAAATATATATATATAAAAACAGGGAGTAATATTTATTGAGGAGTCTCAACAAGATAAAGGCTAGATATTTATGCTAACACTTAATCAGTTCCACAAAGCTTTGTTGTCTATTTGAGCTCTATAGAATTTAAGAATCAAGAAGACTAGCAGACGGAGGACATTCTAATCGCTGTCAAGATACTGCCAACTTTCAAATACACCTCTGCCACCTGCTGGCTACATCAAGAGAAATTACGTCAAAATTCAGCTTGGGGGAGAGCACCCCCATTTATCTCGCTAAGTATTTCTATCTATCTTTATACTTATACTATATTAAAATATAGATATACACAACTACAAAAAACCAAATAAAGATTGTATGCTTATATATATATATGTCTTTTGCTTAGTGTGTTTAATAAATAAATAAAGTGGCTATGCTAATCTGAATCTTAATAATAAAACTCTAGCATGGATATGATGAATAGTTGCTCTGCCTAATTTTAAAATTTGAAGTTTTCTCTCAAGTTTAGACATAACTGTTATAATTTGAAGCTTGCTCTAAACCTAAACCTGTGAGAAGAAAACTTGATCTGAAGTCTAAGTTGTTAACGGATACGATATGGGAAGGTTGGGCTGCTGTTTATCTGTTCCTAGAGATGCTAGAATTCTGGAGAATTTTATCTTTGAAAAATCTTTAAAATTGCATGATGAGTTCCTGTATGATGAGAGTTTAAATTCCTACCACAGCCATATATACTTGCTTGCTAGACTTTGAGCCACACATTTACTTTTTACTGCTTATGAGCATTGAGTGTGGTCAAGCTGTGTAGACCCTTAGGAGCTTGTCATGTGGTTAAATCAAGATTCACTTGCACGTTCACTCACACATGCTGCTTCTACTCCGGAAGTACCATCCACATATATCCACCCATTTTCATCTCCAGAACCACCCAAAAACATTCTACTCCTAATCTAGGAGAGAATAGCCAAAAATATTTCTGTTTTTCCCCTTGAAATAAATGCTCAAGTTATCTTGTTACTACCACTTGCTATATTATCTCAAGAGATGAGTGCTCTAAAAAAATAAAAAAATAATATAAAGACGAGGAAATAAAAAGGGGCAAGTGCCCGTAACCTTGAAAGAAAAGAAAAAGTGAGACGAGAGGTAAAAATTGACAAGTGTCCGACAATAGAATTAGGGGTACAAGATACCCACCTGAGAGAAAATGAAATATAGAGCATCTCATTCTCCTCACAAAGTTTCAAAGAGCAAGAAAGGTATGTATCCCCTCAAAAGAGCAAAAGTAGAATTAGACTTTCACCATTGTTATCACCATACACCATTCATTTGCCACACATGCACATCTTGATTTGACTTATTGATTTGTTTCTTTGGATCCATGGTTTGACTATGCAATAAATGTCTTGTAAGTATGTATACTTTATGTCCCACCTATGAGCTCTAGATATTAAAACCTTATTAGAGTAGGGTGAGAGAGATGGCAATGTCAGTATGCATTATACCACAAATACCACATATCTTGAGAGAAGGCATATACCATCACTGCCTTAGTAAGGATCCAGAAATACCACAAAAGAGAGATATGAGAGAATCATACAAGGAATCTTTGAGTTTTATTTAAAAATATACAAAAACTTCAGAGCTATAGCTGATCAAGAATAAGAGACATGACACTTGGCTAGACTGTTCTATCTTTTAACTACTCAAGACAGAAGTGATGGTTACAAGTCCCATGGTGAAAGGTAAAGTAAGTAAGTTTTAAGTCTTGACAGTTTACTCTAACTCAGAGATGAGACCTTATTTAAATGCATGTGTACCGTCAACTTTTAAAGGCATTACAACAACTTCTGATCCATCGCTGAGATTATCCTTGCTCAGGGACGAGCAAGAGGTAAGCTTGGGGGAGTTTGTTGACAGTCCTTAAGTATCAAATTTAATTATCAAATAAACAAAGAAAAGGATCCAAATGAAATCAACATCCAGACTTAGGTTTTTATCTGACAGAATTCCATGAGTTTTGGTGTTTGTCTATTTCTGCAGGGGGTTATCAGGAAATACGGAAGAAAGGCCAACATGTCAGGATTACAAAGAGATATTAACGTGCCGCGCAATTATCTTACATCTAGAAGACTCCAGAAGCCACGGGAAGGAAGCGAAGGCCGAACGGGGCCAGGCATTGGGCGCCCGCCTAGTGGACCTAGGCGCCCGCCCCCTCCTGGAGTCCAAATAGGACTCTCTTTCGGGACTAATCTCCACCGACCTAAAGGATCAAGGATAACGGTTCAATCAATGTCGGTTTGATCCAACGGCCCATATTCACTTGAAGGGACTATAAACCAGACCCCCTAGCCCCTGGACGAGAGAGCCTCTCAACCCTAATTCATTATTCCTCAAGGGAGAAGAAGCCTCTGATCAAGATTAGAGCCACCACATCAATTAGATATCTAGATTAGCATAGCTACATAGGATTAGAACTAGAAGGAGTCAATCTTCGATTGGTTTCCGGATCTGTCAAGAGGATTCTTGGTAATTCTCTAATTGTGCTTCTAATTGTTCTTCTAATCATCTTTGTTCTTCAATATTATAAATATGACTTTGTTCTACTTCAATATATTGCTTATGACTTTGCTCAACTTGTTTATATTCAAGATTATATTGTTCTTAGTTTATCATAGTTATATACTTCACTTAGTTAGATTGGATCTATATACATGTTTAGGATCGTATAGCGTTTATCCATCGGATCCATGGATAAATGATAGATATTGTGTAGGCGTGGTGCTTATACCGTATTTATCTGTGATTGTACCCAATATGCCAGATCGTGGGGTAGTTCGTGATAGTGACAGCTTCATTGATTCTTATATAGTCCCCCTCTCGTGTATTGAGCTGGCAAAGCAATATTATTACTGGGGAGTGATTACTATGTTTCACATTTACCTTGCTAATATCACTATGCATGGGCGTAGTCTTGTCTCACAATGATTGCTAAGTATGCTTGCACTAACTATGATAATGCTAGACTATTTAATTGAGAATAACTTAGGAAATATTCTTGTAGTTCGTTCTAATTCCATGCTAATGACTTTCTAGAGTATCTAATTGAGGTGCTTATCATATTTATTATGTGGATAGTTATGCTCATCAGATTAATTATCTTTGTCACTATTCATTACTTCATATATCTTTTATGTGACACTTACCCCTATATGAAAGAGTTAGATAAATGTTATCAATTATACATGCAATGATAGATACTCAATCTCATATTCCATTCTATAATCAGCATTGATGATTGCTAATCCCTTCCCAGTGGTAAAAATGTAAATAACGATACCTGGAATACTTCCCGGTAAAAATGCTACATCGGTTTTAATCTGTGCGCTTGCAGATCCCATTCATTATTTATTTAGAAGAGCAATTGCATATTTCAATACCGCGTCTCTCATGTGATGCTAGGGATGACAACTTGGCTTAAGTGGTATGAGGGATAGGTTTGGCATTTTTGGCACCGTTATCAGAATTAGAAAACTAAGTCTACTTTTGGTAATGATGTTAAGAATACCCAACAGCGATCACCAAGAGTAACAAGCAAAGAACTCTCACTTGACCCAAACAAGGCTCTAGAGAGTGGTGGATGCATACTTGACTCTTAGAATTCACTAGAGAAGGATTCTCATAAGAAATCACTCAATTCTCAATCATCTCTAGGCTCTTGCTACTCTCTTGCTCCACAACAAGTTTCTCTGATGTTCAAATGGGCAAGAGACCTCTCATGGATGAGGAGGAGGAGTATAAATACACCCCACGAAGTCCAAAGGTCGGCCAACTTTTTTCCACTGAAAACGGGGTCACCGGACACTGTTAATGTTGCACCGGACGCTCTGCACCGAGCGTCCGGTGACACATAATGGCTAACTGTACCTGCATCTGACAGGTCACCAAACGCTACCTCTTAGCGTCCGGTGGCACCGTCCGGTGCTCCGGGGAGTTTTACAAACTCCCTGAGTATGAGACCGGACGCTACCCGGTGCGTCCTGTGCTAGCGTCCGGTGCTCAAGGGAAGTTTACAACCTCCCTAGGTGTGGGACCGGACGTTGCTCGGTGAGTCCGGTGCCAGCGTCCGGTGCCTAACCCTAAGCACCGAAACTCTCCAACGGCTAAGGACCTCACCAGACGCTACCTCTCAGCGTCCGGTGCAGCGTCCGGTGCCTCCTTAGGCTCCCTAACTTCGTCGAAACGCGATTGCTCCAAAACAAAGTTGGTTCCTCTTGATCTAAGGACTATCTCTGAGCTGCCTAGTGCTAGGTTTACCAAGTGTGCACCACACCTAAACCTAAAGCCTTGCCTAAGTCAAGCTACTAGATCAAAGCCCCTCTTAATAGTACGGTCAAAGGAAAACAAAGTCCTAAACTACTCTAAGTGCCCTTCTTCACTATATGGCACTTAGACCTAGTCTAGTCTTGACGATGTCCATCCATCCTTTGAAAACCGAAACAATTTCCACTATTAAGTAGGCATGTACGTCCCTGTCCATCGAGTACCTATTACCATGACCTCACCAATGACTTTGCCTCTGCAAAACATACGTTAGTCATAGTAATCAACATTGTCATTAATCACCAAAATCACTAGGGGCCTAGATGCACTTCCAATGAGAAGGGTGTACTATGGTTTGACGATCGACTAGTTGTACCTAAGGACCATGACCTACGTAACAAAATTCTAGATGAAGCTCATTCTTCCAAGTTGTCCATTCATCCTAGTAGTAGCAAACTGTACCAAGACTTGAAACCTCGTTTCTGGTGGACCAAGATGAAGAAGGAGATAGCAGCTTATGTTGCTAGGTGTGACACTTGCTGCAGGGTAAAGGCAGTTCACCTTAAGCCTGTAGGTTCATTGCAACCCTTGTCTATTCCAGGTTGGAAGTGGGAAGAAATCAGCATGGATTTCATTGTTGGACTTCCCCCTACTCAAAAGGGACACAACTCTATTTGGGTTATTGTTGACCGCTTGACCAAGTCAGCTCATTTCATTCTCGTACATTCTACCTACCGACCATCTGACTATGCTGAGTTGTACTTCTCTCAGATTGTTAGGTTGCACAGAGTGCCTCACACTATTATTTCTGATAGAGGTCCTCAGTTCACTGCCCGCTTTTGGGAGCATTTGCATTCACTCCTTGGTACAAAGTTGGTTCGCAGTTCAGCCTACCACCCTCAAACCTCCGGTCAGACTGAGCGTGTGAATCAAATTTTAGAGGATATGTTGAGGGCATGTGTCATCTCTTCCAAGAGCGCTTGGGAGAAGTGGCTACCCTTAGCTGAATTCTCCTACAATAATAGTTATCAAGAAAGTATTCAAATGGCTCCTTTCGAAGCTTTGTATGGCCACAAGTGTAGAACTCCTAAACTGGGTCGAACTTGGTGAAAGGAGGTACTACGGAATTGACTTTGTCAAAGAAGCCGAAAAGCAAGTTCTCATTATCCACAAACACATGGAAGCCGCCCAAGCTAGACAGAAAAGCTATGTCGACCGAAGAAGAAGACCTCTCGAGTTTGAAGTAGGTGACTTTGTGTACCTAAAGGTATCACCCATGAAGGGAGTAAATCGCTTTGTCGTAAAGAGAAAGCTCACCCCGAGGTATGTGGGTCCCTACCAAATTATTGAGAAAAGTGGCAAAGTGGCTTGCAAGGTACAACTACCTCCAGAAATGAGAACTATCTTCCCTGTATTCCATGTATCTCAACTCAAGAAGTGTCTTCGTGTGCCCGAAGAAAGAGTTGAAACAGGAGGTCTTAAGTTGCAGTCCGATCTATCTTATGAAGAGAAGCCTGTGCAAGTTCTGGATGTCAAGGAAAGAGTTACTCGTGGAAGAGTGATTAATCTTTTTAGGGTTTTGTGGAACCGTCAAAGTGAGAGAGATGCCACTTGGGAAAGGGAAGATTATTTACAAGTAACTTACCCCGCATTCTATGAAAAATGGTACGTCTTTCAAATCTTGGGACGAGATTTTTGTAAGGGGGGAGGGTTGTAACACTCCTAATCTTAGCTTGCATGTCAACCATGAGCATTGCATCAACATAAGCATCATCATGCTCATTCATAAGCATCCATCATGGTCACATGTCATCCTATGTATACCATGTATGATTGAATTGCTTGTGTTGCTTGATATGAGTGATAATAATGAATGACCAATGCAAATAAGTGTACATTGTCTTCCAAAATACTTCAATGATGTTTAGAATAACATTTTGAACAAAGTTTATGTTGGAGGTTTTGTCCAAAAATACCCCTAAGTCATGGTTAACCCTAGGTTGACATAATTGACCCCCTAGACCTCTTTTAAAAGATGTTTTATGAAATTGATGTTAGATACCTTGAATGTAAATTACATCTAAAACACAGTTGTAGTAAATTTCATAAGCTACAAAAGTTATGTTGATGACTTTTTATGAAAATGCTTGGAACACATTCAAAATTTACCCAAAAGCCAGAAATCAGTGTAGTTTCCACACTTAGCCGAATTTGGCTAAGTCTGGAATTTGGCAGTTTCAACATAGGGTACTTGGGGACCTTGTGGTTTGAAAACCAGACCGAATTAGACCTTGATCCTATAAGCAAACCTATAGATCTCATGTAGCTCTACCCAAAGGAACAAATTCGAGCCAAAACCATTGAGTGAAACGCGAGTAAAACGTTGGCAAAGATCGAGCTTCAGTCATTGGCCATGGCGACTGAATCGCCCGATTCAGTTCGGACAGAACTCGCCCGCCGCCACGTGTCCGGCCACCTGTCAGCTGTACGTCATCGATGGCCCCTCCTGTTAGCTCCCACGACATCCACAAGTCGCCACACACCGAGTGGACGCCTCAGATGCGCCATTCACCCCTCCAGTGCTCCACATTGCGCCCGCCTTCGTCCTCGGCGAGCTCCGCCGCACTTCGGCGAGCTTTCCCGGCCGCTCCACCGCGTCTCCGGCCGAGCCAGCCCGCCCAGAGCTCCACCTTGACATCCTCTACCTCGACGTCCACTTCTTTCCCTTAGTCGAGCACTGGTGAGGCTGCATTGACAACTCTGTCGCGAGCTCCACCTCGCCGGAGTTCGCAGAGATCATCGGCAACGTGGCCAGATCTCTCTGGTTCACCTCTGGCCGTGATTCTTCTTCCTATAGCTTCGCCTTGAGTCACTCTTGCTCGTCCGCAACCTCTACCGCGTCGCCGTTGCCCAGGTTCGCCGGCGTAATGCCGCGCAGCACCGCCGCTCCGCCATTCGCGACGGCGAGCACCCTAGGGTCCAGCAGAGCACGAGTAAAGTAGGTCAGCGAGCTCGCCTTGCGGAGAGGAACACGTAGATGCCCTTGGTTTCCCCAGAGACCTCGCTGTCGTCGAGTTTCGCCGGCGACGAGCTCTCCCCTGTCTCTGTGTCACTATCGAGTGGGTCCCGCTGACCAGTGGGTCCCCTTGTCAGTCTCTCTCTCTCACTCAGGTTCACTGTGTAGCAGATCTTGTGATGTTTTTGAAAAATTCATAACTCACATTTTACAAATCCAAATGGAGTGATTCCAATTTTGCTAGGTTCCTTTGTTAATCTAGTTTTTATTAAAAATATGAAACATGCCATGTTTTTGCAGAAATAATTAGATATTATTTAATCTTGATTTAATAGGAGGTAATTATATCTTGAGATCTGTGGATCGGATGGCCATGAAAATTTAGGATGTTGTTACTTATGACATGACTAGACTCTAATAAAATGCTCATGATTTTTGGATGTCTGTTAGTGAAGTTATAAATATTTCTTGTTTAAATAGGAGATTTTTGTAGTATTTTTAGTAAATAGATTATAACTCCTTTTATGGTGAAACTTTCTGAGTGTTGTACACATGTGTAAACAAAGATAAGAAAAATCTGAAATCTGTTGTTTGACACTTTTTGATAGGGTTTCACATTTATGCCTTTAATGCCATTGCTAGCTTGTTATTTTTGTATCTCACATTATGCATGTGCAAGTGCCCTGAAATTTTTACAGTGAACTGGTGGTAGTCTAAATAGCTTGCTGTAATTTGTTTAGAATGTTTGGAGAACTTGTGATATATGCTCATTAAATCATCTCAATAATTAAATAAATAGAAAAGGTGATGATAGAAATGAGTTTAACCCTTACCATGATGTTTTTGGGTGTTTTTTAGACATGTTCTATCTACTGGTGCATTTGGTTTGAACCAATGTTACATTCTTAGTATGTGTTAAAATATTATTTTGCTAATTATGTCTTTCCTAGAGCATTTCTGTGTAGCTGATAGCAATTGGTTAAGAACAGCTTGAAGATTAGGTTTTCTGGAAAACGTGTCTATAACAAACTTGTACTAACTTACTTATCTACTTCGTGTCCAGATTTCATGACATTTGGCTGAGTAGTTTAAAAGTTATGAATGTTGCAAGTAGCTACTGCGAAATGCTTGCTCTCTGGATTTTCCAGGACAGCCAGCACACTTTGTCTGTTTCAACCTGTTTTCGTTGGGAATCCTTCTGGGATGTCTAAAACTAAACTGTAGACAATTTGTTAAGCTTTCCATAAAGTATCTACTTGCTTAGTTTGGACAACTGGTGCTTAAGTTATGACTGAAACTTGTGACTAGCTAATCTGCCCATGACACCAGTGGCTAAGTGTGAGTAGCTAAGGTTGATTAGCTTGTCTAGTTAGCTTCTCTACCAGAGAAGAAGTATGCGCTTACTTGTCAATCTGTGATTCACTTAATTTTAGGAGCTTGTGCTCATGTTTATACCTTGCTATGTGTTCCTTAGCTCAGCATCATGACATATTGCATCTTATGTGCATTCCCTATGTTTATCACCTTGTCATGCATACATAGGTGTACCCAAAGGAGTGACGGTCTTGGAGTACGAGCTGCCCGAGCCAGAGGAACAGCAAGGGGAGCCACCTCAAGGAGCTGAGGAAGAGAATCTACCGGAGTGTCCCGACCACCGCCCGTCCACCTACGTTGAAGGCAAGCCCCAGAGCATTATAAGCCTCCTACTATTTTTGTTATCATGTCCAGCTATCAATTGACTATGGTTATGTATTATTGCATTAAGTGTTAGGCGTTGATATGACACCCTTGCTGCATAATTAACTACCTTGTCCACCTCATACCTTACCTAAGTAGGTCTAGGATCGAAATGATGCTTAGCCATGCTTAGTTCGGTAGAAGCCGGGTGATTTCCTGTCACCTGCGAGAGATAGGTGGATCTTGATCACGGTTGGCTATATTTGCTATCGTGGAAATAACCATGTGTTAGTAATGAATTTGAGACCGGACGGGATGACGGTAGTGCAGCAACAAGGGATGGAGGTCTTGGGTGTGAATCTATCCCCGTCTATGTCGGTTAAGGATCGATTCGCTGTATGTCCTCGTGTCATGTTGAACGCATGCCTAACACTTAGTTGGCTGGATAAGTCGTTCCGACCACGAAGCCTACGAGTGCAACTCAGGCCGGATACCCCGTTCTGTATGAGTGTGCACCCCGGTTGGTAGTAAGTATGTGCGGGGAGTCAATGGCGTAAGACCGAGTTGTCAGGTTAGAGTCCTGACCCTGACAGATTGGCGGTCTCTGGGGGTGCGGCGCTGGACGGACCCGCGACTTGGTCCGGAGTTGTGCTAAAGGTGATCCGAGCTGTCGTCATGAAGTATGCTTGGGTGAGTGTTAGGAATACCCCTCCAGCTGGATAGGATTCGATTCGAATCTCCCGGATAGTGAGAACTTGACTCGAGCAGCGGCAACATAGAACTCACTAAATAAACTTAATGGTTATGATGAGAATGTTGATAGCTATGTGATAATCTGGGTATGGTTATTATTGTGATGCTTAAATACTCAAGTGTATGCTTAGAACAGGTGCTAATCTAGTGGATAGTTGTTAAAGTAATGAACCTGCTGCTAAAATGTTAAATGGGTTACTTACAACTAAAGCTTTTTATGCAAAAATGTGAGTCAAACCAGTCCACAAAGATCAGCCTTGCATACTCCTTGGTGTCACTTTATTTTGGTTTATGACGGGTAAGTCTAGCTGAGTACATTCTCGTACTCAGGTTTTATTTACCCTTGTTGCAGATGATGTCGTTTATCACGGCTACTGTGCTAACTATCATCATCCGGCTGCGGACGATGAATAGATCATGGGCATGATCACTTCTATTACCTTCAGTTGTGCTTTTGTTGGGATGACTATGGAACTGACATGTAAATTAAACTGAGTGTGTGATGTTTCAAACTACTTGCTTCCACTACTAAACTAGTTTGTAATAACTTTGTTTAAACTCTGATGTGTTGTAAAACTATGTTCTGTGATGAATGTAAGGAATCTGTGATGGCGATGCTTGATCATGTACAATCTTGGTTGTATGTTGGTTGAATCGAGGTCTTTTGAGATTTCGTCGGACTACCGGGTTTATATGGGTTCAAGTCCATTGGCTTGACTGCTTCCGTAGTCACTAATTCACTTGAATTCTTATAAATTGGACGGTTGTGTTACAGAGTAGATGATTATTGTTTATTTTACCATAATTATCTAGATATGCCTTATGTGTAAGAGTCTTGCTTACTTTAGTTGAATCTTCATCATGTTCGGTTGTACCTCTTAAAGGGCCAGGGTATAAATATAAACCTAGCAACAATGTAATAGGAACGAATCAATACCAAACACAAGTTCTACATCTACTTTTACATCTACTTTTCGACGACTTCGTCAACTCACAAACTTTTTTCTATTTACGAGTTCTCAAGAATTCGGCGAGTCATACTCGACGATTTCTCGAGTTCCGCATGAGTACCTCTTGGCCGTGACATCCGGGCGCATCGCTGTTGTCGAGACCAAAGTATTCAAGTTATCACCTTTGTTGATTGCTAGGTCAAATCAACTGGCACGCCTTGAAATTGGGTATTAGCCCTTTGTGTTTGCAGATTTATTTTTGCATCAATAGCCTTCTCTCAAAGTATATGGTATTTCTGGTATGAGGCATAGTGACATTGTCTTACTCTCTTACCCTACTTTAATAAGGCTTTATAACTGGAGCTCGTAGGTGGGAGATAAAGAATACGTACTTACAAGACATTCATTGCATAGTCAAACTATGGATCCAGAGAAACAAGTCAATAAGTCAAATCAAGATGTGCATGTGTGGTGAATGAATAGTGTATGGTGATGATGGTAATAATGGTGAAAACAATGGTGAAAGTCTAATTCTACTTTTGCTCTTTTGAGGCGATACATACCTTTCTTGCACTTTAAAGCTTTTTGAGGAGAATGAGATGCTCTATATTTTCTTTTTCTTTTCTCTCAGGTGGGTATCTTGTACCCCTAATTCTACTATCGGACACTTGTCCATTTTTACCTCACGTCTCACTTTTTTCGAGGTTTCAGGCACTTGCCCCTTTTTATTTCCTTGTATTCATTTTTTAGAGCATTCATCCTCCTAGAATAATGTAGCAAGTGGTAGTAACCAAAATAATTGGAGCAGTTATTTCACAGGGAATAATAGGGGTAGGAGAATGTTTTTGGCTATTCTCTTCCAAATAGGAGTAGAATAATTTTAGGTGGATCTGGAGATGGAAATGAGTGGATTTATATGGATACATACTTCTAGAGTAGAAGTAGCGTATATAAGTGGACGTGCAAGTGAATCTTGATTTCAACCGCATGACAAGCTCCAAAGGGTCTACACAGCTTGACCACACTCAATGCTCATAAGCAGTAAATGTATGGTTCTTAGTCTAATAAGCATGTATATATGGCTATGGTAAGAATTTAAACTCTCATCATACAGGAACTCATCATGCAACATTTTTAAAGATTTTCAAAGATAAAATTCTCTAGTATTCTAGCAGCTCAACCTTCCCATATCATATCTGTTAACGACTTAGACTTTAGATCAAGCACTCTTCCCATAAGTTCAGGTTTAGAGCGAGCTTTAAATTATAACAGTTATGCCTAAACTTGAGAGAGAGCTCAAATTTGAAAACTAGGTACTTGGCAGAGCAACTATTCATTGTATCCATGTAAGAGTTTATTATTAAGATTCAGTTTAGCATAGCCGCTTTATTTATTTATTTAGCAAACTAAGCAAGATATATTTATATATAAATAAGCACAAAATCTTTATTTGGGTTTTCATGATTATGCTCTTTTTATTATTTGAGTAAAATATAAACGCGAGTAGAAACACTTAGCTGGATAAATGGGGGTGCTCTCCCCCAAGCTAGATTTTGATGTAATTTCTTTTGATGTAGCTAGCAAGTGGCAGAGGTGTATTTGAATGTCGGCAGCACCCTGACAACGATTAGGATGTCCTCCGTCTGCTAGTCTTCTTGATCCTTGAATTTTGTGGAGCTCAAATGACAACAAAGCTTTGTGGAAATGGTTAAGTGTTAGTGTAAATCTTTAGCCCTTTATCATGTTGAGCTTCCTCAATAAATATTATTCTCTTTGGTAGGATCATAAACTTATTTT
The DNA here is from genome assembly GCF_000003195.3 of Sorghum bicolor. Lineage (NCBI taxonomy): Eukaryota > Viridiplantae > Streptophyta > Magnoliopsida > Poales > Poaceae > Sorghum > Sorghum bicolor. Next base: position 43,105,233 of record NC_012876.2, read on the forward strand.
TACATTTTCATTTTTATAGAACAGGAATATATTTATTTTATTTTTATGCCACCATAGTGAATGTACGTATGGGTTTTATGCCACTAGCATACTCACATGGGGCTTTGTCATTTTTAACATTTTTATTTTCTTTTCAGGGTAGTATGAACATGATTAACTAAACAAACTTATTTAAGGAAAGTAAATAATAAAAGAGAAAGTGATAACTACCAAGTTTACCTCTTGTCACGATGTTTGGTGCTTTTAAGTCCTCCAAATAGGGGACTCCTTATGTCCTTAGTCGTCCTAGGATTCGTTGGATGGCGTAGACGGTGGTTTCGGTGGCGCCTCCTCTTCTATTACAACTTTTTTCTCTTTCCATACCTGATTTGGTGCTACGGTCTCCTCAGGACAAACCTTCTCAGTGGGGAAGTGCATGTGGACTTCTCCTGTTCCAATGTAGATGATGGATTTAACGGTGCTGAGGAACGGTCTTCCAAGGATGATGGGTGGATCATACTCATCTTCTCCCATGTCAATGACTTGGAAATCTATCGGAATAAAATGGTCATGGATTTTGACAGGGACATCAGTTACTATACCTTCGACTTTGCGAAATGTCTGGTCCGCCATCTAGAGCTGAGTGTATGTTGATTGTAGGGGCATGGTTCCGTACAGGAGTTGATAGGTGACTGCGGCCATTATGTTGACGCCCGATCTGGTGTCGCATATTGTCTTCTGGAAGGAATATCCATTGATTATGCATTCAATGTTTGGAACACCTGGGTCATCCTTCTTGATTAGGAAAGGTGACTTGAGTCCATGATCTTGACCTCTATGAATTGCAGTGACCATCTTGGCTGATTCTGTCCATACTTGTTGCTTGTTCCTCCTGTTGGTCATCTTCTTTGGTTCATATTGGGGTTGGTCTGGGATTTGTGCAGTCTTGTTCTTGAAGGAAAATGTCTCCTTCCTCCCCTTGATGTTGAAGTTGATCTTTGCAGCACTAGCGTAGATGACACCTCCTGAGGTATTCAGGAATGGCCTCCCAGGATGATGGGTGACCTCTCATCAACACCGGTCTCGATCACTATGAAGTCTGCTGGGACATACGAGGTACCAACTTGGACACATATGTTCTTCAATATTCCTTTTGGAAAGCACAGTATCTGATCTGTAAGCTGCAAACACATGGTTGTATCTGATAAAGCATGAGTAAAGAAATTTTCATAGAGTACCCTGGGCATGATGTTGACGCTTGAGCCAAAGTCACAGAGTGCTTCTAGGAAGTCTAGCATGCCGACGGAAATTGGGATGACGGGGTGTCCTGGATTGCCTCTTTTGTGTGGCAGAAGTTCATTATGTCTTCCTCCTATGGGGTTACTCTAGTAGTTACCTGCATCAAACATGTCTACATGATTTCCAGATTCTAGCCCTTCTGGTTGTGATGGTATATCAGGGTTAGTAGCAAGAACAGCAGCAGCTATTTGACTCAACTAAGATTCAATCATTTTATTAAAGCTAATTTGATTTTTGATGGCAGTAGAAAAATTATCCATTCTATTATTTATATTTTCTAACATTTTATCATTAGATGCCAATTTCTTAGACAGATTATCCATTAGTTTTCCTTGATTTGATACTAACTCTCTCAGGGGTGGGAAATTATTATTGTTATTGTAGGAATTGTTACCTTGATAATTACCTGAGTAGTTAGGCTTCTGTTGATTCCAACCTTGATTTTGTTGATGACGGTTGTAGTAGTAGTAGTTGTTGTTGTTGATGTAGTTCACGTCCTCAAACATCTCAAGGCAGTGATTGCCTGAGTGTCCAGTATCTCCACACTCCTCACAAGTCATGTGATAGTCGTAGACGTGCATGACTTCTTTCTTGTTTTCAGCTTTATCATTGATCTTCTTCATGAGCAGGTCAAGCTTTGTAGACAATATGTCTACCTCCTTGAGCTGGTTCATACCTCCACCCTTCTTGCGTGTCTGAGTTCTTTCTTCGTTCCAACCTTCGTTGGATGCCATCTTCTCCACAAGAGCTGTAACTTATGGTATGGTCAGTGACAAGAATGCTCCTCTGGCTGCAGCATCGATGGTTTCACGGGTGTTGTTGCCGAGCCCATGATAAAAAGTCTGCATCAGTAGTCAACTCTCCATTCCATGATGGGGACATTCTAGGATGTTGTCTTGGAAGCACTCCCATGCTTCTGGAACGGATTCATCATGTTGTTGCTGAAAACTTCTAATCTTCCCACGTAGAGCATTGGTCTTGCCCATGGGAAAGAACTTGGCCAGAAAGTTGATGGAGCAGTGTGCCCATGTAGTATTCTTCTCCTTTGTTGCATAGAACCACTACTTCGCTCTCCCCAACAATGAGAATGGGAGGAGGCGAAGTAGTATGGCGTCTCTGGGAACATCTTGAATGGTGAACGTGCTGCCAATCTCCAGGAAGTGATGGAGATGAGCACTAGCGTCTTCATGTGCCTTCCCACAGAAGGGATTTGCTTGCACCATGTTGATGAGCCCAGCCTTGAGCTCAAATGTCCACTCGATCTCCACAGCAGGTCCAATACGGATGTTGTCCGTGGTGGGATCTGAGAACTTGCGGATCAACTTGTTCGCCATGGCTTCGAACTCTGATGTCAAGTTCTGAATGAAACTTTGGTGATCTTCTTGATTTGATGGAGCTTTACGCTGAAGCATTGACGATGTAGCTTTCTTGAGCTTGGCTCTTGTTTTTCTGATTATTGCTTCGGGGTCAACAACGAAATTAACGAGAAGATCTCTTCTATTCATACATCACCCTGCATAAAATAATAAAAATAGCAAAGTATAGGGGTAAAGTTGTACGAGAGAATTGATGATCTCAATCATATTAGTGATGCAAATGATGATCCATTATTCCTTATTCATTCCTATTAGTAAGTCAACCTTCCCCGACAACGGCACCAAAAATGCTTGTTGGGCATTCTTAACGTCATTACCAAAAGTAGACTTAGTTTTCTATTTCTGACAACGGCACCAAAAATGCCAAACCTATCCCTCATGACACTTAAGCCAAGTTGTCATCGCCAGCATGACATCAGAGACGCGGTATTGAAATATGCAAATTCTCATCTAGATAAATAATAAATGGGATCTACAAGCGCACAGATTAATACCGATGTAGCATTTTAACCGGGAAGTATTCCAGGTATCGTTATTTATATTTTTACCACTGGGAAGGGATTACTAATAATGATGGAATGAAAGATGAAACTCAGTATCATTGCATGTGTAATAGGGAGCATTCATCTATCTCATCAATATAGGGGTAAGTGTCACATAAAATATAGGTAAAATATGAATGGTGACAAAGATAACTATTATGATCAGCATAACTAGCCACATATGATAATGATAAGCACCTCAACAGATATTCTAGCAAATCATTAGCATGGAATTAGGATGAACTACAAGAATATTTCCTAAGTTATTTTTAACTATAAAGTCTAGCATATCATAGTTAGTGCAATTATACTTGGCAATCATTGCAAGACAAGATTACGCCCAGGCATAGTGATATTATCAAGGAAGATGAGACATAGCAATCACTTCCTTGTAATAATGTTGCTCTGCCTGCCCTATACACAGGAGGGGGACTATATAAGAATCAACAGAGCTGTCACCACCGTGAACCACCCCATGATCCGACATATAGGGTACAATCACAGATAAATACGATATAGGCACCACGCCTACACAATACTTATCATTTACCCACTGTACACATGGATAAATGCTATACGATCCTAAGCATGTATATAATTCCAATCTAACTAAGCCAAGCATATGACCATGATAAACTAAGAACAATATAACTGCAAATATAAACAAGTAGAGCAAAGTCATAATCACTATATTGAAATAGAGCAAAGTCATATTCATAATATTGAAGAACAATGAAGAACAAATGAAGAACAATAGAGGAATTACCAAGAATCCTCTTGACAGATCTAGAAACCAATCGAAGATTGACTCCTTCGAGTTCTAACCCCATGTAGCTATGCTAAACTAGAGATCTAGTTGATGTGGTGGCTTTAGGGCTTCATCAGAGGCTCTTCTCCTTGGATGAATGAATGAATTAGGGTTTGAGAGAGTTGCACTCCTCCAGGGGCCAAGGGCCTTGCTTATATAGCCCTCCCAAATGAACGTGGGCCGTCGGATCAAATCGACCTTAATCGCATGGTTTTCCTTGATCCCTTAGGTCGGTGGAGCATGATCCGTGAGGCGGAGCCTGATAGGCTCTTAGTCCAGGGTGAGCGCCCTAGGGTGGAGGGCGGCCGCCCTGCCCTGGGCCCGCTCAGCCTCCCGCTCATTCTCGTGGCTTCTGGAGCCTTCTAGATGATAGAAAATTGCCGCACATGTTAATATTTCTATATAAACCCGACATGTGGGACTTTCCTCCATATTTCCAAATAACCCCCTATAGAAATAGACAAACTCCAAAACTCATGGAATTCTGTCAGATAAAACCCTAAGTCTGGGTGTTGGTTGCATTTAGATCCTTTTCCTTATTTATTTGATAGTTAAATTTGGTATTTAAGGATCGTCAACACCTACCATAGCCAAATATTCATGCTTGCTAGATTAGGAAACCCTTCCACTTATATTTCAACCTATAAGCATTGTGTAGACCCTAAGGAACTAGTCATGCAGTTAAAGTCAATATTATGTGCTCTCCATCCATTGATCTTAGCTACTTTTGTCCCACAAGTTTGCAATCACTCACATCCACCATATTCATTATGTGCTACTTCTGTTTCTGGAAGTACCACCCACATATACGTACTACACTCTGTGTTGTTTCTATCGTAGAGACATGCACTTATGCTGCTCCTACCCTAGGAGTACACATTCACCCATCCATATTCCACATCCATTTAGAAAATGTTCTACTCCTACACTGGGAGAAGACACCCAAAAATATTCATTAAGTCTTATTCTACTTATACAATAATGTTCTAGTTATTTCCGTTTTACTCCCTATTGCTATCAGTGCATTGAAATGGATTGGCTGATCTAAAAAAGGAGAAAAAAGAAAGAAAGAGGATAAAATTCCCAAAAGAAAAAGAAAGATAGCCAAGTCTTTATTCTCATATTAGGGAGGTATGTTATCCCCAAGGAGCAATTGTAGAATTAGATATTCACCATTAGTCATCACCCCTCATTATCACCATCATTCTTATCACTTACTTCTTTCACTGAACTCACATGCACATATGACTTGATTGTATAATTAGTTTCTCTGAACTCACATGCACATATGACTTGATTGTATAATTAGTTTCTCTGGATCCACAATTTAACTATGCAATACATGCAAGTAGGTTTGAATTATCTTTCCCAGCTATGGGCTCCACATAAGCCAATTTGAAGTAGGGTGAGCGAGAGAAGGCAACTCTGCCTTAGTGATATAAAGACTACATATTCTGAGAGAAGGCAAATTAACTTGCCTTGGAGAGGATCCAAAAATGCCACATATGAGACACTTGTAAGGGTCATACAAGGAATCTCTGAGTTTTATTTGAAAGTTTTGCAAAAAAACTCTGGAATGATAGTTGATCAAAGGGCAAGAAATATAGCGCTTGACTTAACCGTTTTGTCTTTCAATTGCTCAAGACCGAAGTGATAGATATAAGCCCCTTGGTGAAAGGTCATATGGGTGAGTATTGAGTTAGAATAGTTCACTCTAATCTGGAGGAGAGTCCTTGTTTGAACGCATGTGTACTTGTGAGGCATGAAAGTATTGTAGCAACTCCTGATCCATAACTGAGTTTATCTTTTCTCAGGAACGAGCAAAAGGTAAGCTTTGGGGAGTTTATTGACAGTAGATAAGTACTCTTTTTATCCGTCAACATAGCATGAGAAAGGACTAAAATCAGAATATCATCTAGCTATCGAGGTTTGAACTAATAAATTCCATGAGTTTTGGTGCATCTATGTTTTGTGGGGGTTACACAGGAAAAGGGTTAAAGGCAAACTAATCATTGAATAAAAGTATCAGAAATGACGAATTGGATGGAACCATTGCAACGGGCACGTTTAGATGATCAAAATCCATATATCATTTATCCTATTTGGAGTCTTAGATGAAGGAATATGAATTTTACGTGAAAATACACTTTTTTGGAGTTTAGAAGGTTCGAGAAGACACCAGAACGAACGAGATGGCAAACAACCACAGGGGATGGGTGCCCGCCCCAACCCTTGGGCGGTCGCCCAGCTGCCGTAGCCAATCAACTTCATCCTCACGGATTCCTAATCCACTGCCTTTGTGGAGTAATCTTGAGCGTACATTTAAGTCGATTTTATCCAAGGGCTATGGTGTTTCTTAAGGGGCTATAAATACAAGCCTGACCCCCTGGGTGGGAAAATCAGATGAGTTGTAGAGGCATCTCTCAAAAGGATGACCTCTCTTCTCTATGAGTTGTAGAGGCATCCCTCGAATGGATTATCTCTCTTCTCTAGAGAATTAGGGCTAGACATTCTAATGTAGTAGATTAGTTCTAGTCGGGAGTTAAGGAGAGTAGAGCTACGCTCCAGTTCTAGAGGAGTCTTCTTCAGTGTTTTGGTATGTCTTCATATCTCTTCTTTGTAAGACTCATGCTTTCATATATTATCTTCTATATTTACTTGATGCTTATTTATGATTAGTGTAGTTGTTATATCTTGGCATGGGATGACCGCTCATATTGAGTGCTCTAGGCTATAGTTTACCTGAGTTTGCGTCCAATCCCATAGATAGTTGTGGTAGCCCTAGGGGTGAGAGCCCTGATAGGCCTTTGTATTCCACCATGTTCGGATTGATGTTTCGTAGAGCTTTTGGCAGCCTTCCCCTGACAACTTTCTTCCCAGTCCTATTCGAGAGTCGAAAAGAACCTACTACTCCAAAGTGCCATTGTGTGACTGCTATATCTTTTCATATTCTGTTACCTTAGAACCTAAGTAATAGAGAAGCACAAAGGAACCTTAAACTTTCCCGTTGTTCTCCTGCTATGACTATCTATACATTTATCATTGATTTCTCTGATATGTGCTTAATTGTTTATTCTATAGTATATCATTCACCCTTGCTTCAGTTTAGTTGATACTTTAAGTTAGTATATGTAGGATAGTGAATTATCAAATTCTTAACCCAAGCTTCACTATGGTAAAATATAAATAACGATACCTGGAATACTCCCGGTAAAATGCTACAATGTTGTTCTGTGCGCTTGCGGAATCTTTCATATTTCTTTTTGCACTAACAAATGTGAACAAGCATTTCTGGCACTGTTGCTAGGGATTAGGCTTTTTGTCAATCTTTGGTGATTGCGTTAAGAAATGCTAACACAGGGTTGAAGAAAAACAGAACTCTATTTTGTACTGTTCTATCCTCAACTTCGCAAAGTTTTGTGGTAGACACTTTGAATCTCGTAGTACAGGTATGACTTGGAAGAAACATATTGGTGATGTCTTGGTTTAAGGATATGTTTAAACCCTCTTGGGCGCCCGCCCAGGTGTCTCGTCCAATCAGGCCCCGCCTCGTGGATTATGCTCCACCGACCTAAAGGATTAAGGAAAACCGTACGATTAAGGTCGGTTTGATCCGACGGCCCACATTCATTTGGAGGGGCTATATAAGCAGGCCCCTGGCCCTTGGAGGAGGGCAATCCCATTATTCATTAGCATATTTTCCAGAGAGGATTCAGAGAGAGAGGTCCCTCTAGGGTTCCAACCTCATAGGGTTTAGCATCCAATGAGAGATTAGAATTAGTTCTTCTAGATTGAGAGACATATAGTGGAGGTGTAGATCGGAGGAAGCCCAGCCTGTCGGTGTCTACTCCGAGGTTGTACCTACGGGATCAAGTATCCTAACCCAAGGCTTGCTCCTAGGATTCTTCAGTATTTTGACTTCTAAATTCTAGTAAGTTCTTTGTTCTTATTGTTCTTTGGTTTATGAGTTTACTTTAATCTCTTCTGGTAGAGTTTAGAGTAATCATTACTAGCGTAAACGTGGTGTTTGGGCTAGGGTACTCATAGATATCCTCTGTCTAGCCGGACCGTGGTAGTAGCGAGGAACGTGACATTTCCGTAGCTACCTTTGTAGCCCACAATCTCGTTAGCAGGATCGGTAGGGTTTTATAGGTGCGGGTCGAACATCCTTTGTGGTGTCTAGATTCCGTAAGCCTCCCCAATAGAATAGTGGATCATCCTTACCAAGGTTAGAACGATAGTGCGGTTGTAGTCTTCTCTATACATCGCTCACATCAAATCACATTGCTTGTAGCCTAAAGGGTAGTAGCAATAGATTTGGTTAGTCAGATGCACGCTTTCTCCTAGTGGTAAAAATATAGATACGATACTCTGGATAACCTCCCGGGTGAAGTGCTCATCGATATCCATGTGCTTGCGGATCATTTCCTGATGGCGTTAACAAATATCAACAAGCATTTCTGGCGCTGTTGCTAGGGAGAAAGATGGTTTGCTGAGATAACTTTGAGTCTTGCTATTATCTTGTATTATACTTTTATACTTTTATTCTTTTATCTTTTTATTTTTTCCATCTTTATGGATAACTCAAATTCCGCACCTATTATTGAATTTTTTGCACCTTCGCAGACTAGCCATAGACCATGGGAGTCAACAAGTCCTTTCTTTGCCCCTAATTATGATCTGTGTTCGGAGTTGATTGCAATAGGTCAAAACCAACCCTTTTCTATAGCCGAGGTCCTGTCTTCTAATCAAGAAGATAATGAACTTTTAGCTACACCTAGGGAATCTTTTAATCTTTCTATAAATTTCGGTTTAGACCTAGCCCTACAAGACCATGTTTTTTCTTGATATTTTCACATTGGTCTTAATCATATAACCTTTGGCAGAGTTTTTCTTTCTTTATCTATTAGTAAAGCAAGGTATGTCTTCATTCGTGGACATCCTTCTTGCACTAGTCTTCATAAAAAAATCCTAGAGATAGAGAAGGAATCATCTCTCAGACGAGGAAAGAAAGTTTCAATAGCCGATTTCCAAACATTTCAATCCCATGATTCGGCTATCCAACCCAAACTAGTAGTGTTCCAAAATCATCCAAGGGAAGAAGAAATTCTACCTTTGGAAATTCATTTTGGGATGAGCTTAAACTTCCTGCTTCATAAGAGACCTTTGAGTGCATATAGTCTTAACCTTCCTAAGAAGGGATCTCTTAGAAAGCATCTTAAATCCAATCCCATTGATGGACATCTAGAAAGACTCAAGGATGGCATCTTAAGTGATGCAATAGAAGGAGAGCGAAGCCATTTAGAAGACAATCTGATCTTCTCCCCTTCTACGCCCACTCTTGATGACTCATTCGAACCTATCTTTAAACCCATCCTTGAGCCTAATAATTTCTACTATGCTCTTTCTCTTGAACCTCTCGATGATCCTATGAATCTCTCTAGACATCCCATGCATAAGAGTCACCAAGACCACAAGAAGGATCGAGAAGAGCAACATCAATGGCTAGAGGGCATTAAAAATCCATGTGCTATTACCATTGAATGGATGGATAAAACAAACTTGAGAGACAATCCTAGAGGAATTTTAAGCATTCATGAAGAATCATCCTTGGAGTTTGAGAATGAGAGAAACAACAGTGAGCATGGAAGTTATTTTATAAATACCTCACCAAGTCCTTGCTCATATAAAACATCTCCCCAATCAATTGGTCTCTCCATCATTACCACATTTGAGTTCTCCAATCCCCTCTTCCTTTCTATTTATAAAAACTTTAAAGGTGTGGTTATCGATGCATATGTCTATAATAAATATTGCAGATATCGTTGAGTCGATCTTGATATAGGCACGCTTAGGTTGGTGTTGGAGGGGAAACCATTTCACCAACATAATTTGATGGTTTCCCAAGGACAAGCTTAGTGTCCTAAAGCAAGCACTTATCAGATCGTAACATGAACTTTTAATTATTTGCAACATTGCCTTGTGTATTGAGCATATAAAGATAATTGTAGAAATATTCCTTCGGGTATTCATGTCACTAACCTTTCTAGGATTGGAGCAAGAAGATCCGAGGAATGACAAGCGCAATGTATGCCCAACCAATCATCATGCAACATTGAATTAAATTCATCCAATCTTGAATTTTGCAAAATTCAATCTTGGGGGAAATACCTTACATAAGAACATCCTTTGCCATGTTGCTATGTTGGTTGTCACTACTTTTCGGGCATGCTCAATTTTTCTAAACACTAAACTTATTTTCATCTCCACCTGAGTAGATCTCTATAAATGTTGTCATGCTACCTTTGTCTATTCACAAGCAAGTGTTGGTTTGGAAATACTCGACATACTTCCATTGGCATTTAAATTAAGCGTGGTCCTTAGGTTAAATAGCCTTCCTTAATCTGATTAGACATGGAGTCTAGTTTGGTTACTAAACTAAAAACTACTTGAGTAAACATTGGTATATTTTGTCAGACTAACCCCTGCAGGAAAACCTTCAATATTAACCTGGGAATTCCTGAGATACAAACTCACATTGGAGACAAAGGAGACACATGAAGTTTAACGACTTGCACAAGGAAGACATAGCTTATTCATCATAGAGAGATGATCCATGGAACGAGACAAAGAGTGCCACAAACACGGTGCACAACCGCTAAGAAAGGAAAGCTTCCACAAGGTGATACTGTACCATCACTCTTCAAGTAAGGTAACATCTTAAGGTACTTGACTATCACTTTTATAAGCTTCTCCTTGGTTCTGGCGTTCACATGAATAAAGAGACAAACATAAATTAACCAACCAAATTAATTCAACATGTTTAGTCCTCTAATCTTTGTTCTTAGTACTACCTTCATGATCCCACACTCCTAATCATATAAGCTAAAATGTTGCACATTCAATCTTTGGAAGATATAAAAAAACAACATAAATATAGATAGATTATCTTTCCATTAGGTCGAGCGATCTGATCTGACAAATGTTTTAAATGCTACACTCATGATCTTATTATCCATCAACTTTGTCTTGCTCACTATGCTTAAGGTTAGAGAAGAACAAATACACTTTTGGTTCTGTTGGTGTTTTTCACCAACAGGGCCCATGCAGTTGATCTCTGCCTTGTCTCTATGAGCAGGTACACTTCAAGAAAAACCTGAAGGAGTTTTACAACTCCCAGATTCCACCAAGTGAAGGACTTGGATCTACGAGCGCAAACACACTGAGCAGGATGCTGCCAATGCCGCACCTCAAACTGCTGAACTAACGAAGAACGTGGGTGACACCGTATCAAGAGGTGTAGATGTCAAGGCCCACACCTAATCAAATGATGCACCTAAAGGATAAACACGGTGAGAAGTCTTGTCCAGAAGTCTTAAAACATTGGATCCTTACCGGAAGGTAAAATCGGTATTTATCCATATTTATCTTTTCTGCATTCCTTTTCCTTTTTATTCCATCACTTGCATTAGCATATTTACTTTTCCACATTAGCATTAGAAAAGAAAACAAAAATAATTGTTTGTTGCACTGCATCATAAAATCTAAAGCCCCATGTGAGTAGACTTGTGGTTTAAAACCCATAATTATATTGACTCTGGTGGCATAAAATAAATATGTTTTCATCTTACAATAAAAATATAAAAATAATAAGTGCATGATCCTGCTAAATAAATAAATTTTATTAGGAGGGATCTCAATATGATAAAGGCTAAGAGATTTTATGCTAACACTTAACCAGTTCCACAAAGCTTTGTTGTCTATTTGAGCTCCACAGAATTCAAGGATCAAGAAGACTAGTAGAAGGAGGACATTCTAATCGTTGTCAGGGTGCTGCCAACTTTCGAATACACCTCCGTCACCTGCTAGTTACATCAGAAGAAATTACATCAAAATCCAGCTTGGGGGAGAGCACCCCCATTTATCCAGCTAAGTGTTTCTACTCGCGTTTATACTTTACTCAAATAATAAAAAGATGCATAATCATGAAAACCCAAATAAAAATTTTGTGCTTATATATATCTTTGCTTAGTTTGCTAAATAAATAAATAAAGTGTCTAGGCCAAACTAAACTTAAATGATAAACTCTTACATGGATATGATAAATAATTGCTCTGCCATGTACCTAGTTTCCAAGTTTGAGCTCTCTCTCAAGTTTAGGCATAACTGTTATAATTTAAACCTACTCTAAACCTAAACTTGTGGGAAGAGTACTTGATCTAAAGTCTAAGTCATTAACGGATATAATATGGAAAGGTTGAGTTGTTGTTTATCTCTTCCTCGAGTTGCTTGAATTCTGGAGAATATTATCTTTGAAAATCTTTAAAATATTGCATGATGAGTTCCTGTATGATAAGAGTTTAAATTCCTACCACAGCCATACATACATGCTTATTAGACTAAGAACCATACATTTACTTTTTTCTGCTTATGAGCATTGAGTGTGGTCAAGCTGTATAGACCCTTAGGAACTTATCATGCGGTTAAAATCAAGATTCACTTGCATGTTCACTCATCATGCTACTTCTACTCCAGAAGTACGTATCCACATACATCCACTCAATTCCATCTCCAGATTCACCTAAAATTATTCTACTCCTATCGAGAAGAGAATAGCCAAAAATATTTTCCTATCCATGTTATTCCCTGTGAAATAAATGCTCCAGTTATTTTGGTTACTACCACTTGCTACATTATTCCAGGAGGGTGAGTGCTCTAAAAAAATGATGAATACGAGGAAATAAAAAGGGGCAAGTGCCCGGAACCACGAAAAGAGAAAAAGATACGAGGAAATAAAATGGGGCAAGTGCCCGAAACCTCGAAGAAAAGAAAAAGTGAGACGAGAGGTAAAAATGGACAAGTGTCCGATAGTAGAATTAGGGGTACAAGATACCCACCGGAGAGAAAAGAAAAATAAAATATAGAGCATCTCATTCTCCTCAAAAAGCTTCAAAGTGCAAGAAAGGTATGTATCCCCTTAAAAGAGCAAAAGTAGAATTAGACTTTCACCATTGTTATCACCATACACCATTCATTCGCCACACATGCACATCATGATTTGACTTATTGACTTGTTTCTTTGGATCCATGGTTTGACTATGCAATAAATGTCTTGTAAGTATGTATGCTTTATCTCCCACCTATGAGCTCTAGATATCAAAACCTTATTAGAGTAGGGTGAGAGAGAAGGCAATATCACTATGCCTCATACCAAAAATACCACATACTTTGAGAGAAGGCATATACCATTACTGCCTTGGAAAGGATCCAGAAATACCACAAAAGAGATATTTGAGAGAGTCATACAAGGAAACTCTGAGTTTTTGTTGACACCGTTTTTGGACACGTATCTTTTGATACGCATCTGGAGTTAATGAGATGTAGATCGGCAGATGGAGCAGTGGTGACCAGTCTGCGAGGGAGTTGCCGATAAAGGTGGTTGCCGATGGGAAACAACCGGATATGACCAAGTCCAAAAGTGGTGACGTATTCGTGCTGATGACTACTGCCGGTGTTTGCTGATGACTATCGACAGGTAATCTGCCGATGACCTTGAAGAAAAGCGCGGAGGTTGCCGATTGACTCATGGCGGTGTCCCGATCGGTTACGGGGGATAGTTTAATGTTTTCCTTAGTTATTAGAATTCGTTTTGTATACAATTTCCGTTTAATTTGGAATTTGAGTCCTAGTCGTGTCTGGTTGTAGCTCTTTGGACAGGGTATAAATGTAGACCCTAGGGCAATGTAATGAGACATCTATCAATCAATCAAACACAGGTTTTTACTCATATCCCAACATCTACTTTTCGACGACTTTGTCATATTTTCCCTTTTTACTACGAGTTCTTAGGAATTCGTCGAGTGAAACTCAGCGTGTTCTCAAGTTCCGTGTGAACACCTCTTGGCCGTGACATCCGGGCGCATCGCTATTGTTGGGACCAAAGTGTTCGAGTTACCACCTTTGTCGATTGTAAGGTCAAATCGGCTGGCACGCCTTAACGTTTGAATCGGGTATTAGCTCTTTGTGTTTGCAGACCAGCTTTTGCACCAACACATCTTTTGGCACGCCCAGTGGGACCTATTCAATATCAACATCAACTTGTCGAACACCGACTTCGACTTGTAGAACGTTATCCCCGTGACGGAAGCCAATCTCAGAGATGAGCAGAAGCAAGCTATGGCAAAAGCCATAGAGGAATACAAGCAGCAATGCTTGAAATCCTTCAATATCAACAGGAGCGGCGAGGTGATCCAAAAGGAAGCATTGCCGGCACCTCGACAGATTACTTTTAAAGCCAATCCTGGTAAACTTCAAGACATGGTTGACAGTGCTATTAACCGTGCCTTAATCAATCAAGCTGGTGTACTGTCCAACACGGTCTTCAATGCGGTGGCTAGAACTTTCAAAGAAGGGCAATTGCCACCAAATTATGTGGGTTCTGCTTATCAGCAGCCAGGGTCATCATTGGTTACAGCTCCATCGCCTACTACAGCCGTTGCGGGTATAGAAGCTACTTCTCCTCCAAGTACATTGGGGATCACTAATGCGCAATCTACACCGATGACGACCAATCCATCAACATTAGACGGGCAAATCAAGCTTGCCACGGATCTATTGGCATCGGCAATGTCAGGGTCTGTTTCTCCCAACTGGTGGGGTTATGGTATGCCCCGAGATTTGATGGCAAAGAGTCCTGGAACATCTCAAGTGGCTGACGTGACAGGCAAGGCTCCTATGGCATCGGCACTGTAACACCCTAGGTGTTAAGCATGCACTTAGTGGCATAAAACATTCATAAGCATTCTCATCAAGCATGGCGTAAGCATCACATCCTATGAGCACAATAATAATTTAAGTGTGATTTTATGTGCTTTATTTCATGTGAATTAAATATGTTAAAAATATTATGCTTGCTTCTAAATTTCTTGAAATATCCAAATTAGGTTGAAATATGTGTTAGAAGGTTTAAGAGTAACTTTGTGAAATTTTTGGAGCCATAGGAATTGAGAAGTGGAATTTATACAAAAATCCCTAAAATGAATTTATTGAAAACCTATAATTAGTTTTGAGTTGTATTTCAAAATCTAATTGGAATTTGAGAATTCAACCTAAAGCAAAGTTGTAGGGTTTTTGATTTTGAACAACTTTTATTTTGGGAGAAAAAGGTAGAAATGATTTTAAAAAAGTCCAAATGAATTTAGAAAGAGTTTGGGAAAATAATTTCAAAAAAAAGAAAGAGATGAAGCAGGCGCTGCTGGGCTGACCGCCTCCCTTTTGGCCCAGCCAGGCAGCATGGCCCGGCTTCCCCCTCCTCTCTCTCCCGTGCGCGGGCGCTCGCCTCGCTCCACCCGGCGCCGGCCACGTGGCGGCCGTACGCCAGCGTCGTGGACGCGCCGCGGCCGACCGGCTTACCCCGGTCGGGACGGCACCTCGCGCCCCAACGCGCCATTCTGTCCCCCGCTCCACTCCCTCTTCTTCCTCCGCTCGCGAGCACCGCAGCCGTAGCAGCTCCACCGCAGCGCCGCAGCCGTAGAGCTCCGCCGCTCACCGCTGGCCACGCCAGTGCCCCAATCTCCGAGCCAAGTTCACCGCTGCACTCGTCTTCGCTGCGGTAAGCTTCTGCGCACGCTCTACCGAGGTAAGAGACCGCCGTACATCGTGAATTGCTCGCCGGAGTTGCTCCGACCTCGCCGGAGAGCTCCGCCGCATCGAATCCTGCTAGTTTCTACCTCTTTTCGCTCGCTTTTGGGCGTATTAGATCCGTAGCTCGACGAGGAAGCCTCGACGGAACCTCGCGCGCGTTCTACCGCACTGGAGCGGCCTAGCCACGGCGAGCAGCGCCGTCGTGCTGCCATGCATGCTCGCGAGGGTGCTCCGGTCATCCTCCGGCCGATCCAAGGGCACCCTTGGGTGCGTCTCGCTGCGGGGAGCACGATGGTGCTCCCCGTGGCTGGGGACCTCATCGCCGACGAGATCTGCTCGTCGGAGGTGCCCTCCCTCTCGGTCACACTGACCAGTGGGGTCGTGGGCCCACTGTCAGTCGCAGGGGGGACCGAGTTGGGTGTAGATCCGGGTGTCTTTAGTGTTTTTCATCCAATTTTCGAATTGGTTTTCAGAAAATAATTTCCAGAAAATAGTTTAAATGATATAAAATCCATATCTTGAGATGCATGGTTCCAAAATTGATGAAATAAATTTTGATGTGTTCTATAATCTCAGATCTATAGTTTGGTGTTGTTGCATGTCATGTTTGAACAACTTTCTGTACAAATGTATTTAATCAATGTTTTTGCTAAAAATTGGAAAATGCATAGTAATTAAAATATAGCTCAGAAAAATGTGAAACTTGTTTTGTTGGCTTGGCATGGATGATTAGACTCTGGGAAAAATATGTTACACATTATTTGCTGTGTGAATTAATTTGTGGTGATTTAAATGCTTGCATGGCAGTGGTTTATGATTTTTAATAAATAATTGGATCATGCAATTAATCTGAAAATTTTTGAGGGTGTTTCTTATGATAATAAGTTATTTATAAAAATATGAAATCTGCTGTTTGACACTTATACCACAGTAGGGTATTTATACTTGCTTATATAGATTAATCTTGTAATTTTTGTAGCCCAAAATAAATGTCCAAATATTATGAAAAATTTATGGTAGACTTGGTGGTTGACTAGTGGTCTACTGTAATTTTTGTGGAATTTATTGTCAAACAGAGATATATTACTGTGGTAGGTCCAAAAGTGAGTAAATAAAATAAGAATTTGTTGTATATGGATTAAATAGAGTAAGAGGGTGTTTGGTGTATCTTTGAAGCCTCTTGTTAGCTTGCTGTTTAACCATGAAGATAACTTGTAGAAGAGAATGTGATAGATGCTTAGTTTGATTACATGTTCTTGGATGATGTTGACTACCTTGTAAGAGTGACCACTTATATCATCCATGCATCATGAGATGATCATCTGGTATTCACTTGCATAAGCATTGCATCCCGGGCATCTCGCACTCCACTCATGAGCACACATGCATCATATAGGCTCGCAGGAGAACGAGATGGGACCCGAGGAGCAGGAGGAGACCCAAGAGCAGGACCCTCTAGGAGGACCAAAGCCCGGAGAGGAGCTGTGCCCGGACCACAGACCGAGCACGTTTGAGAAAGGCTAGCCCCGGAGCATTCTAAGTCTCCCTATTCTCGCTAACATAAATGATACATTATGCTTGTTTTACTATGTTCCATTTAAGTGATAGGAGTTGCTAGATACCGTTGATGCATATGTACTCCTTGCTATCACCCTTTGTTTATCTGCCTTGACCTATGTAGATAGGTGTCACACCCTGGCTTTTAAAATAAGACCAGAGTTGTCATATATGTGCCCAGGAAGTCCACACATATACCAAAAGAATAGAAATATCAGAAACAATGTTATATATAGCAGAAACATATTTATAATAACACTTACAAAACATCAGAGTACGCGGAAACAGAATCTAAACTTCTTAGGCACCATTCTTCTCAGGGACGGTTGACTGGGGGCTCCGTACGCCAAGCACTTCTGATAAGCTTCCAGAAAACTCCATAGCATCTTTATCCTTCTTTTGAGCAACACTTTACTACACACTGGGGGTGTGGGGGAAATAGCAAGGGTGAGTTCATGTCAAACTCAACAAGTACAGACGGAAAGTATAATGACATGCAAGACTTAAAAACAAGGTAAAGCTTACTTGGTTGCACTGTAAGTCCCAGGGGGCCGCGCCCTGACTAAGTCCTTATGGAGAGCAGAGACGGGTACGCCCGGCAAACTGGACCACCAGCAGTACCCGCTCCCCCTGTCATCACCATCATCACGATGCTCGTAAGCATCCAACATCGCCATCACCGCAGTAACCAAAGGTTCATCACAGTTTAAGCAACAAGTTAAGTACAGAGTAGTTCTTGTTTAAGCATGTGTATAAGATGAGTATAGCAGCTAAGCAAACCTAGTATAGCCTAGACTACCCATATACATAACCCCAGGTGAACAAGGAGTAGTAAGTAAAGCTAGTCATGTCGTTAGGGTTTGCATTCATTGGACACGTGCATATAAAGTAAATGACATTAATGAGTAGGTTTAAAATGATCAAACGGTGTCTGCACTTGCCTTGAATCCCAGTGTACAACTGCTCAGATGTCTTTGGCTTCTTTCTTCTAATCTCCAACTTATGCTTCGACTGTCGGTCCTTAGCTCCTGGTCTTCACTGTTGACGAACCACGCTTCTTCTACTCGTAGCAACCAAGCAACACAAACAGACAAACAACAATCACGACTAAAAACAAGCATCAATCAAAAGAAAAGCTTAGAAGGAGCGCACTAAACGACACGACTTATTGCTACGATCGTGGCAACGTAAGAACGATTAAGAACAGAGCTATCGTTAACGGACACGACTTTCGAGATTTGCAACATAACGGAGAACACAAACTATACGCTTGGATTATTTTATTAGATGAATTATGGTGACAGATATTTAGGAGAAAAGTCATAATGGAGTTAAACAAATCATAATTATCAAAGAAGTAGTATAGTTCTAGTTATATTCTATTTATGAATAATAATAAATTATTTAAGTCATTTTATCATTTATAGTTTAGAAAAACGTAGGATTTGTGACATATGTTGAACAAGGCAAATTAATAATTAATAAATACACATTTAAGTTGACAAGTAATTATAAAAAGGTCAATATTTTCATAGGTTACTTTTATTTAGAAACAAATATGTGCAATCATGAATCAAATTATGTTTTATTTAGAAAGAACCTTTACATACCTTAATCATATTGTAGTTATAAACCTTTAACATTATTTAAGTCACTTAAAAGATTTATGGTTTAGAAACATAAAACATGCGACAAAAACAAACAAAAGCATAGATGGCTCGAGGTTGAACTTAGTGAGTTATATTAGAAAGGTATTAATGTTGACACTAATCATATTAGCATTGTTTATTAAAGTCCAAACTTATATACCTAAATTGCTTGTAATTAAAAAGACATTAGTGTTGGTATTAATCATATTATAATTAATTTATGAAAGACCAATATATAAACCTAACTTTATTTTATTAAACATGACATTAGATAAATATTATCTAAATTAATTACATGCTTTAACTAAATAAATTTTAATTAAGAAATATTTAAACCAATATGAATCGTGCTACTATTTGTATATTTATAAAAGTTAAAATTATAATCCTAAGTTGCTTTTAATTTAGAAGAGAATTGATTATTCATTAATCAAATTCGTATGATTAAATTTATAAACAAATAAAGGCGCTGCTAGTGCGTAGCTTACATCGATACGACCCCGACACAACAAACAAATTATAACCCTAGATTAGTTTTCATTGGAAAGCTATTAAATAATATTAAACAATTGTATTTAAATCAATAAATTCAGAAATAAGTTACATGATAAATATTTATACTACTGCATAGAGCGCGGCGATACGAAACTAACGCAACCAGAACGACTCAAATCGGAATTTAAACGAATAAACAATAAGGATTTAAAGTTTGATGGCAAAACTGTAATTATCGTCATCTTCTACCTTTGACCGGAGAGGATCGTGACCTCTATGGCAGCCATGGTGCGCTGCACCCGCGCCGGAGGCAGGGGCCTCGGCCGCGGACTTGCTGGCCGGCAACGGCGCGCGGCCACGCGGCGGCGCTAGGCCACGGCGGTGCGGGGTCGAGGTGAGGTCGGGTGTCCCGTACGCTCGTGCACAGCACGGCCGGCGGCAGCCTGCTGCTCCTGCGCACGCAAACGGCACGGGACGAGAGGGGCGCGACCGCGAGATGGGGCAGCGGCAGAGCACGGGGGTCGCGTCGGGTGGCGGCGCCCGACGCCGGGATGGCCGGGAACAAAGATGAGGGCCGGCCATGGATGAACCTCGCCATAGATAAGGAAGGTGAGATGAGAAACATGTCAAACGGTGATGGATTTGTCTAAATAAGTATACTACGGAGAAGAGAACGACGAGGGCTACCTCTTGATGGTGATGGCTGACGCGCGGGACGCCGTGGTTTTGCCGGAAAAGCTCGCCGGAGAGTTCGCCGGAAACCTAGTTTTTGCAAACTTCGACGAGATATGGAGGGAGCTACAGGTGGCGGCTCGGGATGACGTTTTTAGATCTGCGATCAGCGTGATGAGATGAATACCGGCATATATATAGGTCTAGGGTTTGGAGTTTTTTCGAAATTTCTTAATTTCGGGATTTTATAAAAATCATTTTCAGTTTAAAAATAATTCTTGAAAAAGCTGAAATCATTTTAAATCCCTGAAAAATATTTCCAAAATTCTAAAAATTAAAGAAAAACTTTTAGAGATATATTGAGAGTTGATCAATCGAAATAAAGTTTTTGGTGTCCATGAAAAAGAATTTTAGAACATCCAAAAATTAGAGTTTTGCTTTAGGAAAATGAAAAAAAATTTTGAAAAGGTCCGAAAAAATTCTTGAGAAAGATTAGACGACGTCTAAACGTGTTTTTAAAATCTTATCACACAAAAAAAATAAACTCAAGGAATAGACAAGCATCACATCAACAAAAAGACCATTTAATTAATTCCAAAACATTTGAAAAGCACCATTTTTCTTTGATAAAAAAATATAGAAATAGATACTATTGTTGGCAAATTTTATCCACATATTAAAACCATTCATTTTATTTAGTATTTTCTAATAACAACCGAAAATAGAAATTTCGGAGTGTTATAATAGGCACGGAGTCCATGCTTAGTTTGCTTAGTCCGGTAGAAGTCTGGTGATTTCCTGTCACCTGCAAGATATAGGTGGACACCTGTTTGTTTAGCTGTAATTGCTATGGGGAAAGATAACCAAGTGTGGAAAGGAATGTGAGATCGGGCAGGGTCTTGTGGTGGGTTGATCATAGTGCCCTTGCCTATGTCGATTAAGGACCGATCGTTGACGGCCCTCTTGTCATGTTGAACGCATGCCCCACACTTAGCTGGAAGGATAAGTCGTTCCGACCGCGAAGCCTGAGCACTATGTGGGTCGGGAGTCGAGCCGCCATGCGCTGTATTGGTGATGGTTGAGGAGAACGACAAGGGCGCGGCGCGTAACCTTGGTATACCTTGGATACCTCGGTCGCTGGAACGGTCCTTGGGTACTGGCGGTGCCTGCCGAACCCATGAATTGGTCCTGGATAGTGTAACACGGTGATCTGTAGCTCACTTGATTAGTGAGTGTGGTTTGTGTGGGGAATAACTCGCCAGCTGGTTAGAAATCGATTCGAATCGCCATCGCTCCTAGATAGTGAGCACTTGACATGAGCCCTGTCCTCGTAGTAAGGACTATGGAACACTTGGGTTATAATGATAAGTGATATATGAATGCTATGATGAGGTACCATCATATTACTATATTTGTTTGTAATAGTATAGGTGCAAACCTAGAGAATAGGTAATGATAATATCGAACTTGAGCTAATTAAAATAAGAAATGTTTTCTTTAGGCTATGTTTAGTGGAACCGTGCTTTTATGCAAAAAGTCTCAGCTACCCCACCATACAGCCTTCATGATCCTTGAAGAGTCTTTATTTTTGGTTTATGACGGGTAAGTCTAGCTGAGTACATTCTCGTACTCAGGGTTCTATTCCCATGTTGTTTTGCAGATGGTCAAATGTACTATGGTTATTGCATCCTCTGCTTGTACCCAGCGATGGGCGATGACTAGACCAAGGGCGATGGTCACTCTATCTTCTCTTTTGCTTTTGTGGGAATGACCGAACTATGGCACTGTATCAAACTAAGTGTGTGTGTTACTTTCGAACTATGAAGCTTCCGCTACTTGAGAACTTGGTTTGTAATAATTTTATGCACTCCGATGTATTTGATGAATGTTTGTGAACTGGATGTAATTGTGAATGGTGACCGCTGAACTTATTATGATCTTGGCTGTATGTACGAATTGTGGTTTGAAATCCTTCGAGATTTCACAGACTACCGGAATTATATGGGCTTAAGCTCGATGGTTTGACTGTGCAAATGGTCACTATTAGGCTTAATCTCTTATATTTTGGACAGTTCTGTTACAGCTGGCATCGGAGCAAGGTTTAGCGAGTTACTGTTCATAAGTACGTTCTAAACTAAACTTAAACCGGTTTAATAGAAGATTATTATTAATCAAATGGTAATCAAGGTGTCAAACTAAGTTTTTTGGAAAACTATCTGGTGTGCCATGGTCATATCCTTTATGCCCAGTTAAGGACTCTAAGGTGGCTAGTTAAGTACTGACTTGGGGGTTAATGCATCATATTTCTATTTCGTCGCACATACGGCGTGCAATAGTATGACTACCATTCATTTGAGTGGTAATGTAGGGATCAATTCTTCCTCTACGCCTCGGTAAGTGGGAGCTGTGAGAGCATGATCGGATACACTGCCGATCTAGGGAAGTGTTGTTAGGTGATGTGTCAAGCACACATGTTTGGTGTGCCAGGGAACAGTACCGCATGTTGGGAGATTCCGTCCTGAGAGGCGATGCCGTCACTAGGGCGATGATGTGGGTAGTAACACATCATATGCATGGACGGGGTGTCTATGTATGTGGGGTGTATAGCTTTAAATTCTTGTTCTGCATGTTCATACTGTGGTTAGGCTGAAATGAGTTTTCTGTAGGTACACTAACCACGTTCCCGCCTAGAACGCAAGTTACATTATGCGAGAACGTTGTGTGCCACCGCATATACCGATTAGTGTTAACTTTTGTTTCTATGTTTGTGAGATCGTAAGTTCGTGCATGCATCATGTTCATTTCCTATCATTGCTTACTTTCTCCCATTAATTTAATCTGTCCCCATTCTAAATAAGATAATAAAAGATAATCCTCAATCTTACCTAAGGTATTCTCTTTGCAGCAGATGGCACGAACTAGGCTCATCGCTCGCAAGTCCACTGGTGGGCGGGCCCCTCGCCATCAGTTGGCAGCCAGGAGCTTGCGTCATAAGAGCAAGTTTCTGGAGGAGTTTGGGATGCCCACCTTGCTTTGGAGGGTGCTCAGTTCGATGAGGTATCCCGAAGGAAGGGAACCTCGCTACTATTGGAACAAGGAGCAGCTTGGTGACGGGACACTGGTGGGGATCGAGGCAGTGGTCCCTACCAGTGGAGGTGACCCCGCCTGGGGCAGCTGGGTGTACGAGTCCCGAGGTACCACGCCTTTCCACGGTGCCAGCAGAGCAGCCTTTGCAGTTCTGAGGAACATCATGGAGAGGTTTCCACAGGAGCTGGCCCACGCCTTCGCTGGGGTGTTTCCCCAGGGTGACCCCTACACTTCGGTGTGGGATCAGTCCGAGGTGAATGCTCTAGAGAGAAGTGCAGACGAGGACCAGCACAGTGACAGTGCAGCTATGAGCGCTATGTTCGCCTTGATTAAGACCTATGGTGGTCTGGAGCGTTGCTTGGGACGCTTGTCTGGGTCCCTTCTCACAGTTCAGGATGAGAAGCGCCAGCTACAGCGTGAGTTCGACACTGAGGTTGAGAGGTTGCAGGCAGAGTTGGCCCGCATGAGTCGAGAGAGGGATCAGGCGGTCCAGAAGAACAGTGAGCTGAGTCAGGACCTGCTTGAAGTGAGAGAGCAGAGGGACAGGGTGACTACTGCTCACCGGAAGTGTGAGCGCATGATAGTTCATGTGCTTGGTCAGAGGAATGAAGCCTGGCATGAGGAGGACACCCTGAGGTCCCGGCAGCTAGAGCTTGAGCAGCAGCTAGCTAACGCTGAGGAGTACAATGAGAACCTGCATGAGGAGATCCACCAGCTACATAACCAGCTCCACCCTCACCACCTGCCTGGAGCAGCTGAGTTAGACTCTGAGGACGAGATGGATGAGGATCCAGAGTTGGAGGCAGCTGCCAGTGGAGATGAGGATGAGGAGGGCTCTGGCATGGACAGTGACCATAGCGAGTAGATGCTAGGGCTCTAGAGCTAGTCCTTCTCCTTTTGTTGTTGTTGTGTGGCATGTCTTGTAATCTTGGATCTGGGTTGTGTAACACTTTATGTGATGACGTTGAAAGTCCAGTGTATGTATGCTGGCAATTTTGGATGTATGCGGACCTTGTTGCTTGGATGTTAATTAATCCGTTAGTGATGTTGTGTGTGGATGATGAATTGTTATGCCTCTGTTTATTGTGTGAATTTATTTTCCTCAGTAAATTCAGTACGGCATAATCCTACACATGTCTACCATTGATGGCAACTCCTAACGATTGCTTATCATTGATGCATGCAGATGGCGCAAACACGTGGCAGGGGTAACAGCAACCCCGGTCTTGGAGCAGGTACTTCCGGAGGTGGGGCTCAACGGAATGAGGAAAGAGCACCATCACCGCCACCACCACCACCTCCTCCGTACACTGCGGACGTGTTTTCGTGCAGTTCCTGGGGAGCCAACGCAACATGGAGCAGATGCAGCGCAACATGGAAAAAGCCCTGCGCAACATCGCTGACAATACCCGCCGTGGGGATAATCAAAGTGGCCGTGAGGCCAATCAGTACAGCTCATTCAAGGACTTCATTGATACCAAACCACTAGTCTTCAAGGAGGCCTTAGAGCCGCTTGAGGCAGATGAGTGGATCAACACCATGGAGCAAAAGTTCCGTCTTCTTCGGATGACTGAAGACAGTACAGCTCATTCAAGGACTTCATTGATACCAAACCACTAGTCTTCAAGGAGGCCTTAGAGCCGCTTGAGGCAGATGAGTGGATCAACACCATGGAGCAAAAGTTCCGTCTTCTTCGGATGACTGAAGAACTTAAGGCTGAGTATGCAGCGCATTAGTTGCAGGGACCTGCTGGGATTTGGTGGTCCCATCACCGTACCACCTACCCAGAGGGGACCCCAATCACCTGGAACCGCTTCACCACCGCTTTTCGGGGAAATTACATTCCTCTGGGTGTGGTGGAAATGAAGGTTGGGGAATTCATGAGGTTGTCCCAGGGAACGAAGTCTGTGAAGGAGTATCTACACGCTTTTAACAATCTTGCTCGTTACGCCCCGAGTATGTGAACACGGAAGCCAAGAAGATCGCTAGTTTCCAGAGAGGCCTGAGCCCAAAGATGCTGAAGACCATGGGTACAAGAGCCCGAGCTACCTTCAATGCTTACATCAGTGACTGTCTGACCCAGGAAAACAATAACAACAACTATATTGCATCCAAGTCTCGCAAGAGGGCTTTTGAAGCTGGGCTCGTCTCAGTCCAGGGCACCGGTGGCAGGGCGACAGCAGTATCGTCCTCCTGCCCCAGGTGCTAGGTTCCGACCACCGCAGAGAAGGAACACAGGGCAGCCAACGCAGCAGAAGCCATACAAGATAGCAATAGCTCCCGCCAAGCCAAAGGCAATTCAAGCTGCAGCACCTGCCACCAACAACACAACCAAGGGACCGTGCTACAACTGCCACAAGATGGGGCACTTTGCTAAGGAATGTCCTTACCCCAAGAGGCAGCAGACGACCTACCTAGCTCGAGTGCACCATACCTCGATAGAGGAGATCCCAGAAGGAGAACTGGTAACAGCTGGTATGTTTCCTGTCAACCAACATCTTGCAGTTGTTTTGTCTGATTCTGGATCATCGCATTTATTCATGAGCCAAGCATTTGCACAAAAGCATAACCAAGCAGTTATAGATCTGGGTTATGGCTATCGCATTAGCTCAACAGGGGCAGATGTGTTGACAAACAGAGTGGTCCGAGGGGCAACCTTGGATATAAGTAAGCGGGTGTTTCGAGTAAATCTGGTAGTCATGCCTGGGTTAGTTTTGGATGTTATCATAGGCATGAACTGGATGAAATAGTGGGATGCGGTCATAGACACTGGAAAGAGGGTGTTATCTCTCAGAGAACCTCAGGGCAGTGGATCTTTTCAAGTACCTCTGCCCCGTCGCTTTGACTTTGCTAGCATTTCTTGTGCTGCGCACGTGGTTCCTCTGCCACAGATCCCTGTAGTCTGTGAGTTCCCTTATGTTTTTCCTTAGGATTTGCTAGGACTTCCCCTAGATAGGGAAGTAGAGTTTGCAATCGAGTTGATACCAGGTACCGCACCGATATCTAGAAGGCCGTACCGCATGCCGCCAAATGAACTCGCTGAGTTGAAAAATCAACTAAAGGAGTTGTTAGATAAAGGGTTCATCCGGCCAAGTTCGTCGGAATGGGGTTGTCCGGCGTTGTTTGTGAAAAAGAAGGATCAACAAGGGTATCAACAAGGGGTATCAACAAGGGGTACCCTCACCAATGCGTATAACGAGACCATCCGTACACACGCGCGGCCATCGACGGCCGCAGCCTCGAAGACGGAAATAGCGTCGAGCGAATCGGTCAGGGCTCGAGCGACAACTGCCGTCGAATACGGAAGCGGGCTCGAGCGAACCGAGAGGCGTCGAGCGCAAGGACACTGTCCGCCGCCTGACGCGCGCACGAGAGCCAGGGCATTTAATGCACCTGACGCTTCCCCACCTAACACACGGGTCACGGGAGGCGTGATAGGGAACAGGCTTCTGTCCCATCGTTCTTTTTGCAGCCTTCCCACCGAACGGCCCAGGGCGTGTCAGGACGCGGGAAACAAGGATGGAACGTCTAATCGGGACCCCCTCGAGACACCCATGGTCAGCGCTCCAGGTATCGACACCTCGTACGGCGTCCGACCCTCGACTTCACCAGGCTCCTTCCTGGAGACGAGTCGGGCGTCGACTGACCACGCCGTAACCGCTCCGCCGGATTTGCCGCCGAGCCATGTAAGCGTGCATCCGCCGAACCAATCCAAGACGGCGCGCAGAGCAGAATGCAGGGGCACGCGTGATCATCACCAGGCTATTAAGACGGGACGGCTCGAGGGCATGCCGGTACGGAAACCTCGAGTAGGTCAGCGCTCCATGCTGCTATCGACTCCAATTCCTACAACTATACATGTACCCTAGGTCCTTCCTTGGAACTATAAAAGGAGGGACTCAGGAATAGAACAGGGGATCACGACACAAGACCACGCTCATACGTAGTAGAGCTCCACACTTCATACCACGCTTGTATTCGCCCCTGTACAAGCACTTAGGTGCAAGATAATACAAACTCTCCCCCCCGCTGGACGTAGGGCCTTCTCTTGCCTGAACCAGGATAAATCTCTGTGTCTTCTTGCATCACCATCCGGGAAAGGGAGCACGCACACAAATTTACTCGTTGGTGTGACCCCCCGGGGGGAAAACACCGACAGTTGGCGCGCCAGGTAGGGGTCCTGCGTGTTTTTCATCGATTTCCCACTCCTTTCCGGATGGCTACTCTTGCCTCGCCGTTTCCACGCTCCACGGTGATTTGGTTTGGGAGTCTCGAGTTCATGTCTACGGGCTCCGGCTACGACATGATCTTGCTCTCAGTCAAAGGACCAGGAGGAGCCCGCGTTACGCCAGCACGGTTGAAGGCCCCGAGACGCCCTCACCACCACGCCTCCCCGCCTAAGAAGAGGTGCAGACAGCACCACCGTGGCCCCTCTGCTTCAGCACGACCAACAACTCGTGCGAGGCAGGACGTAGGCCACAAGTCGCCAGCACCATGTGACGGAGCAACAAGCGCGACGACTCAGCACCGCGCGACGACGGGAGGGGACGCGTCTCGCACGCTCTCCCCCACCGCAGCTAGGCTACTTCCACACGGGTTGTTCTCTCCAAGAGCGGCACTGCCGTTCGGATTGGACAACGCCGCGGCGTCACTCGCCAGGGCGATATGCCCAAACGCCCAGACGTACGTAGAAAGACCAATGGTCCTCCCACGTAGCTCTGAAGCGCGGCGGCCGGCGTCCGAGCTGCCAGACCTTTCCCGAGTACAAGGCCTCCGTCGTCTAGGCCTCGGACGATACTCGATCACCTCCCTCAGGCAACGATTGCTGGAGGAAGGACGTGGGTGTTTCCACGCCGCCGAACCGGACTCCGACTCCGAGACAGATAGCTATGACCCTACGAGGGAATGCTATCACATCGACGGGGCGGTAGAAACTACTGACGAGACACGGGATGCTGCTGCGGGTGGTCGAGCCCCCGCGGCGCGAGAAGACCCCAGGACGCCTGGGAACGACGGACAGGTCGACCCCCCTCCTCAGGAAGACAGAACCGCGCAGCTCGCGCAGCTGCAGGAGCTCAAGATGAAGCTCGACGAAGACCGCGAGCGCCTTGTCCTGATCGAGCAAATCCTCGAGCAAGACCTGCCATACCCGCCGGGCGGAAGTGTCCGTAGACGCGCTCGAGAGGTACATCGACAGATCGTCGGCGACGCAGAGCCAGAGCAACCTGTCAGCCGTTTCCCTCGAGCAGGCCAGAATGTAGTGGCAGCGACGATGCTGCTACGTAACATGCCAGAGCCGTCGAATTCCCAGGCCCGACGCATTCGAGATGAGGTACAGACATTGCTCCAGGTGGCGGCGGTTCAACAAGCCGAAAGTTCGGCGTCTCGACGACGAGGAGCTGCCACAGAGAAGCGCGACGAACAGCCTCTAAACGAAGAGGAGGTGTCAGTCCATCAACAACCTCCCCCTCGAGGTAGAAAGACCGCTCTCATCCTCCCCGTCGACAATCAACGTCGACACGACGCGCGGCACGACATCAAAGAAAATCGACGCCGCCGGCACGGAGACGCGGAAGAGCGCGGTTATAGCGCGCATCGCGGTGGGAGATACGACAGCGACGAGGACCGGGTGGCCCCCGAGCCACCAGGCCCACGGGTGTTCAGCAGGGCGATCCGCAGCACGCCCCTGCCCAATCCATTTCGACCCCCGACCAGCATCGCGAAGTACAATGGAGAGACCAAACCAGAGTTGTGGCTGGCCGACTTCAGGCTGGCCTGTCAGCTAGGTGGCGCTCGAGGTGATGATCGAGCTATCATCAGACAGCTACCCCTTTTCCTCTTCGACACCGCCCGTCGATGGCTCGAGGAACTCCCTGCCAATTAGATCCACAACTGGGTTGATCTGGTTAGAGTCTTCGAGGGTAACTTCAAAGGGACCTACATACGGCCAGGGAACTCGTGGGACCTCAGCAAGTGCAAGCAGAAGTCGGGAGAAACTCTTCGGGAGTATGCTCGACGCTTCTCGAAGCAGCGCACTGAGCTGCCGCACATCCCTGACCACGACGTCATCTTGGCGTTTGTCTCGGGCACCACCAGTCGAGACTTGGTGCGGGAATTAGGTCGCAATCGACCTCAGACCGTCGACGAGCTGATGGACGTAGTAGCCAACTACGCGGCACGGGAGGAGGCAGTCCGCGCCTTCTTCAGCTCATAAGGAAGAAAAGGCAAGCAGCCCGTCGACGAAGATGGGACCCCAGTCGAGGCCTCAAGAAAAATAAAAAGAAGCAGAAAGTGCGGCAGTTCCACCGGGAAGATTCCGATGACAACCTTGTCGCCGCCATGGATCGAAAGAAGCCTCGAGGCCCTCCGGATGGAGGCATCTTTGACAAGATGTTGGAGGAGCCGTGCCCTTACCATAAGGGAGGCGCCAACCACAAGCTCAAGGACTGTCGTATGCTGAGAAAGCATTTCGACGGTCTGGGGTTCAAAAAAGATACGCGTGATGACTCCAAGAAAGAGAAGGCTGGCGGCAAGGAGGACAACAAAGAGGACGACGGCTTCCCCGCCGTCCACGACTGCTACATGATCTATGGCGGGCCCTCGACTCAATTAACCATGAGACAGCGCAAAAGGGAGCGTCGCGAAGTCTTTGCAGCAAG
Organism: Sorghum bicolor; assembly: GCF_000003195.3. Classification (NCBI taxonomy): domain Eukaryota; kingdom Viridiplantae; phylum Streptophyta; class Magnoliopsida; order Poales; family Poaceae; genus Sorghum; species Sorghum bicolor. The sequence goes on from NC_012876.2 coordinate 43,134,999, forward strand.
AATGGCGGTGCCCCAGTACCTTAGCTGGTCAAGCACTCCTATCACTTTCGACCGAGAGGACCACCCCGACAAGGTAGTCGCCCCGGGCGTCTACCCGCTCGTCGTCGACCCCATCATCGTCAACACCCGACTCTCGAAAGTGTTGATGGATGGTGGCAGCAGCCTCAACATCATCTACCTCGAGACCCTCGACCTCCTCGGCATCGATAGAGGACGCCTCCAGCCAAGCGCCGGCGGTTTCCATGGCGTCGTGCCAGGGAAAAAGGCACTGCCAGTAGGTCGAATTGACCTACCGGTCTGCTTCGGCACGGAGGCCAACTTCAGGAAGGAGACCCTCACCTTTGAGGTGGTTGGGTTCCGAGGCACGTACCACGCCATCATCGGGCGCCCGGGCTACGCCAAGTTCATGGCTATACCCAACTACACCTACTTGAAGCTGAAGATGCCTGGTCCCAAAGGCGTCATCACTGTCAGTTCCTCCTTCGAGCACGCGTACGAATGCGACGTCGAGTGCGTCGAGTACGGGGAGGCGGTCGAGAGCTCCACCGAGCTCGTTGCAAAGCTCGATGCCATGGCCGCTGAGGCTCCAGAGCCTAAGCGTCATGCGGGCAGCTTCGAGGCGGCGGAAGGAACCAAGAAGATCCCGCTCGACCCCAACAACTCCGACGGCAAAGTGCTGACGATCAGCGCCGACCTCGACCCCAAATAGGAAGCCGTGCTCGTCGACTTTCTCCGTGCAAATGCTGATATGTTTGCATGGAGTCCCTCGGACATGCCAGGCATACCGAGGGAAGTCGCCGAGCACTCCTTGGAGATTCGAGCCGGTTCCAAGCCAGTGAAGCAGCGGTTGCGCTGATTCGATGAGGAGAAGCGCAAGATCATTGGCGAGGAAGTCCACAAGCTTTTGACGGCCGGATTCATCAAGGAGGTTCACCATCCTGACTGGTTAGCAAACCCTGTATTAGTTAAGAAAAAGAATGGGAAAATGAGGATGTGTGTCGATTATACTAGTCTGAATAAAGCATGTCCAAAAGTTCCCTTTCCATTGCCACGCATTGATCAGATTGTCGATTCTACCGTGGGATGTGAAACCCTTTCTTTCCTTGATGCATATTCTGGTTACCACCAAATAAAAATGAAGGAGTCCGACCAACTCGCGACCTCTTTCATCACGCCTTTTGGGATGTATTGCTACGTGACCATGCCATTTGGGCTTCGAAACGCGGGGGCCACGTATCAACGTTGCATGCTCCACGTATTTGGCAAACATATAGGGTCAACGGTCGAGGCCTACGTCGACGACATTGTCGTCAAGTCAAAGCGACGAGGAGTCCTGATCCAGGACCTCGAGATTGCCTTTAGCTGCCTACGCACCAGCCGGATCAAGCTCAATCCCGAGAAGTGCGTTTTCGGTGTGCCTCGAGGCATGCTCCTAGGATACATTGTTTCGCAGCGCGGCATCGAGGCCAACCCCGAGAAAGTCTCGGCCATCACGAAAATGGGGCCGATCCGAGACATCAAGGGTGTACAGAGAGTCACGGGGTGCCTGGCGGCTCTGAGCCGTTTCATCTCGAGACTAGGAGAAAAGGCATTACCATTATATCGACTCCTAAAGAAGGTCGAGCGCTTTTCTTGGACCCCCGAGGCCGAGGAAGCACTCGAAAGGCTGAAAAAGACGCTGACCTCGGCACCAGTCCTGGTTCCACCTCAACCTGCAGAGCCGCTGCTCCTCTACGTCGCGTCGACGGCCCAGGTCGTCAGCGCGGCGGTGGTGGTCGAGAGGCAGGAGGAGGGACATGCGTTACCGATTCAGAGGCCAGTATATTTCGTCAGCGAGGTGCTTTCAGAGACCAAAGCACGTTATCCCCAAATCCAGAAGCTGATTTATGCCGTAATCCTTGCCCGTCGCAAGCTGCAGCATTACTTCCTTGGCCACCCCATCACGGTGGTCTCGTCTTTTCCTTTAGGCGAAATAATCCAGAGCAAAGAAGCCACGGGAAGAATAGCAAAATGGTCGGTCGAGCTCATGAGTGAGACTCTCACTTATGCGCCTCGCAAGGCCATCAAATCGCAGGCCCTGGTAGACTTCATCGCAGAATGGACGGACACCCAGCTCCCCCCGACCCAGGTCCAGGCGGAGCTATGGACAATGTATTTCGATGGGTCATTCATGAAAACTGGAGCCGGAGCCGGCCTGCTGTTCATCTCACCCTTGGGCGTCCACATGAGGTACGTAATCAGGATTCATTTTGCCGCATCTAACAATGTCGCAGAATATGAGGCCCTCGTCAACGGTCTCAAGATCGCTATCGAGTTAGGAGTCCGACGCCTCGACGTCCGAGGTGACTCCCAACTCGTCATCGACCAAGTAATGAAAACCTCGAGCTGCCACGACCCAAAAATGGAAGCATACTGCAAGGAGGTCCGTCGACTCGAGGACAGGTTCCACGGTCTCGAGCTTATCCATATCGCTCGACGCTACAACGAGGCAGCCGACGAACTCGCCAAGATCGCATCGACCAGAGGCACGGTGCCGCCTGATGCATTCTCAAAAGATCTTCATGAGCCATCCGTCGACCTAGGCACGGGGGCTGGCGTCGACGCCACCACCGCCCAACCAACCAATGCTGTCGATACGCTCTTGATGGTGGAAGAGATGATGGAGATAGAACGACGACCAGGTCGACCATTCGATTGGCGCACACCGTTCCTCGACTGCCTTATCCGCGGCGAGTTGCCAGAAGACAGGTCAGAAGCTCGTCGTATCGCTCGACGGGCCAAATCATATGTGATCTATGGCGAAGACAACGAGCTATATCGACGGAGCCCGACGGGGGTCTTACAACGTTGCATCACCGTGGAAGAAGGCCGAAAACTCCTCGATGACCTGCACTCGGGGGCTTGCGGTCACCACGCCGCTCCACGGACCCTTGTAGGGAACGCTTTTCGACAAGGCTTCTACTGGCCAACGGCCGTGGCAGACGCCATCGAGCTCGTACGATCATGTCACGGGTGTCAGTTCTACGCCAAGCAGACGCATCTGCCTGCCCACGCTCTTCAGATGATCCCCATTACCTGGCCGTTTGCGGTGTGGGGGCTTGATTTAGTAGGACCTCTACAAAAGGCGAAAGGAGGATTCACCCATTTGCTGGTGGCCATTGACAAGTTCTCCAAATGGATCGAGGCTCGACCCATCACCAACATCCGCTCCGAGCAGGCCGTCCTTTTCTTCACTGACATCATCCATCGGTTTGGGATCCCCAATGTCATCATCACCGACAACAGCACCCAGTTCACCGGCAAAAAGTTCTTGGACTTCTGCGATCGGCATCACATCCGCGTGAACTGGTCTACAGTAGCCCATCCTCGAACTAACGGCCAAGTCGAGCGTGCCAACGGCATGATTTTGCAAGGACTCAAGCCAAGGATCTACAATCGATTGAAGAAATTCGGCAAAAAATGGGTCGAGGAGCTTTCCTCAGTCCTATGGAGCCTTAGGACAACACCAAGCAGGGCCACAAAATACACCCCGTTCTTCATGATCTACGGCTCTGAGGCTATCCTCCCCACAGACCTCGAGTATGGGTCACCTCGACTCAAGGCCTACAACGAGCAATCGAACAAAGAGACTCAAGAAAACGCGGTCGACCAACTCGAGGAGGCTAGAGACATGGCCCTCCTCAACTCTGCCAGATATCAGCAAAGGCTTCGATGCTACCACGACAAGCATGTGCGCAAGAGGGACCTCAACGTGGGCGACCTAGTCCTACGACGCCGGCAAAGCAATCAGGGACGCCACAAGCTGACTCCGCCTTGGGAAGGTCCGTACGTGGTGGCCGAGGTCCTGAAACCGGGAACGTACAAGCTGGCGGACGAAAAGGGGGCAATTCTCACCAACGCATGGAACATCGAACAGCTACGTCGATTCTACCCCTAGAAGTTCTAAACTTATGTTCCTGCTTACGTTTTGTACCAAGACTTTGTAAACGAATGAATGAATAAATAAAGTCCTTCCCTCGAAACAATTCTTCTTTCTTTGTGCCGAGAAGATTAATAAGTCACGATCTCGACGTTAAAAGGGGGCGCCGACTATGACCCATCATAGTCAGCACCCCCTCGGGGGCTACCAGGGGGACGACCCCCCCCCAAGCGTCGAAAAAGCCAAGAAATTTTCTTTTCTTACTTAGTAAACCTTGCACGGTTCGAGTAGCTAAGACGCCTCGAGCCCCTCAAAGGCCGAGGGATAACGAGCCGGAGAACTCCCACGCCCTCGGGCTACGGAAACTCTACTCACTTCCTCACCCTTGAGGTAATCGAGGTTGTTTTTGACGAAAGATCGAGCAAGGGATACAAACGTAGGAACAAAGAGAAACAAAAGAACCTCGAGCGGAAAGACAAATAAGCATTTAACAATCACAAAAAGATACTGTATCACCTAACAGCAGAATTAATAAAGTATCATACAAGGGGCCCCAGGCGCCCTGAGCAGGCTCGCAGGCCTCAGTCCGCGGTACGATCCTCACCACCCTCGCCTCCGCCCGGGCCAGCTTCAGGAGGAAGCACCTCAGGCTCAAAAAGCTTGGCCAGCCTCTCTCCAGGAGCCTCCGCATCGTCGATCAAGGCGTGGAGCCTCTCTTCGTTCTCCGCGTCGGTCTTGGAGATGTCGGTGACGAAGCCGTGGGACACCACCTCCATGTCATAGGAGAAGCCCGAGCAGACAACTGCCATCGCCCGCTTCACCCCGATGTGGAGGGCGTCCCGCACTCGGTCTCTCAGCGTCGCGCCCAAGTAGCACAGCTGGTCGACCAGTGCGTCGCCTCGAGCTCCCTCCCTCGACTCGTCCGTAGGCTCGACCTCCCACGAGGTCGAGAGGTCGCTTATCGCCGTCCGCACGCGACGGTTCAAAGCGACCTCCGCCTCGAGCTGGGCCTTAGCATTACGGGCCTCGGCCTGGGCGGCTAGGAGTTCGTCCTTGAGCCCTGTAAATGCCAATACAAAGAAGCTTTAGGAAAAACTAAAGCACACCTCGAAAAAGAAATTCGACAAAGGAAACATACCTCTGATGCTCTCCTCCAGGGCCGTGTTCTCGCCGACCAATCTGGTGTTGGCACGCTCGATCTCTCTGTTGGAGCGCGCCAGCTCAGTATTGGCGACGCGGAGATCTTCGATCACCTTGCCAGCCTGAGCAACGGCTCCACTCTTCTCCAGCAATTCTCCCTTCAGACGCTCGACGTCGTCAGAGAGACTGCGGGATCGAGCCCGCTCCGCCTCGAGGTCTTCGAGGGCCTTCTTCTTTACGTCCTCGGCGGCACCCCTGGCGACCTCACTGTCCACGTACGCCACTTTCATCTTCTGGAAGGAATCGCGGAGGGAGTCCAGGTCGGTCTTGAGAAGGCCCTTCTCCTTGTCCAGATCCGCAATGACGCTCTTGTAGGACAGGGCCTCCTCCTGGGCTCTGGACGCGGCCTCCTCGACCGTAAGAGCCCGCTCCCGTAGCTGCATCGTCTCCTCCTCCGCCTTCTTCGAGGCCTCTCGGGCCTCGGCCAAAGCAGCCTCCCTCGCCTTCTTCTCCACCTCGAGTGCTATGAGATCTTTGTAAGCTTTAAGGAGCTTTTCCTGCGACTCGAGGAGTTGATCCTTGAGGAGGGGGAGCTGCTCCCAACCGCCCCTCGTGGCGTGTATGAAGCTGGACTTGATGCGGGAGGTTTCTTTCATATCCTGCGAATCAAGGGTCGGATGGATTAGAATACAGAAACCAGAAAGCACCATGAGGATTGGAGTTCGAGAAACACATACGAAATAAGTCGGGCCGAGCCCGTTGTTGATAACGTCCGAGAGGAACCCCACCACATGCTTCATCCAAAGGCGGAGCTCCTCGATGTGTTCCCACTTCTCCGCCTCCTTCCGATCGTCGAGGAAGATGTCGGGCTCAGACGGGTCGTGGGAGGCCCGGATACGGATGCGGTCGGGGCACCAGTGCTCCATCTCCCGGTCAGCCCGCGCCTTAACGCCGCGGATGAGGCCCTCGACGGTCTTGAGGGAGCCCCCATGGCGTGAAACAGGTCGACGAGGCATGGGAACCGTCCGTCGTCGTCCACCGTCTTCCAGGTTCCATCCTTGGTCCCCGATGCCCCAATTTCATCCTCCTCGGAAGGAAAGCGGTCCTCCCACGCCCGACGTTCCCGGAGGAACCCTGGGGCGATCCCGTCCATGCCGTAAATTGTCCTCTTGATATCGGACTCGGGGTCGGGGGGCGTGCGCTTCAGGCAGGCGAGCGCCACCACTCCATCCGCTCGCCCCGGCTCTGCCCGGATCGCGGCAGGTGCCCCCGGGAGGAGCCACGCCGGGGTTGGGGGGCCGTACACCGGCAAGTCCTCCTCCTCGCCGAGCTCTTGCGGCTCCGGTGGCACTGGCTGGGCCGGACCTTGGGGCGGAGGCTCGAGCGGTCCCTCCTCTTGGCCCGCCTGCTACTGCTGCTGTTGTTGCTGCGGTGGTTGCTGCTGCTGCTGCTGCGGTTGCTCCTGCCGCTGTTGCTGTTGCTGCTGCTGCTGTTGGTGTTGCTGCTGTTGCTGTGCCTCATGCTCCTGTGGCTGCCGCGCCGCCTCGCGCTCCCGCTGTTCATCCCCCTCCCTCTTCTTTTTCTGCTCCTCGAGGGTGCGGAGGCCGGCGTGCCAGGGAGTTGATCCCTCGACATGAGGGGTCGACGTTTCCTCCTCCATGGGGCGGGCACCCCCAGACGCTCTGTCACCATCAGACGTGTCGCTGATGGTGATGGGTTCCCCCTCGACCCCCAATCTAGGGGGATCGGGGGCTCCCTCTGACGCTCGCGTCTGGGGCACCTCATCACAAGTCGGCAGCGACGGAATAGGCGTGGGACGAGACGGAGCCCTCTCGACGCCGGCTGGAGGTTGGGAACTGGAGGAGCCTACAAAACAAAGGGTAAAAAGGTCAGACGTTATAATAACCGACACAAGAACAACGCAAGGCCCGGAAATAAACTACAAACCTGGTTCCTTGGAGGCGGCGCCCGTTTTGAGCCTCTTTGCCATGGATGGCTGGGCCTGCTCGAGGGTCCGCTTTAGCCTGAGAAAAGATCGGTATAGGAGCAAACGCAGAGGAACAGGAAGACAAAAGCCACGGCATCGAGAAGGCTTACCCCACGGGGAGAACAGCTCGCCTCCCTCCGCCCCGACCGGTGGGCCTCGAGCCGCCCCGCGTCAGGGCTCCAGGCCCCTCGAGAGCAGGTGCTGGCCTAGGTGCGTCAGTTCCCGCCTTACGGGCGCCAGGACTGGCGCTCCTGCGGCCGACCTCTCCTTTCTCGGAGGCTGCTGCGCGACCGCGGGTCAGTGGCCCCGTCGCTTGGGGCCTGGCATGACCGCTCTCCCTGAGCGCCGGGGGAGGGCGCGGCACGACTTGGCTGACCTTGGGCGCGGGAGGGGTATCGGCGCGAGGGCGGTAGGATCCGCCTGGGCCCCCCGTCGGAGCTTCCGCCCGAGGAGCGTCGACGTCGCCTTGAGATGGACCCCCGAGGATCCGGTCAAGACGAGACGCCATCCCCTCGGAGTCCTCACTGTCCATCTTTCTCGCTGGGGGACTCTTCCTCAGGCTCTCCCCTCTGCCTGGACTTGGACCGGCGCGCCTCTAAGGCTTGCCGGTCGAGGTTTTTCTTCTTCTCCCCTTTCTTCTTAGAGTCCTTGACGGACTTCGACTTCTCGGCGGACCGGCGCCGCGCGTCGCGGTCGACTTCGTCCTCCCTCACCGGGGGCCTCGAGGATCGAACGTCGATCCGCCCCTGCCACCGTAAAAAGTAGACTTAGAAAAAGGGGGTGGAAAAGGAACCCAGTGTCAAGGCTACCCGCGAGGAAGAAAACATACCAGATCGACCAAGCCTTCATCAGGCCTCATGGGGAAGCCGTTGACGTGCTGCGGCTTGAAGTCGCCGGCGATGGCCACCCTGACCCGGACGGCGACTTCATCGTCCGCCAGAGCCACGTTGGACATCCGGCAAGCTTCGAGATCCCGGGACGAGACGCCCGGCCCCATTTCGTCCATCCTCAACGGCCGAGACATCAGGGGAAGGACCCTCCCACGATGGACGGCCGAAAGGACGAGAGCGGCGGACAGGCCCTCCAGGCGCAGCTTCTTCATGGCGTCGAGGAGGGGGTCGAGCCGCGACTGGTGCTCCTGGACGACGCCATACGTCCAGTTGTCTGGGCGCTCCGAGATCAGACGGCCCGTGTAGGCGGGGAAGAGACCGTCGTCGTTTCTCAAATAGAACCACTGGGAGTCCCACCCAGCATGGTTCGACGACAGCCCCACCGGGATGTACTCGCACGGCCTTTCCGTCTTCTTCGTCTTCAACACCAGGTTGAGGCATCCGGCCCGCACGGGTTTCCTCACGCCGGTGGTTCCGGTGGGGGCGTTGAAAAGTTCGCCCCTGTAGAGGTGGAGCCATAGATCCCAATGGGGCATCATCCCCAGATAGCCCTCACACACCGCGACGAAGACCGCCGCGACGGTGATGCCGTTCGGGGAAAAATGCTGGAGCTCCACTCCATAGTGGAAGCAGAGGGCCCGCATAAAGCGACTCGGGGGAGCACCCAAGCCATGGCGGTGGAACTTGGCGAATGACACCACATAGCCCTCGGGTGGCTGGGGCTCCCTGTGACTCGCCGGCGGCGCGATCCACTCCGGCGAAGACTGCGAAGTGCAGCGGCGCAAGAGCCCTTCATTCTCGAGCTCTGGCAGACGGCGGTCCGTCATCAACGACGGACGCCAGTCGTCGGCGGCAACAAGCCTCACAGGCATCTTGGTTGGAAGGATGGTGGATTCACTACCGCTCGAGGGAGTGCACGCGCGCGTGGAGGAAGCAAGAGAGCAAAGGCAGCGAGAAGACGAAGGCGAGAGGACGGAAGGGGAAAGAAAGAATGGAGCAACGCCACGGCGTATTTATAGATAGCGGCCAACCGACGGATAGATCCGATAAATGAGGTAACTCCCCCCATAAATGCGCCGTCTAACGGTCCTTTCTCTCCTCACAGGCCAGACGCTCCGAATTCCCCACCGATACTGTGTCGCAACGTCACTTACCTCAAAAGGTGCGCCCAACGGGCAGAAAGACGAACCGGCACGGCAGCTTCCTTCCTTCGTAAGCCAAGATATGCGCCCACGATAGTCTCGAGAGGTCGATGGCTGGCCCGTCGAAAGGGTTCGACAGCCGATCTCGAGCACCAAGAGTCAGGGATCCCCAGCGAGTGGTCGAAAATCGAGGCCCGCCTCGAGGACTCGCTGGCGATGTCCAAGGTAGGGTTGAGACAGTCGAGAGGAATCCCCCCGAAGGGAGGCATCGAGCCGCTGGACTCTATCGAATGAGACCGGTATCCCCGACCACGTCGACCCTGCTTTATGAGGACACCTCCAGGCTACAGCTGACCCCCTCGAAAGGGGCACAGGTTCTCACTTGGACTACCCGCTAGGAACTCAAACTGGGGTGGAAGACGCTCGCTCTATCGAGAGTACGTCGAAACCTCCACGCAAGGCAAAGCCGAACAGAACCTTCCACCACGGGTGTTGACAGCGTTTCTGCAAATTTGGCAAAATAACCCTCGAAGGAGTTAAATACTCCCTCGAGGGCTCGGGGGCTACCCCCGCGGGGTCGCTCGCGCGCCCCCGTGGAAGCTCGACCGTAAAATCGAAAGTCTCCACTCGAGCGCCAGCGCTCGAATGAAGACTCGGGGGCTACTGTCGAGGGTATCAACAAGGGGTACCCTCACCAATGCGTATAACGAGACCATCCGTACACACGCGCGGCCATCGACGGCCGCAGCCTCGAAGACGGAAATAGCATCGAGCGAATCGGTCAGGGCTCGAGCAACAACTGCCGTCGAATACGGAAGCGGGCTCGAGCGAACCGAGAGGCGTCGAGCGCAAGGACACTTTCCGCCGCCTGACGCGCGCACGAGAGCCAGGGCATTTAATGCACCTGACGCTTCCCCACCTAACACACGGGTCACGGGAGGCATGATAGGGAACAGGCTTCTGTCCCATCGTTCTTTTTGCAGCCTTCCCACCGAACGACCCAGGGCGTGTCAGGACGCGGGAAACAAGGATGGAACGTCTAATCGGGACCCCCTCGAGACACCCATGGTCAGCGCTCCAGATATCGACACCTCGTACAGCGTCCGACCCTCGACTTCACCAGGCTCCTTCCTGGAGACGAGTCGGGCGTCGACTGACCACGCTGTAACCGCTCCGCCGGATTTGCCGCCGAGCCATGTAAGCGTGCATCCGCCGAACCAATCCAAGACGGCACGCAGAGCAGAATGCAGGGGCATGCGTGATCATCACCAGGCTATTAAGACGGGACGGCTCGAGGGCATGCCGGTACGGAAACCTCGAGTAGGTCAGCGCTCCATGCAGCTATCGACTCCAATTCCTACACCTATACATGTACCCTAGGTCCTTCCTTGGAACTATAAAAGGAGGGACTCAGGAATAGAACAGGGGATCACGACACAAGACCACGCTCATACGTAGTAGAGCTCCACACTTCATACCACGCTTGTATTCCCCCCTGTACAAGCACTCAGGTGCAAGATAATACAAACTCTCTCCCCCCCGCTGGACGTAGGGCCTTCTCTTGCCCGAACCAGGATAAATCTCTGTGTCTTCTTGCATCACCATCCGGGAAAGGGAGCACGCACACAAATTTACTCGTTGGTGTGACCCCCCCGGGGGGAAAACACCGACATGCGGTAACAATTAAGAATAAGTATCCATTGCCAAGGATTGATATCCTGTTTGATCAGTTGTCCAAGGCCAGGATATATTTAAGGTCTGGGTATCACCAAATCAAGATCCGTCCGCAAGATATCCCGAAGACTGCCTTTTCCACCAGATATGGGTTGTATGAATATCTTGTCATGTCCTTTGGATTGACAAATGCTACTGCATACTTCATGTATCTGATGAACTCGGTCTTCATGCCAGAGCTAGACAAGTTTGTTGTGGTGTTCATCGATGACATTCTGGTTTATTCAGAGAATGAACAAGATCACGACGAGCATCTGAGAGTCGTACTAACACGACTGTGAGAGCATCAGCTATATGCGAAGTTCAGCAAATGCGAGTTCTGGCTAAAGAAGGTTCCTTTCCTAGGGCACATTCTGTCTGAAGAGGGGATTGCTGTGGACCCGTCAAAGGTACAGGAAGTCATGGACTGAAGGCACCAACTTCTGTCTCGGAAGTTCGAAGCTTTCTTGGCCTAGCCGGGTATTACCGCCGTTTCATACCAGACTTCTCCAAGATTGCTAAGCCAATGACCAGTTTGCTACAAAAGGATCATAAGTTTGTCTGGACGGAAGGGTGTGAACTAGCCTTCCGCACCTTGCGAAAGGTGCTAACCACCGCTCCTGTTTTAGCGCAACCCAATATCGAGAAGCCTTTTGATGTGTTTTGTGACGCATCGAAAAGTGGTTTAGGATGTGTGCTGATGCAAGATAGCAGAGTTATAGCTTACGCTTCACGACAATTGAGAAAGCACGAAGTCAACTACCCAACTCATGACCTTGAGTTAGCAGCAGTGGTGCACGCTTTGAAGATCTAGAGGCACTATTTGTTGGGAAACAAGTGTCATATCTACACAGATCATAAAAGTCTGAAATACATCTTCACTCAGTCCGAGCTGAATATGAGGCAACAAAGATGGTTAGAGCTGATCAAGGATTATGATCTGGAAGTCCACTATCATCCAGGCAAAGCTAATGTGGTAGCAGATGCTTTGAGTCGCAAACCGCACTGTCAAGTGGTTCAACCTTTGTTTGAAGATGGTTTGAATCTCATGCATCCTGAAGTCTTATGTCACATACAGCTCAGTTGTTCACTTGAAAGTCAAGTCATCGAGGGTATTTTCCACATCAAAGAAAAGATCAAAAGTGACCCAAAGACTCAATTCCGGGTTGATGAAAAAGGGGTATTGTGGTTTCAGCACCGGCTGGTAGTTCCAAAGAATCGAGAATTAAAGAATTGCATCATGGATGAAGCACATCTCTCCAAGATTTCCATTCATCCTGGCAGTAGTAAGATGTATCAAGACCTGAGATCTCACTTTTGGTGGACTAAAATGAAGAAAGAGATAGCAACATATGTGGCCCGTTGTGACACGTGTTGCAGAGTCAAGGCTATACATATGAAACCTACAGGTCTGTTGCAACCATTGTCAGTTCCAGAGTGGAAATGGGAAGAAGTCAATATGGACTTTATCACGGGTCTACCGACGACACGAAAGGGGAATGACTTGATTTGGGTAATCATAGATTGATTGACCAAATCAGCTCATTTCATTCCTGTTAAGACTCGTTACAGACCTCCCAAGTATGCTGACCTGTATCTAGCCGAGATCGTTAAGTTGCATGGTATTCCCAAGACCATCATATCAGACAGGGGCCCGCAGTTCACCGCACATTTCTGGGAGCGAATGCATAAGAGTTTGGGGACTAGCCTGATAAGAAGCACGACGTATCATCCTGTTGATGCAAAAGGAAATCTGCAAACACAAAAGGCTAATACCCGATTTAAACGTTAAGGCGTGCCAGCCGATTTGACCTTACTATCGGCAAAGGTGGTAACTCGAATACTTTGGTCCCGACAACAGCGATGCGCCCGGATGTCACGGCCAAGAGGTATTCACGCGGAACTTGAGAACACGCCGAGCTTAAGTCGACGAATTCCTAAGAACTCGTAATAAAACGAAAAAGTATGACAAAGTCGTCGAAAAAGTGTATGCTAGAATATGAGTAAAAACTGGTGTTTGATTGATTGATAGATATGTGTTTACAAAACCTCAGGGTCTACATTTATACCCTGTTCGCAGAGCTACAACCAGACATGACTAGAATTCGAATTCCAAATTAAACAGAATCCGTATACAAAACGATCTAAATAACTAAGGAAAACATAAAACTATCCTCCCGTGACAAACTGGAACACCTCCACAAGCCGATCGGCAACCTTTAGGTTCTCCTTCCGCGTCGTCGGCAGACTCCCCTGTCGTAGTCATCGGCACAAACACATCATCACCTATTGACTTGGTCATGTTCAGCCGTCCCTCCATCGGCAACTATCCTCATCGGCAACTCATCCTGTAGACCAAGCACTGCCGTTTTGTCTTGCCAACCTGTATTCTACCGACCATGGACACGTGCCCAAAAACGGTGTCAACACATGCCCCCCAATTTCGGAGTATGAAATCATTAATGCTCCGAAATTCCCTGCAGTAATGATGCTTTTCCACAATTAATTCTCCCAATTTGGTAACCGACAACCTCAACCTGAACAACCTTAGTTTGACTCCTCTGCAGATTCCTTGAAATCCTCAACTTCCCGAGTAGGCACCTTTACTTTGATCGCTTACCGGCAGTATTACCGTTACAGAGACCTGCCGATGGACTAACCAGGATACTTAGTAACGTATCTTATTCTCCCAAACGGCTATTTCCACTTTATTCGCCCATCGGTAATATTACCGTTACAAGGCGCTGCCGATGGACCGACCAGGAGATCCCGCACAGTAAAATATCTCTGGATAATGACTGCTTCCTGTCAAATCTCCTGCACAATCCCTTGATTATCGTGCGAACAGTTACCATATCTACCTGAGTACCCTTGGATTTCACGGATACGGCGAAGAGATAAGTCAGATTTGCCCTTGCCCATTTTTTCCTATAAATAGTTCCTTCTTGGGTACTCCTTCCCCATCACATTATTTCACAGCTCCAACTCCACTTTCCCGGCAGCGGCGCTGTTCGAGAGCTCCGAGATCTCCAACGAAGCCTTTTCTCCTCCAACTCTGAGGCCCTCAATCATCCTCTTCGTGAAGAGATGGCCATCAACTTCACCGTCCCTGAGGTTAGTTCTTCATCCCACCTCTTGTGTTTTTCCCGCATTTCTGTTTGTCCGTAATTTATTTCACTGAACATCCTTTTCTTTCTCTATCTTTTTGTTCTTATCCTTCTTTTCATCCCTAAAACCAACAAGATCTGTCCAACAAACTAATCATCCCTACCGATCAGCCGCACTTCCAATGCCTTGGTCCATTAGGGAATCCAGATCCCACAGATTTAATTAATGTAGAAACAAACAGTATCCCTTTTAGAGCCAAAAACTTTTCCTTAGATCTGTGGAAGGACACTTTCCGCTCCTGGCCCAGCCCCACCGTAGGATGGAAGGATTGGCTCTTCAGAGTCAGCCACTCAAACGAAGTTCAGTGGGGTGAGAGAAAACTGGACCAATGTATCAGGTTGTCCATTGCCGATATGCATAGGAACGAGTCGTTGTTGATAGCTGCATCATACTTCGGGTCAGACATGCTCAATGCCTTTGTCTTTGGCCACGGCCCTGCTTCCCCCACTCTTGCCGATGTAGTTATGCTCACCGGCCTGGACGTATCTTCTACCGATAGCACCCACTTTTTTGACACCACACCTAGCGCCAAAGTGGAAACCCACGCCATCGGCGGCTGGTCCGGGTATATTCAGAAGTATCGTAAGACGGGGTCCGTCAACATAAAGGAGCAAACCACGTTTCTGAACATGTGGCTGGACAAATTCATATTCTGCGGCCGCTCGGCAGGACCGACCTCTGTTTACCTATCGGCGGTAGAGAAGCTGGCTAATGGCGGCCGATTTCCCCTTGGCCGATACCTGCTTGGCGCTGCCTACCATCTCCTCCACCAGGTAGCTAAGAAACTCCTGCTCGTTCAGCCCATCAGCAACTTGGAGGGTCCCTAGTGGTTTATTGACATGTGGCTCAACCTTCACATGCACAAGCGCCTTGAGTTCAACCTCTTTGCACAGCGTTTCCCCAGGGATATAACTGAGAACCATGAACTGGGTGAAGAAGAATCGGCAACTCGCCCTCCTCTGCACTTTGGTGAGGCTGCCATATTTCTGCCTGGCACAGGAGGTAACACAGATCAGGTCAGCCGATTCTTCCAAACCTTGTACGAAGGCCTAACCAGAGAACAGCGAGCATGGATGCCCTATGAAGATCTAGACACCATGTTCCCTTTGGTATTCCATCCATTCAATAATGATCTCAACAAGGATAACGAAGTAATGATGGCACTGATCACTCCCAGAGTTATACCAGTGAACTGCTTCGGCAGTGGGAAAACCTCCAGCCAAACCTATGAGTTTTACAACCCATCGGCATTAGCCCATCAATTAGCCTTCGGCCAGCTGCCGATTGCACTCTGTTATGCCGATGTGATAAAACCCAGAGAGATCATCAATAATCTCCTCGAGTGGATCAGAGTGGCCCAGCTAGCACCAAATGCCGATACAGATGTCGATCTGTCAGAGTGGGTTCCAGTTCTCTTTGTCACTCAGGCATACAAGCAATGGTGGGAGGAGTGGAAGGAGCACTTGTTCTGCAGATCGGCCCACACATATCGCGGCATGATCGATCCCCAGTACAAAGTCCCCGGCAATACCGTAAGTACCTTTGAACCGATATTTTTATACCCTTACTCCCATTTTCATCGGTAACTTACTCTTTGTGTGACATTGCAGGTTGATAACATTCCTCTGTCTATCAGTAGGAGCGGTAAGCCGATTGATCTGTTTCCATCAGGTCCGATCTCTTCAATCGGCAACAACGCTCCTACTCTGGCTGTCATCATGCACCGAGGTGTACGCCTCAAGAAAGTAACCACAAAGAGAGCCAAGGTATCCCCATCGGTAGCTGCCTCCACCTTAGCACAGGCCTTCAAGGTAATTGTTCAAGTCTCTTCATCCATACCGATTCCACTCTTTCATATGTTACATTTGTGCTTATGAATCCTTACTTCTGACGCAGCATACCGGCGCATCGGCAAAGACCAGAAGTGGAAGTGCCGATGCCCCCCAGTCCAGCCAACCGAAGAGGAAAGTTGCCAAGAGTACCAGAGCACAAACAAAGCGTCAAAGAGCAGCAACACCCCCTCCTCCTCCGGTATCTCCAATTCTGGTGGAATCCTCTCCTTCTTCTCCAGAAGCACGGGCACAGCAAGTACCTTCTCCCCCTCAGCCGCAAGAAGCACCTCAGGTGGAAGAACCCTAGCTAGAAATACCCCAACCGAAAGACACATCGGCTGATGTAGGCGAGCAAACCACCGATCCAGCAGGCTCAATCATATCATCGGTAGTCTCTTCCATTCAGACAAGTACTGCACTTCCCCAAGGTAACACACTTCCTATGAAATCATTGCCGACGAACTTATTTCTTCCATCTTACAATTATTTCTGCTATTCTTTCAGCCGACATAGTTCCATCGGCAGCCCCAGCCGATCAACCTGTGGTTCCACTGGCACCCTTCAGTCAGAGGTGAGAGATTGCCCTGAAACAAGTAAGTCATCCGACCCCTGTCTGTATTATTCATCAACACCTGACCACAGAATAACTCGTTTTAACTCTTCTTCAGGAGCAGGACTCTCCCGACATCCTATTCTCCTTCGCCATCGACATCTCTGACGATGAAGGTGAAGAAGCAAGCTCTTCTCGGGCAGTTGGGATCACATCGGTAGTGGTCAGGGCAAAGCTGGAAGAACTATCGGTTCTCCTCCACCAAGACACAGCCCAACTAGTCGATGACTCTGATCCGGCGAAGGCTTTGTTCAAGACCCTGAGAGGCCAAATCCCCGCCGATGCCGAAGAAATCCTCTTTCAAGCAGCTCATCTAGAGAGTCGTCAACTGCAGTACCAGAGGGCTGCCCAGCGCCTTGCCGATAGAGCCGCTCAGACTCAGCTTTCCGAGGAGATGATGAAAGAAAAGCTTCTTACCGATGAAAAGCACAAGAACATCGGCACCTTGAAGTCCTCAGGAGATGCACTGAAGCAAAAGATTTCTGACTTATCGGTAAGAAGAGAAACCCTGCTGGCAGAACTCAAGAAAGTAGAGGATGCCCTGTCCCAAGCCCGACAAGAAGAAAGCCAACTGCCGGAGACAATCAAGCTTCTTGAGCAAGAACGAAACGTCCATGGCCGCAAAGCATTGCAGCTGAAGAAGAAACTGAAGCCGGTGGAAGGCTCTGCCGGTGAAGACACCAAAGAGATAGAAGCAGCTAACCAAATCCGCCTACGCGCCATATCGGCCATCCAGGCGCTGCTAGATTTGTGAGCTCTTCATCGGCAACACATTCGCCTTTTTCTGTTTCCTAACCTTCCTGATATCTGGTCTAGCCGATAGGACTGTTATCGGCACCCTTTTAACACACTAAGTCTGACCCCAAACACATTTTGACCCAGCCGATAGAGATGTTATCGGCACTTAACTTTCATGCATCGACCCATATGCTGGGGTAATACTTCTTCAAATATTTGCCATTTAATGCTCTGGGAAATTCGACTCCTTCGAGAGTTTCTAGAATATAGGCATTACCAGGAGCCGATCGACTTATCCGATAGGGACCCTCCCAATTGGGAGACCACTTCCCAAATTTTGAACTTTTAGTCCCGATCGGTAAGATCAATTTCCACACCAAATCTCCATCGGCAAACTCCTTAGCCTTTACTTTTTTGTCATACCATCTGGCAACTCTCTTCTTATTCTCTTCTATACTCATCAAGGCCTTCAGCCGATGTCCTGCTAGATCATCCAACTCATCTTTTATTAAAGTAGCATAATCATCGGCAGCCAATTGATCTTGAAAAGATATTCTCCTAGACCCAGCCTTAATTTCCCAAGGTAGCACTGCATCATGCCCATACACCAATTGATAAGGTGAAACCTTGGTCGATCCATGACAAGCCATCCGGTATGACCACAAGGCTTCATTCAACAACGTATGCCACCTCCTAGGATTTTCTTCAATCTTTCGTTTAATAAGCTTGATATCCCTTTGTTAGATGCCTCGGCCTGCCCATTAGCTTGAGCATAGTAAGGAGAAGAATTTAATACTTTAATTCCCATACCGATTGCAAATTCATCAAACTCCCCTAATGTGAACATGGTTCCCTGATCGGTAGTAATCTTCTGAGGAATTCCAAATCGGTGAATGATGTGTTCCTTCACGAAATCAATCATATTGGCCGATGTAACTTTCTTCAAAGGAATAACTTCAACCCACTTAGTGAAATAATCGGTGGCAACCAAAATAAATTTATGCCCTTTGCTAGACTGCGGATAAATCTAGCCGATTAAATCAATAGCCCATCCTCGGAACGGCCAAGGCTTTATAATAGGATTCATAGCCGATGCAGGCGCCCTTTGAACATTACCAAACTTTTGACATTCTTGACACCCTTTAAAATACTTAAAGCAATCCTCGAGTATAGTCGGCCAATAATATCCATTCCTTCTAATCATCCACTTCATCTTAAAAGCCGACTGATGTGCTCCACATGCCCCTTCATGAACTTCTCCCATCAAACTCTTAGCTTCATCATCACCTAAGCATCGGAGAAGAATCCCATCAATAGTTCAGTAATACAGTTCATCTTCAAGGAGCACATACTTGGTGGCTTGAAACCGAACCTGTCTCTCAACTTTCCTAGATGGATTCTTCAAATAATCAATGATTTATTTTCTCCAATCATCAGCACCGATTGCTGATATTGCATTAATCATAGGCTGATATCCCGAGGCATGCTGAGCCAACCGATTGGCCTCTTCATTATGAGTCGAGGAACATGCTCCAATCAGAAATCTTTGAATTCCTTTAACAGTTGCATACTCCTTTCGTAATGAGTTATGAGAACTTCACTTCGGCATTCATAGCTTCCAGCCAATTGATTTATAACTAGCATAGAATCCCCGAAGACCTCAACAGCGTCAGCATGAACTTCTCTTAATAACTCCAACCCATTTATTAAAGCTTGATACTCAGCCTGATTATTCGTCGACGTGGCAACAATCGGTAAGGAAAACTCATACTTCCTTCCCCGAGGGGAAATTAATACTATGCCGATTCCTGCCCCCCGATCACACGTGGATCCATCAAAGAAGAGCGTCCAAGGTACAGTTTCCAAAGCCTCCACTGCACCACAATGTTGAGTTACAAAGTCGGCCATAATCTATCCCTTAACTGCCTTGGCCGATTCGTAACGCAGATCGAATTCAGACAGCGCCAAAATCCATTTACCGATCCTGCCACTCATGATCGGCATAGACAGCATGTACCGGACCACATCATCCTTGCTAATAACAGTGCATTCGGCTGATAGCAAGTAGTGCCTTAACTTGATACAAGAGAAATACAAGCACAAGCATAATTTCTCAATGGCCGAATACCTGGTCTTAGCATCAATCAACCTTCTGCTTAAGTAATAAATTACACGCTCTTTCCCTTCCAATTCTTGAATTAAAGCTGAACTGATAACCATCCCATCGGTAGATAAATACAATCTGAAGGGCTTCCCTTGCTGAGGTGGGATCAGGACTGGAGGATTCACTAAATAATCCTTGATTTCATCTAGAGCCAACTGTTGTTCTTTCTCCCAAACAAATTCTTGATCGGCCTTTATCTTAAGAAGAGGACTGAAAGCATGAATTTTACTAGACAAATTAGATATAAATCTTCTGATAAAATTTACCTTGCCGATCAAGGACTGGAGCTCAGTCTTGTTGGTAGGGGCAACTATTTTGTTGATGGCATCAATAGATCTTCGACTAATTTCAATCCCCCTTTGATGCACCATGAAACCAAGAAACTGTCCTGGCGATACACCAAATGCACACTTATAGGGATTCATTTTCAAACCATGCTTCCTTGTGCATTCCAACACCTTTCGTAGATCGGCAAGATGCTTTACGAAGTCTCTAGACTTAACCACCACATCATCAATATAAATCTCCACCAACTTGCCGATGAATTCATGAAATATAAAATTCATGGCCCTCTGATAAGTAGCACCAGCATTTTTCAAGCCGAAGGTCATGACTATCCATTCCAACAATCCAACATGACCAGGACATCTGAACGAGGTCTTCGGAATATCTTCTTCAGCCATGAATATTTGATTGTATCCTGCATTGCCATCCATAAAGCTAATAATCCGATGCCCAGCTGCAGCGTCAACTAGCAGATCGGCAGCTGGCATTGGGTAGCCATCCATCGGCGTAGCTTTGTTAAGATTCCTGAAATCAATGCAGACCCGGAGCTTCCCGTTCTTCTTGTAAACTGGAACAATATTGGAAATCCACTCGGCATACCGACACTGCCGAATAAATTTGGCTTCAATAAGTTTAGTTATTTCGGCCTTGATGTCGGGAAGAATGTTAGGATTACATCGGCGAGCTGGCTGCTGATGTGGCCGAAATCCAGACTTGATAGGTAACCGATGTTCAACAATCGATCGGTCTAAACCAGGCATCTCAGTATAGTCCCAAGCAAAGCAATCTTTATATTCTTTTAACAGATCGGTTAACTGTTGCTTACACTCAGAATCTAACTTAGCACTAATAAAAGTAGGTCTAGGCTTATCACCACCACCTATATCTACTTCTACCAAATCATCGACCGATGTGAACCCCTGGCCTAACTTTCCATCATCGGCGAACCTATCCATTAAAAACCTTCATCAAAACCGACTGCTTGGATTGGTGGAATCTCATAATCGGCAACTTTGAGAAACTCCTTTTCCCAAGCTTCTCCTGAAATACACCTAGTCCTTTCATAGGTGTCTGCCTCTGCCGATGCAATAACGTATGAAGAGTCTCCCAGGACAATTTCAATCTTGTCACCTACCCATTGGACCAAGCACTGGTGCATTGTAGATGGAATGCAACAATTAGCATGAATCCAATCTCTCCCCAACAGTAAATTATATGCACCTTTTCCAGTGATTACGAAGAAGGTCGTCGGCAAGGTTTTGCTGCCGATGGTTAATTCTACGCAGATAGCTCCTTTAACTGGGGACACATTGCCCTCGAAGTCTTTGCACATCATATCGGTCTTGGTCAGGTCCTGATCTCCTTTTCCAAGCTTCCGATACACTGCATACGGCATGATGTTGATAGCAGCCCCACCGTCAATTAAAATCTTGGTCATCGGCTGGCCATCAATACTTCCTTTGACAAACAGAGCCTTACGATGTTGCCTTTCATCATCGGCAGGCTTTTCAAAGATAGTTGTCATTGGATCCAGAGCCAACTGAGCTATTTGATCAGAGAACTCTAGCTCATCATCACAGGACGGCGCAAGGAACTCCATCGGCAACATAAAAACCATGTTGACATCTGCCGATGGACCTTTCCCCTTAGGGTCTGGCTGTTGCTGATCCCCAGACTGTCCAGAGTTCTCCCCTTTGCTTAACTCTTCTCGCCTTTCGCGCTGCAGCCTTCTTTTCTGTGTCCTGGTCAATCCCTCTGGACACCATGGAGGAAGTTGCTGCCGTCTTACCGCCGGGCGACGATTTTCCCTTGATCCCCCCCGAGAAGTGTTAGCATCCCTGCAAAATATGAACTCATCAGGAACCCGTGCATTAGCCATCTCTTTAAATTCTTCCTGGCTCCTTGGAAAATACTCAACACGATCTCCAAGCCTGTCGTGCACGCTGAGCCTGCCCCCCAGCCGATCATAAACGGATGCTCTCCCCCTGATCGGCCCATTAAATCGCCGATCATTGTTATGATAGCGCCGATCACACCTGTCGTACCGGTCATAACCGTTGCACTCAGGACAATCTCTGATAGTGGGAAGTTTGATATTCTCCTCGCAACAATGAATGAAGAACGAGCAATTCCAGTGATCCCTATGCCGATTCCACTCCTGCCGGCGTCTTTCTTCTTCCCGGCGATAGTCCTCTTGCTGGCGCCGATACCGATCCTCACGTTGCTGCCAAGTCTCCCAAGGCCTTCTGTGAGTTATCACAATACCAAACCAGGGAGGCCTTCCTGAGTTAGCTCCCGCCTGGATCAAACCTTTCCCTTTGGCATCGGCAGTAGTGATCTGATGCTGAGGATCCACCGATGCACTTCTTTCAGTTGCTTCCGACGTCAAGACCTTGGCCTTTCCCTTAGCATCCAACATGTTTGTTGGGAAAGGATGTTGATCAATCTTCATCGGCTTCTGGGTCTTGGAACTGTCAAATTTGATCCTTCCAGACTCTATAGCCGATTGCAGATGCTGCTGAAAACCTTGCACTCATTGGTGCTGTGAGAAGTTGCATTGTGGCACTTACAATACTTCATCTTTTTCAATTCCTCAGCCGATGGGATCACGTGATTTGGTGACAGTTTGATCTGACCTTCCTGAAGTAGAAAGTCAAATATTCTATCGGCCTTAGTGATATCAAATGCGAACTTCTCTGGCTCTTTATGCCCAAAAGGGCAAGACATTGGCTTCTTGTTTTTCACCCACTCTGCCAAGCCGATGACCGGTTCTTCATTAGAATCTGAACTTGCTGGTTCATCAACAAAGGACACCTTCTTGTTCCATGCTCTCTTGGGTTCAAATGGCTTGATATCTTGATCAAAAATCCTCTGCACCAAATGACTAAAGCTTTCAAACTCCTGAGACACATACTTGTCCCTGATGTGTGGCAGCAAACCCTGGAAAGCCAAATCGGCTAACTGCCGATCGTCCAGAACCAGGCTATAGCATTTGTTCTTGACTTCCCGTATCCTCTGCACAAAACCTTCAACCGATTCATCATTGCGTTGCCTCAATTTGACCAAATCGGTGATCTTCTTCTCATGGACCCCAGAAAAGAAGTATTTGTGGAATTGTTTCTCCAAATCAGCCCAAGTAATCACTGAATTGGGAGGTAATGATATAAACCAGGTGAAAGCCGATCCGGACAATGATGACGAGAATAAGCGAACCCTTAACTCGTCCTTGTTACCAGCTTCCCCGCACTGGATGATGAACCTGTTGACGTGTTCCATGGTTGACGTGTCGTCCTGCCCATAAAACTTAGTAAAATCCGGTACCTTGTACCGATTTGGAAGCAGGATCAAATCATATGCGGGAGGATACGGTGTCCGATAAGAGTAAGTGTTGACTTTGGGTTTTATCCCAAATTGATATCTCATTACTTCAGCAATCTTATCGGCCCAATAAGCATCAGCATCTTGCCGATGAGGTGGTCGCGGATCTGGCGCCTGCTGGTAAGCTTCCATGTGTTGGTGCGGTGCGCGATCTGCATAGAAGATTGGATTAATAATTTGTCCCCCAATCTGCGGACCACCGAGTTGTTGTGCACCGATCTGCGGTCCACAGATCTGCTGGCCTCCCAGATGTTGACCTCCAAATTACTGACCAGCGATCTGTTGTCCGTGATTCATCGGCTGATTGACTGCCCCTTGGTTGTGGAACTCGGGATAGATCTGGCTTTGCTGGAACCCTATAGCCTGATGATTCGGTTGGGGCGTTTGCGGAAAGACTTGCTGCCCAAGCCATCCACTATTAGTATTCATCGGCACAGGTCCTGCCGATGACTGGTAATTGGGCATCATCATTGAATTGACATACCCTGGCTGAGTCACAAATCTCTGTTGCATCAGCATTGAGTCTGCCGATGCGTTAGGCATCTGGAACGTCGGAGCTTGAGAATTCCCAGTATAAGGTCTTGCAGTGGTAGTTGTAGTATACTAGGGACTCTGGTTCATCGGCTGGGGTTGCCGATGCCATAGGAGCCTTGCCTCTCACATCAGTCGTCTGCGATGTACTCGGTGTTAACTCTGGAGGCATACCATAACCCCACCAGTTAGGAGGAGGAATCGATCCCGACATTGCCGATGCTAACAGATCTGTAGCGAGTTTAATCTGCCCATCTGAGGTCGGTGGATTAGTTGTCATCGGCGTAGATCGTGTATTAGTGATTCCTAACATGCTTGGAGGAACAGGAATTTCCGTGCCCGCAGCGGCCGTAGCAGCCGATGGAGTTGTGACCACCGGTGATCCTGGCTGATGATGAGAGGGGCCCACATAATCTGGTGGCAATTGTCCTTCCTTGAAAGTTCTAGCCACGGCATTGAAAACCGTATTGGACAGTACACCAGCTTGGTTGATCAAGGCACGGTTGATAGCACTATCGACCATCTCTTGAAGTTTACCAGGATTGGCTTCGAAAGTAACCTGTCGAGGCATCGGCAGCGTATCCTTCTAGATCACCTCGCCGCTCCTATTTATGCTGAAGGACCTCAGGCATTGCTGCTTGTAATCCTCCATGGCTTTAGCAATAGCTAGCTTCTGCTCATCTTTGAGACTATCTTCTGTCACGGGGATGACGTTCTCCAAGTCGAACTCAGTATTCGACATGTTGATCTTAATCTTGAATCTTGAATCTGGTCCCACCGAGCGTGCCAAAAGATGTGTTGAGGCAAAAGGAAATCTGCAAATACAAAGGTCTAATACCCGATTTAAACGTTAAGGCGTGCCAGCCGATTTGACCTTACTATCGGTAAAGGTGGTAACTTGAATACTTTGGTCCCAACAACAGCGATGCGCCCGGATGTCACGGCCAAGAGGTATTCACACGGAACTTGAGAACACGCCGAGCTTAAGTCGACGAATTCCTAAGAACTCGTAATAAAAGGAAAAAGTATGACGAAGTCGTCGAAAAAGTGTATGCTAGAATATGAGTAAAAACTGGTGTTTGATTGATTGATAGATATGTGTTTACAAAACCTCAGTGTCTACATTTATACCCTGTTCGCAGAGCTATAACCAGACACGACTAGAATTCAAATTCCAAATTAAACAGAATCCATATACAAAACGATCTAAATAACTAAGGAAAACATAAAACTATCCTCCCGTGACAATCTGGAACACCTCCACAAGCCGATCGGCAACCTTTAGGTTCTCCTTCCGCGTCGTCGGCAGACTCCCCTGTCGTAGTCATCGGCACAAACACATCATCACCTATTGACTTGGTCATGTTCAGTCGTCCCTCCATCGGCAACCATCCTCATCGGCAACTCATCTTGTAGACCAAGCACTGCCGTTTTGTCTTGCCAACCTGTATTCTACCGACCATGGACACGTGCCCAAAAACGGTGTCAACACATGCCCCCCAATTTCGGAGTATGAAATCATTAATGCTTCGAAATTCCCTACAGTAATGATGCTTTTCCGCAATTAATTCTCCCAATTTGGTAACCGACAACCTCAACCTGAACAACCTTAGTTTGACTCCTCTGCAGATTCCTTGAAATCCTCAACTTCCTGAGTAGGCACCTTTACTTTGATCGTTTACCGGCAGTATTACCGTTACAGAGACCTGCCGATGGACTAACCAGGATACTCAGTAACGTATCTTATTCTCCCAAACGGCTATTTCCACTTTATTCGCCCATCGGTAATATTACCGTTACAAGGCGCTGCCGATGGACCGACCAGGAGATCTCGCACAGTAAAATATCTCCGGATAATGACCGCTTCCTGTCAAATCTCCTGCACAATCCCTTGATTATCGTGCGAACAGTTACCATATCTACCTGAGTACCCTTGGATTTCACGGATACAGCGAAGAGATAAGTCAGATTTGCCCTTGCCCATTTTTTCCTATAAATAGTTCCTTCTTGGGTACTCCTTCCCCATCACATCATTTCACAGCTCCAACTCCACTTTCTCGGCGGCGGCGCTGTTCGAGAGCTCCGAGATCTCCAACGAAGCCTTTTCTCCTCCAACTCTGAGGCCCTCGATCATCCTCTTCGTGAAGAGATGGCCATCAACTTCACCGTCCCTGAGGTTAGTTCTTCGTCCCACCTCTTGTGCTTTTCCCGCATTTCTGTTTGTCCGTAATTTATTTCACTGAACATCCTTTTCTTTCTCTTTCTTTTTGTTCTTATCCTTCTTTTCATCCCTAAAACCAACAAGATCTGTCCAACAAACTAATCATCCCTACCGATCAGCCGCACTTCCAATGCCTTGGTCTATTAGGGAATCCAGATCCCATAGATTTAATTAATGCAGAAACAAACAGGATCCCTTTTAGAGCCAAAAACTTTTCCTTAGATCTGTGGAAGGACACTTTCCGCTCCTGGCCCAGCCCCACCGTAGGATGGAAGGATTGGTTCTTGAGAGTCAGCCACTCAAACGAAGTTCAGTGGGGTGAGAGAAAACTGGACCAATGTATCAGGTTGTCCATTGCCGATATGCATAGGAACGAGTCGTTGTTGATAGCTGCATCATACTTCGGGTCAGACATGCTCAATGCCTTTGTCTTTGGCCCTGACCCTGCTTCCCCCACTCTTGCCGATGTAGTTATGCTCACCGGCCTGGACGTATCTTCTACCGATAGCACGCACTTTTTTGACACCGCACCTAGCGCCAAAGTGGAAACCCACGGCATCGGCGGCTGGTCCGGGTATATTCAGAAGTATCGTAAGACGGGGTCCGTCAACATAAAGGAGCAAACCACCTTTCTGAACATGTGGCTAGACAAATTCATATTCTGCGGCCGCTCGGCAGGACCGACCTCTGTTTACCTATCGGCGGCAGAGAAGCTGGCTAATGGCGGCCGATTTCCCCTTGGCCGATACCTGCTTGGCGCTGCCTACCATCTCCTCCACCAGGTAGCTAAGAAACTCCTGCTCGGTCAGCCCATCAGCAACTTGGGGGGTCCCTGGTGGTTTATTGACATGTGGCTCAACCTTCACATGCAGAAAGTGACTATGTTTATCTCATGGTTACGCCAATGAAGAAAGTTCAGCGTTTTCATGTTCGAAGCAAGCTTGCACCCAGATATGTGGGACCATATCAGATACTAGAGAGGAAAGGCCTTGTGGCCTACAAGATTCAGTTACCTGAAGAGTTGAGTTCAATCTTCCCAGTTTTCCATGTGTCGCAGCTACAGAAGTGTTTAAAAATGCCCGAGCAGAGGATCGAACCTCGAGGGATCAAGATAATGGCAGATTTAGAATATAAGGAGAAACCAGTAGGTATTGTACATACCAAGGAGCGGGTAACCCGGAACAAAGTTGTCAAAACATATAAGGTGGTGTGGAGTCATCATGATGATAGGGATGCCACCTGGGAAACCGAGGATTACCTAAAAACAGTTTACCCAAAATTTCATAAGAAATGGTTAGTAACCCAAATCTCGGGTTTCATAAGAAATGGTTAGTAACCCAAATCTCGGGACGAGATTTCCCTAAGGGGGGAAGGGCTGTAACACCCTAGCCGTTAAACATGCACTTAGTCTCATAAAACATTCATTAGCATTCTCATCAAGCATGGCATAAGCATCACATTCCATGAGCACAATAATAATTCAAGTGTGATTTTATGTGCTTTATTTCATGTGAATTAAATATGTTAAAAATATTATGCTTGCTTCTAAATTTCTTGAAATATCCAAATTAGGTTGAAATATGTGTTAGAAGGTTTAAGAGTAACTTTGTGAAATTTTTGTAGACATAGGAATTGAGAAGTGGAATTTATTAAAAAATCCCTAAAATGAATTTATTGAAAACCTATAATTAGTTTTGAGTTGTACTTCAAAATCTATTTGGAATTTGAGAATTCAACCTAAAGCAAAGTTGTAGGGTTTTTTATTTAGAACAACTTTTGTTTTGGGAGAAAAAGGTAGAAATGATTTTAAAATAGTCCAAACGAATTTAGAAAGAGTTTGGGAAAATAATTTCAAAAAAAAAGAAAGAGATGAAGCAGGCGCTGCTGGGCTGACCGCCTCCCTTTCGGCCCAGCCAGGCAGCACGGCCCGGCTTCCCCCTCCTCTCTCTCCCGCGCGCGGGCGCCCGCCTCGCTCCACCCGGCGCCGGCCACGTGGCGGCCGTACGCCGGCGTCGTGGACGCGCCGCGGCCGACCGGCTTACCCCGGTTGGGACGGCACCCCGCGCCCCAACGCGCCATTCTGTCCCCCGCTCCACTCCCTCTTCTTCCTCCGCTCGCGAGCGCTGCAGCCGTAGCAGCTCCACCACAGCGCCGCAGCCGTAGAGCTCCGCCGCTCACCGCCGGCCACGCCACTGCCCCAATCTCCGAGCCAAGTTCACCGCTGCACTCGTCTTCGCCGCGGTAAGCTTCTGCGCACGCTCTACCGAGGTAAGAGACCGCCGTACACCGTGAATCGCTCGCCGGAGTTGCTCTGACCTCACCAGAGAGCTCCGCCGCATCGAATCCCGCTAGTTCCTACCTCTTTTCGCTCGCTTTTCGGCGCATTAGACCCATAGCTCGACGAGGAAGCCTCGACGGAAGCTCGCGCGCGTTCTACCACACCGGAGTGGCCTGGCCACGGCGAGCAGCGCCGCCATGTCGCCATGCATGCTCGCGAGGGTGCTCCGGTCATCCTCCGGCCGATCCAAGGGCACCCTTGGGTGCGCCTCGCTGCGGGGAGCACGATGGTGCTCACCCCGTGGCCGGGGACCTCACCGCCGACGAGATCTGCTCGTCGGAGGTGCCCTCCCTCTCGGTCACACTGACCAGTGGGGTCGTGGGCCCACTGTCAGTCGCAGGGGGGACCGAGTTGGGTGTAGATCCGGGTGTCTTTAGTGTTTTTTATCCAGTTTTCGAATTGGTTTTTAGAAAATAATTTCCAGAAAATAGTTTAAATGATATAAAATCCATATCTTGAGATGCATGGCTCCAAAATTGATGAAATAAATTTTGATGTGTTCTATAATCTCAGATCTATAGTTTGGTGTAGTTGCATGTCGTGTTTGAACAACTTTCTGTACAAATGTATTTAATCCATGTTTTTGCTAAAAATTGGAAAATGCATAGTAATTAAAATATAGCTCAGAAAAATGTGAAACTTGTTTTGTTGGCTTGGCATGGATGATTAGACTCTGGGAAAAATATGTTACACATTATTTTCTGTGTGAATTAATTTGTGGTGATTTAAATGCTTGCATGGTAGTGGTTTATGATTTTTAATAAATAATTGGATCATGCAATTACTCTGGAAATTTTTGAGGGTGTTTCTTATGATAATAAGTTATTTATAAAAATATGAAATCTGCTGTTTGACACTTATACCACAGTAGGGTATTTATACTTTGTTATATAGATTAATCTTGTAATTTTTGTAGCCCATAATAAATGTCCAAATATTATGAAAAATTTATGGTAGACTTGGTGGTTGACTAGTGGTCTACTGTAATTTTGGTGGAATTTATTGTTAAAAAGAGATATATTACTGTGGTAGGTCCAAAAGTGAGTAAATAAAATAAGAATTCATTGTATATGGATTAAATAGAGTAAGAGGGTGTTTGGTGTATCTTTGAAGCCTCTTGTTAGCTTGCTGTTTAACCATGAAGATAACTTGTAGAAGAGAATGTGATAGATGCTTAGTTTGATTACATGTTCTTGGATGATGTTGACTACCTTGTAAGAGTGACCACTTATATCATCCATGCATCATGACAAGATCATCTGGTATTCACTTGCATAAGCATTGCATCCCGGGCATCTCGCACTCCACTCATGAGCACACATGCATCATACAGGCTCACAGGAGAATGAGGTGGGACCCGAGGAGCAGGAGGAGACCCAAGAGCAGGACCCTGTGGGAGGACCAGAGCCCGGAGAGGAGCTGCAGGAGTGCCCGGACCACAGACCGAGCACGTTTGAGAAAGGCAAGCCCCGGAGCATTCTAAGTCTCCCTATTCTCGCTAACATAATTGATACATTATGCTTGTTTTACTATGTTGCATTTAAGTGATAGGAGTTGCTTGATACCGTTGATGCATATGTACTCCTTGCTATCACCCCTTGTTTATCTGCCTTGACCTATGTAGATAGGCACGGAGTCCATGCTTAGTTTGCTTAGTCCGATAGAAGTTGGGTGATTTTCTGTCACCTGCAAGATATAGGTGGACATCTGTTTGTTTAGCTGTAATTGCTATGGGGAAAGATAACCAAGTCTGGAAAGGAATGTGAGACCGGGTAGGGTTTTGTGGTGGGTTGATCATAGTGCCCCTGCCTGTGTCGATTAAGGACCGATCGTTGACGGCCCTCTTGTCATGTTGAACGCATGCCCCACACTTAGCTGGAAGCATAAGTCCTTCCAACCGCGAAGCCTGAACACTATCCGGGCCGGGAGTCGAGCAGCCATGCGCTGTATTGGTGATGGTTGAGGAGAACGACGAGGGCGCGGCGCGCAACCTTGGTATACCTTGGATACCTCGATCGCCGGAACGGTCCTCGGGTACTGGCGGTGCCTGCCGAACCCGCGAATTGGTCCTGGATAGTGTAACACGTGATCTGTAGCTCACTTGATCAGTGAGTGTGGTTTGTGTGGGGAATAACTCGCCAGCTGGTTAGAAATCGATTTGAATCGCCATCGCTCCCGGATAGTGAGCACTTGACATGAGCCCTGTCCTCGTAGTAAGGACTATGGAACACTTGGGTTATAATGATAAGTGATATATGAATGCTATGATGAGGTACCATCATATTACTACATTTGTTTGCAATAGTACAGGTGCAAACCTAGAGAACAGGTAATGATAATATCGAACTTGAGCTAATTAAAAGAAGAAAGGATTTCTTTAGGCTATGTTTAGTGGAACCGTGCTTTTATGCAAAAAGTCTCAGCTACCCCACCATACAGCCTTCATGATCCTTGAAGAGTCTTTATTTTTGGTTTATGACGGGTAAGTCTAGCTAAGTATATTCTCGTACTCAGGGTTCTATTCCCATGTTGTTTTGCAGATGGTCAAATGTACTATGGTTATTGCATCCTCTGCTTGTACCCAGCGATGGGCGATGACTAGACCAAGGGCGATGGTCACTCTATCTTCGCTTTTGCTTTTGTGGGAATGACCGAACTATGGCACTGTATCAAACTAAGTGTGTGTGTGTGTTACTTTCGAACTATGAAGCTTCCGCTAGAACTTGGTTGGTAATAATTTTATGCACTCCGATGTATTTGATGAATGTTTGTGAACTGGATGTAATTGTGAATGGTGACCGCTGAACTTATTACGATCTTGGCTGTATGTACGAATTGTGGTTCGAAATCCTTCAAGATTTCACAAACTACCGGAATTATATGGGCTTAAGCTCGATGGTTTGACTGTGCAAATGGTCACTATTAGGCTTAATCTCTTATAATTTGGACGGTTCTGTTACAGGCACCTCCAAATCCGCCGATGAATCAGAGTCCCCAGTATACTACAACTACTACTGCAAGACCTTACACTAGGAATTCTCAAGCTCCAACGTTCCAGATGCCTAATGCGTCGGCAGACTCAATGCCGACGTAGCAGAGGTTTATGACACAACCAGCGTATGTCAATTCAATGATGATGCCCAACTACCAGTCATTGGTAGGGCTTATGCCGATGAACGCTAACAGTGGATGGAATGGGCAGTTTGTCTTTCCATAGATGCCTCAGCAGAATTGTCAGGCTGTAGGGTTTCAACAAGGACCAATCCAACCGGGGTTTCAGAATCAAGGGTTGGTTAACCAGCCGATGAATCTTGGTCAGCAAATTGGTGGTCAGATGGTTAACCCGGTGTTCCATGCAGATCGTGCACCTCAGAGACACGTGGGAGCATATCAGCAGGTGCCAGATCCACAACTGCCTCATCGG
Source organism: Sorghum bicolor (assembly GCF_000003195.3). Taxonomy (NCBI): domain Eukaryota; kingdom Viridiplantae; phylum Streptophyta; class Magnoliopsida; order Poales; family Poaceae; genus Sorghum; species Sorghum bicolor. The sequence continues at coordinate 43,166,479 of NC_012876.2, forward strand.
CAAGATGCCGATGCTTATTAGGCCGATAAGATAGCTGAAGTAATGAGAGACCAGTTTGGGATAAAACCCAAAGTTAACACTTGCTATTATCGAACGCCGTACCCTCCTGCATACGATTTAATTCCACTTCCAAATCGGTACAAGGTACCAGATTTCACTAATTTTCTAGACAGGATGATACATCAACTATGGAGCATATCAATAGGTTCATCATCCGGTATGGAGAAGCTGCTAACAGAGATGAGTTAAGGGTTCGTCTGTTCTCATCATCTTTGTCTGGATCGGCTTTTACTTCGTTTATTTCGTTACCTCCCAACTCAGTGATCACTTGGGCAGATCTAGAGATGCAATCTACAAATACTTCTTTTCTAGAGTTCATGAAAAGAAGATTACCGATTTAGTCAGACTGAAACAACGTAATGATGAATCGGTTGAAAGCTTTGTGCAGAGGTTGCGAGAAGTTAAGAATAAATGCTATAGTCTGGTTCTAGATGATCGGCAGTTAGCTAGTCTGACAAGTATGCTTCTCAGGAGCTCGAGAGTCTGAGTCATTTGGTATAGAGGATTTCTGACCAAGATATTAAACCTTTTGAACCCAAGAGAGCATGGAATAAAAAGGTATCATTTGTTGATGAGGTAGCAAGCTCAGATTCTGATGAGGAACCAGTCATCGGCTTGGCAGAGTGGGTGAAAAATAAGAAGCCGATGTCTTGCTCTTTTGGGCATAAAGAACCAGAAAAGTTTGCATTTGATATCACCAAAGCCGATAGAATATTTGACTTTCTACTTCAGGAAGGGCAGATTAAGTTATCACCCAATCATGTGATTCCATCGGCTGAAGAATTAAAGAAGATGAAATATTGCAAGTGGCACAATGCAACGTCTCACGGCACAAATGAATGCTAGGTCTTCAGGCAACAACTGCAATCGTCTATAGAATCTAGGAGAATCAAGTTTGATAATTCTAAAGCTCAGAAGCTGATGAAGATCGATCAACATCCTTTCCCAACAAATATGTTGGATGCTAAGGGAAAAACCAAGGTTTTAACGTCAGAGGGGGGCACAAAGAAGTGCATCGGTGGATCCTCAACATCAGATTACTACCGATGACGCTAAAGACAAGGGTCTGGTGCAGGAAGGGACCAACTCAGGAAGACCTCCCCGATCTGGCATTGTGATAACTCATAGAAGGCATCGGGAGACTTGGCAGCAACGTGAGGATCGGTATCGGCGCCAACAAGAGGATCATCGTCAGGAAGAAGAAAGACGCCGGCAGGAATGGAATCAGCATAAAGATCATTGGAACTGCCCGTTCTTCATCCATTGCTGGGAGACTGCCCTGAGTGCAATGGTTATGATCGGTATGATAGACCCAATCGGCAGTATCAGAACGATGATCGACGATTTGATGAGCCGATTAGGGGGAGAACTTCAGTTCACGATCGGCTGGGGGGGCAGGCTCAGTGTGCATGATAGACTTGGTGACCGTGTTGGGTACTTTCCTAGGAATCAAGAGGAGCTTGAAGAGATGGCAAATGCTCGAGTTCCCCATGAGTTCATATTTTGCAGGGATGCTAATACCTATCGAGTGGAGTCAAGGGAAAGTCGTCGCCCATCGGCAAGGCAGCTACAACTTCCTCCGTGGTGTCCAGAGGGATTAACTAGGACACAGAAAAGAAGGCTGCAGCGCGAAAGACGAGAAGACTTGAGCAAGGTGGAGAATTCTGGCAAATCTAGAGATCAGCAGCCGGACCCTAAAGGGAAAGGACCATCGGCAGATGTTAACATGGCATTTATGTTGTCGATGGAGTTCCTTGCGTCGTCCAATGATGATGAGGAGCTAGATTTTTCTGACCAGATAGCTTAGTTGGCCCTGGACCCAATGACGGCTATCTTTGAAAAACCTGCCCACAATGAAAGGCAGCATCTTAAAGCCCTATTCGTCAAAGGAAGAGTTGATGGGCAACCGATGACCAAGATATTAGTCGATGGTGGGGCTGCTATTAATATCATGCCATATACAGTTTATCGGAAACTTGGAAAAGGAGATCAAGATTTGACCAAGACCGATATGATGCTGAAGGATTTTGAAGGAAATGTGTCTCCGGTTAAAGGGGCAATATGCGTCGAGTTGACCATCGACAGCAAAACCTTGCCGACAACATTCTTCGTGATCAGTGGAAAAGCTTCTTACAATCTGCTACTAGGGAGAGACTGGATCCATGCCAATTGTTGCATCCCATCAACAATGCACCAATGCTTGGTTCAGTGGGTAGGTGACAAGATTGAGATTGTCCCAGGAGATTCTTCTTAAGTCATTGCATCGGCAGAGGCAGACACTTATGAGAGGACCAGGTGCATCTCAGGAGAATTTTGGGAGAAAGATTTTCTCAAGGTTGCCGATTATGAAATTCCACCGATCCAAGCACTCGGTCTGATGAGGAGTTTTAATGGATTGGTTCGCCGATGATGGAAAATTAGGCCAGGGGTTTACATCGGCCGACGATTTAGTAGAAGTAGACATAGGTAATGGTGATAAGCCTAGACCTACTTTTGTTAGTGCTAAGTTAAATTTTGAGTGTAAGCAACAGTTAACCGATTTGTTAAAGGAATATAAAGATTGCTTTGCTTGGGATTATACTGAGATGCCTGGTTTAGACCGATCTATTGTTGAACATCGGTTGCCTATTAAGTCTGGATTTCAGCCACATCAGCAGCCAGCTCGCCGATGTAATCCTAATATTCTTCCTGATATTAAGGCCGAAATAACTAAACTTATTGAAGCTAAATTTATTCGGCAGTGTCGGTATGCCGAGTTGATTTCCAATGTTGTTCCAGTAAACAAGAAAAATGGGAAGCTTCGAGTTTGCATTGATTTTAGAAAACTTAACAAGGCTACGCCGATGGATGGCTACCCAATGCCAGTTGCCGATTTGCTAGTTGATGCTGCAGCTGGACATCGAATTATTAGCTTCATGGATGGCAATGCAGGATATAATCAGATATTCATGACTGAAGAAGATATTCCAAAGACTGCATTTAGATGTCCTGGTCATGTTGGGCTGTTTGAATGGATAGTCATGACCTTTGGCTTGAAAAATGCTGGTGCTACCTATCAAAGAGCCATGAATTTTATCTTTCATGAGTTCATCGGCAAGCTGGTAGAAATTTACATTGATGATGTAGTGGTTAAGTGTGGGGATTTCACGAAGTATCTTGCCGATCTGCGAAAAGTGTTGGAATGCACAAGAAAACATGGTTTAAAGATGAATCCTAATAAGTGTGCATTTGATGTGTTGGCAGGGCAGTTTCTTGGTTTCATGGTGCATCAGAGGGGGATTGAAATTAGCAGAAGATCTATTGATGCTATTAACAAAATAGTTGCTCCTACCAATAAAACTAAGCTCTAATCTCTGATCGGCAAAATAAATTTTATCAGGCGATTCATTTCCAATTTGTCCGGTAAAATTCGTGCTTTTAGTCCTTTACTTAAATTAAAAGCTGATCAAGAATTTATATGGGGAGAAGAACAACAGTTGGCCTTAGATGAAATTGAGAATTATTTGACAAATCCTCCAGTTTTGATTCCACCTCAGCAAGGAAAGCCCTTCAGATTATATTTGTCTACCGATGGGATGGACATCGGTTCGGCTTTGATTCAAGAATATGAAGGGAAGGAGCGTGTGATTTATTATTTAAGAAGAAGATTGATTGATGCTGAGACTAGGTATTCGGCTATTGAAAAATTATGTTTATGCCTATATTTTTCTTACATTAAGTTGAGGCACTATTTGCTATCGGCCGAATGCACTGTTATATGCAAAGATGATGTGGTCCGATATATGCTATCTATGCCGATTATGAGTGGAAGAATCGGTAAGTAGATTTTGGCACTGTCGGAATTCGATCTACGTTACGAATCGGCTAAAACGGTTAAATGGCAGATTATGGCCGATTTTGTGACTCAACATCGCGGTGTAGTGGAGACTTTGGAAATTGTGCCTTGGACGCTCTTCTTTGATGGATCACGTGTGACCGGGGGGTAGGAATCGGCATAGTGTTAATTTCCCCTCAGGGAAGGAAGTATGAGTTCTCTTTGCCGATTGTTGCCACGTCAACGAATAATCAAGCCGAGTATCAAGCTTTGGTCAAAGGGTTGTAACTGTTAAAAGAAGTTCATGTTGATGCTGTTGAAATCTTTGGGGATTCTATGCTGGTTATAAATTAATTGGCTGGAAGTTATGAATGCCGAAGTGAAGTCCTGATAACTTATTACGAAAAGAGTATGCGACTATTAAAAGAGTTCAAGGATTTCCGATTAGAGCATGTTTCTCGGTTACATAATGAGGAAGCTAATCGGTTGGCTCAGCATGCCTCGGGATATCAACCCATATTAAACACGGTATCGGCAATCGGTGCCGATGATTGGAGAAAAGAGATCATTGATTATTTGAAGGATCCATCTAAAAGGGTTGAAAGACGTATCAGATTTCAAGCTACCAAGTATGTGCTCCTTGAAGATGAATTATATTATCGAACTATAGATGGAGTTCTTCTCAAGTGTTTAGGTAATGATGAAGCTAAAAATTTGATGGGTGAAATCCATGAAGGAGTGTGTGGAGCACATCAGTCGGCTTTTAAGATGAAATGGATGATCAGGAGAAATGGATATTATTGGCCGACCATACTTGAGGATTGTTTTAAGTATTTCAAAGGATGTTGTTGACACCGTTTTTGGACACGTACCCAGGGACTTGTAGAGATGATCGGTAGGTGGAGCAACGGTAACTGGTCTGCAGAAGAGTTGCTGATGAGGATAGTTGCCGATGAAGAGACGATTGAATATGACTAAGTCCAGGGGTGGTGACGTGTTCTTACCGATGATCAATATCGGTGTTTGCCGATGGCCATAACAGGAAGGTTGCCGATGAGTCTGAAGGAAAGCGTGGAGATTGCCGATCGATCCGTGGTGGGGTCCTGGATGGTTACAAGGGGGTAGTTTTATGTTTTCCTTAGTTATTTAAATTCATTTTGTATATGGATTCTGTTTAATTTGAAATTCGAGTCCTAGTCGTGTCTGATTGTAGCTCTTTGAGCAGGGTATAAATATAGACCTTAGGGCCTTGTAATGAGATATCTATCAATCAATCAAACATAAGTTTTTACTCATATTCCAGCATCTACTTTTTCGATGACTTCGTCATATTTTCCTTTTCATTACGAGTTCTTAGGAGTTCGTCGACTTAAGCTCGGCATATTCTCGAGTTCCGTGTGAAAACCTCTTGGCCGTGACATCCGGGCGCATCACTGTTGTCGGGACCAAAGTATTCGAGTTATCACGTTTGCCGATAGTAAGGTCAAATCGGCTGGCACGCCTTAACGTTTGAATCGGGTATTAGCCCTTTGTGTTTGTAGATCCGCTTTTGCACCAACACATCTTTTGGCACGCCCAGTGAGACAGATTTAAGATCAAGATCGACATGTCGACTACCGAGTTCGACTTGGAGAACGTCATCCCCGTGACGGAAGCCAATCTCAGAGATGAGCAGAAGCAAGTTATTGCAAAAGCTATGGAGGATTACAAGCAGCAATATTTGAAGTCCTTCAGTATCTGTAACACCCTAGGTGTTAAGCATGCACTTAGTCTCAGCAAAATATTCATAAGCATTCTCATCAAGCATAGCATCACATAAGCATGTCATCCATCTAAAATATGATTTTATGTGCTTTATTCTATGTGATTTAAATGTGTAAAAATATGATGCTTGCTTCTAAAATTGTGAAAAATTCAAACTAGGTTGGATTGTATGCAAAAAGAATGGAGAATATTTTTGTGCAATTTTTGGAGCCATAGAATTTGAGAAATGGAATTTATACAAAAATCTCCAAAATGAATTTATTTGAAAACCTAGAACTAGTTTTAATTTGTAATTCAAATTCTATTTGGAATTTGGTCTTGCTTATTAAAACAAAGTTGTAGGGTTTTTGTTTTGGAACAACTTTCATTTTGGGAGAAAGAGGTGAAAATAATTTTAAAATGGTCCAAATGAATTTAGAAAGAGTTTGAGAAAAGAAATTCAAAAAAAATAGAAAAGGGAAATGGGGGGCGCTAGCAGGCCGCGGCCTCACTTCTGGCCCACTGGCCGGAGCCGGCCCAGCCTGCCCGTGCTCACCCCCTTCCCCGCGCCCGCGCTCGCGCCCACGCCGTGTCCGCGCGCGGACGGCCGCGCCGCGCCACCGTGGCGAGCCGGCAGAGCTCGGCTGCCGCGTGGCGAGCATGCGGTCGCCTGGACACGCCCTAGTCGGCCACCAGGAGCGCCCGGCCGCGCCCGCCTCCGCCCTCGCAGCCATTTGCGCCCGCCAGCTCTCCCTCTCTCGCTTTCTCGCCCTCGCTCCGCGCGCGCAGAGCGCCGCCGTCGCCATCATCGCCGACGACGTGGAGCTTCTCTCCCGGCCAGCTCCGCCCTTCTTCTTCCTCTCCGCGACCACCACCAGCTCCGCCTCGCCCTTCCGCATCGCGTACTCGCGCCCTACCGCGCTCGGTGAGTCCCGTGCGCTCGGGAGAGCTCACCGGAGTAAGTCGAGACTCCGGCGACCTCACAGTCTCCGTGGTTCTCCCCCTCTACCCCCGCCATTTCTCGCGCTTTGTGATGCGTTAGCGTCGCCATGGCCTCGCGCACCTATTCCGGCCGTAAGCGCGCGCTCTACCGCCGTGTGGTGGCCGGACCGCGGTGAGCAGCGCCGCCGCTCTGCCATGGCCGGTGGCGAGCCTGCTCCGGTCCATTTCAGGCCGCGCAAAGGAGTGTGCTAGGTTCGCCTTGAGCCGTAGAGCGTGTAGGGCAACTTGTTTCGCCGAAAGAAGTCACCGACGGCGAGCTCCGGCTCGCCGGAGCTCTCCCCTCTCTGCGTCCTGGCCAGCGGGCCCGGCTGGCAGGCGGGTCCGCTCGTCAGCGACCGCAGGTGCACTGCACCGGGTGCACCTAGCTGGTCCCGGGTGGATTTGATTTGTTTTTCGGAAAAATGATTTCTAGAAAATGGTTTAAATATTCTAAAATACATATCTTGAGAATTATAGCTCCAAAATTAGTGAAATAAATTTTGGTGTGCTCTCTGTTCTCAGATCTACAATTTGATGTAATTGCATGTCATGATTGAACACTTTTTCTGAACAAAAATAATTAATCCATGTTTTTGCTGAATTGAGAAAATGCATAGTAATTAAAATATGACTCAGAAAAATGTGAAACTTGTTTTCCTAGCTCTGCATGTACGTTTAGTCACTGGGAAAATTCTGCAACACATTATTTGGTATATGAATGAATTTATGATGATTTAAATGCTTGCATGGCAGTGGTTTATGATTTTTAATAAATATTTGGATCATGCAATTCATCTGGAAATTTTTGTGGGTGTTTCTTATGATATTAGGCAAATTATAAAAATATGAAATCTGCTGTTTGACACTTATACCACAGTAGAGTAATTGTACTTGCCTTTATTAATTAATCTTGTGATTTTTGTAGCTCGAAATAAGTATCCAAAAATTATGAAAATTTTATAGTGGACTTTATGCCTAACTGGTAGTCTCCTGTAATTTTTGTGGAATTTATTGATAAACAGAACTGCATGCTATTTTTGATGGGCCTAGAAATGAATAAAGAAATTAGGAATTGTTATATATAGATTAAGTAGAATAAAAGAGGTTTGGTGTATCTTGAAGCATCTTATGAGTTGCTGGTTACACTTGAAAATAATTTTGTAGGAAAGAAGAAAATGGATGCTTAGTGTAACTACATGTTCTTGGATGGTGTTGACTACCTTGTAAAGAGCATGACCGATTAAATCACCTATGCATCATGTCATGGTCATTTGGTACATTCTCATACAAGCATCCACTCAGGCATCTCGCACTCCACTCATGAGCACACATGCATCATACAGGCTCGCAGGAGAATGAGGTGGGGCCCGAGGAGCAGGAGGAGACCCAGGAGCAGGAACCTCTGGGGGTGTCAGAGCTCGGAGAGGAGCTGCAAGAGTGCCCGGATCATAAGCCGAGCACGTTCGAGAAAGGCAAGCCCCAGAGCATTCTAAGTCTCCCTATTCTCGCTAACTTACATGATATACTATGCTTATTCTACTATGTTGCATGTACGTGATAGGAATTGCTTGATACCGTTGATGCATATGTACTCCTTGCTATCCCTACTCGTTTATCTACCTTGTCCTATGTAGATAGGCACGGAGTCTATGCTTAGCTTGCTTAGCCCGGTAGAAGTTGGGTGATTTCCTGTCACCTGCGAGATATAGGTGGATACCCGCTTGAAGTAGTGTGATTGCTTTGAGAAGAGAATAACCAAGTGTGGAATGGAAATTTGAGACCGGGCAGGGTCTTATGGTGGGTTGACTGTAGTGCCCCTGCCTGTGTCGATTAAGGACCGATCGTTGACGGCCCTCTTGTCATGTTGAACGCATGCCCCACATTTAGCTGGAAGGATAAGTCGTTCCGACCGCGAAGCCTGAGCACTATCCGGGCCGGGAATCGGCCCGATGTACGCGCTGTATTGGTGACGGTTGAGGAGAACGACGAGGGCGCGGCGCGCAACCTTGGTATACCATGGATACCTCGGTCGCCGGATCGGTCCTCGGGTACGGGCGGTGCCTGTCGAACCCGCGAATTGGTCCTGGATAGTGCAATATGGTGATCTGTAGCTCACTTGATCAGTGAGTGTGGTTTGTGTGGGGAATAAACTCGCCAGCTGGTTAGAAATCGATTCGAATCGCCATCGCTCCTGGATAGTGAGCACTTGACATGAGCCCGTCCTCGTAGTAAGGACTATGGAACACTTGGGTTATAATGGTAAATGGTTTCATGAATACTATGATGGGGTACCATCATATTACCATAGTTGCTTGTAATAGTGCAGATGCAAACCTAGACAATAGGTAATGATACCTTCAACTTGAGCAAATTAAAAGAAGAAAGATTTATGTAGGTTATGTTAATCGAATCGCGCGTTTATGCAAAGGTCGTCAGCTAACCCCACTATATAGCCTTCATGATCCTTGAAGAGTCTTTATTTTTGAGTTTATGGCGGGTAAGTCTAGCTGAGTACATTGTCGTACTCAGGGTTCTATTCCCATGTTGTTTTGCAGATGGTCAAATGTACTATGGTTATTGCATCCTCTGCCTGTACCCAGCTGTGGGTGATGACTAGACCAAGGGCGATGGTCACTCCGTCTCTTCTTTTGCTTTTGTGGGAATGACTGAATTATGGTACTGTATCAGACTAAGTATGTGTGTGTTATTTTCGAACTATGAAGCTTCCGCTACTTATGAACTTGGCTTGTAATAACTTTAAGCACTCTGATGTATCGTATGGATGTTTTCGAACTGGATGTATCTATGGATGGTAACCGCTGAACTTATTACGATCTTGGCTATATGTACGATATGTGGTTCGAAATCCTTTGAGATTTCACGGACTACCGGGATTATATGGGCTTAAGCTCGATGGTTTGACTATGCAAATGGTCGCTATTAGGCTTAATCTCTTATGATTTGGGCGGTTCTGTTACAGCTGGCATCGGAGCAAGGTTTAGCGAGTTACTATTCAAAAGTACGTTCTGAACTAAATCTAGTGTGCCATGGTCATATCCTTTATGCCCAGTTAAGGATTCTAAGGTGGCTAGTTAAGTACTAACTTGGAGGGGGTTTAATGCATCATATTTCTATTTTGTCGCTCATACGGCGTGCAATAGTATGAGTACCATTCATTCGAGTGGTAATGTATGGATCAATTTTTCCTCTACGCCCCGATAAGTGGGAGTTGTGAGAGCATGATCGGATACACTGCCGGTCTAGGGGAGTGTTGTTAGGTGCTGTGTCAAGCACCCATGGTTGGTGTGCTTGGGAACAGTACCGCATGTTGGGAATTCCGTCCTGAGAGGCGATGCCGTCATTAGGGCGATGATGTGGGTAGTAACACGTCATATGCATGGACAGGTGTCTGTGTATGTGGGGTGTATAGCTTTAAATTCTTGTTCTGCATGAGCATACTGTGGTTGGGCTGAAATAAGTTTTCTGCAGGTACACTAACCACGTGCTCGCTTGGAACGCTAGTTACGTTATGAGAGAACGTTGTGTGCCACCGCATATACCGCTTAGTGTTAACTTTTGTTTCTAAGTTTGTGAGATCGTAAGTCCGTGCATGCATCATGTTCATTTCATATCATTGCTTACTTTCCCCCTTAATTCAATCTTCCCAATTCTAAATAAAACAATTAAAGATAATCCTCCATCTTACCCAAGGTGTTCCCTTTGCAGGAGATGGCACGCACTAGGCTCACCGCTCGCAAGTCCACTAGTGGGCGGGCCCCTCACCATCCGTTGGCAGCCAGGAGCTCGCACCATAAGAGCAAGTTCCTGGAGGAGTTCGGGATGCCCACTTTGCTTTGGTGGGTGCTCAGTTCGATGGGGTATCCCGAAGGAAGGGAGCCTTGCTACTATTGGGACAAGGAGCAGCTTGGTGATGGGACCCTAGTAGGGATCGAGGCAGTGGTCCCTACCAGTGGAGGTGACCTCGCCTGGGGCAGCTGTGTGTACAAGTCCCGAGGTACCACACCTTTTCACGGTGCCAGCAGGGCAGCTTTCGCAGTTCTGAGGGACCTCATGGAGAGGTTTCCACAGGAGCTGGCCCACGCCTTCGCTGGGTGTTTCCCCGAGGTGACCCCTACACTTCGGTGTGGGATCAGTCCGAGGTGAATGCTCTAGAGAGGAGTGCGGATGAGGACCAGCACAGTGACAGCACCGCTATGAGTGCTATGTACGCCTTGATGAAGACCTATGGAGGCCTGGAGCATTGTTTGGGTCGCTTGTCCGGGTCTCTTCTCACAGTCCAGGATGAGAAGCATCAGCTGCAGCGTGAGTTCGACACTGAGGTTGAGAGGCTGCAGGCGGAGTTGGCCCGCGTGACCCAAGAGAGGGACCAGGCGGTCCAGAAGAACAGTGAGCTGAGCTAGGACCTGCATGCAGTGAGAGAGCAGCGGGACAGGGTGACTACTGCTCACAGAAACTGCGAGCGCATGCTAGTCCATGTGCTTGGTCAGAGGAATGAAGCCTGGCACGAGGAGGACACTTTGAGGGCTCGACAACTAGAGCTTGAGTAGCAGCTAGCTAATGCTGAGGAGTACAATGAGAACTTGCATGAGGAGATCCACCAGCTGCATAACCAGCTCCACCCTCACCACCTGCCTGGAGGAGCTGAGCTAGACTCGGAGGACGAGATGGATGAGGATCCCGAGATAGGAGCAGCTGCTGGTGGAGATGAGGACGAGGAGGGCTCCGGCATGGACAGTGACCATAGTGAGTAGATGCTAGGGCCCTAGAGCTAGTCCTTTTGTTGTTGTTGCATGGCATGTCTTGTACTTTTGGATCTGAGCTATGTAAAACTTTATGAGATGACGCTGAAAGTCGAGTGTATGTATGCTGGCAAGTTCGGATGTATGCGAACCTTGTTGTTTGAATGTTAAGTAATCTGTTAGTGATGTTGTGTGTGGATGATGAATTGTTATGCCTCTATTTATTGTGCAAATTTAACTCCCTCAGTAATTCAGTACGGCATAATTCTACACATGTCTACCATTGATGGCAACTCATAACGATTACTTATCATTGACGCATGCAGATGGTGCTAACGCGTGGCGTGGGTAACAGCAACCCTAATCTTGGAGCAGGTGCCTCCGGAGGTGGGGCTCAACGGAACGAGGAAAAAGGACCATCACCGCCACCCCCACCGCCTCCTCCGTACACTGCGGATGTGTTTTTCGCGCAGTTTCTAGGGAGCCAACGCAACATGGAGCAGATGCAGCGCAATATGGAAGAAGCCCTGCGCAATATAGCTGACAACACCCGTCGTGGGGATAACTAGGGCGGCCGTGAAGTCAACCAGTACAGCTCTTTCAAGGACTTCATGGATACCAAGCCACCAGTCTTCAAGGAGGCTCTAGAACCGCTCGAAGCAGATGAGTGGATCAACACTATGGAGCAGAAGTTCCGTCTTCTTCGGATGACAGAAGATCTCAAGGCTGAGTATGCGGCACACCAGTTGCAAGGACCCGCTGGAATTTGGTGGTCCCATCATCGTACTACCTACCCAGAGGGGACCCCAATCACCTGGAACCGCTTCACCACCGCTTTCCGGGGAAATTACATTCCTCCGGGTGTGGTTGAAATGAAGGTTGGGGAATTCATGAGGCTGTCCCAGGGGACAAAATCTGTGAAAGAATATCTGCACGCTTTCAACAATCTCGCTCGCTATGCCCCCGAGTTTGTGAACACGGAGGCCAAAAAGATTGCTAGTTTCCAGAGGGGCTTGAATCCGAAGATGCTGAAGACCATGGGTACAGGAGCCAGGGCTACCTTCAAAGCTTACATCAGTGACTGTCTGACCTAGGAAAATAATAACAACAACTATAGTGCATCCAAGTCTCGTAAGAGGGCTTTCGAAGCCGGGTCATCCCAGTCCAGGGCACCAGTGGTAGGGCGACAGCAGTATCATCCTCCTGCCCTAGGTGCTAGGTTCCGACCACCGCAGAGGAGGAACACCGGGCATCCAACGCAGCAGAAGCCGTACAAGGTGGCGATAGCTCCTACCAAGCCAAAGGAAATTCAAGCTGCGGCACCTACCGCCAACAATGCGACCAAGGGTCCGTGGTACAACTGCCACAAGATGGGGCACTTTGCTAAGGAATGTCCCAGCCCCAAGAGGCAACAGCCAACCTATCTAGCTCGTGTGCACCATACCTCGATCGAGGAAATTCCGGAAGGAGAACCGGTAACAGCTGGTATGTTTCCTGTCAACCAACATCTTGTAGTTGTTTTGTTTGATTCTGGATCATCGCATTCATTCATGAGCCAAGCAGGAAGCATGACCAGCCAGTTACTGAGTTGGGTTATGGCTATCGCATCAGCTCGGCCGGGGCTGATGTGTTGACTAACAAAACAGTAACAGGAATTACCTTGGATATCAGTGGCCGAAGGTTTCGTGTAAACCTTGTGGTCATGCCAGGGCTGGTTCTGGATGTCATCATTGGAATGAATAAGATGACTGACTGGGGTGCAGTTATAGATGCTGGGAATAGAACTCTTTCCCTCAAAGACCCGCAGGGGGAAGGTGTGCTTCAGGTCAAGCTACCCCGACGGTTAGACTTCGCTAGTCTTTCATGTGCAGTACAGGTGGTTCCACTGGAACACATACCCGTGGTATGTGAGTTCCCTGATGTTTTTCCTGAGGAATTACCAGGACTTCCCCCAGACAGGGAGGTAGAGTTTGCAATCGAATTGATACCAGGTACAGCACCAATATCTAGAAGGCCGTACCGGATGCCGCCGAATGAACTCACGGAGTTGAAGAATCAACTAAAGGAGTTACTGGATAAAGGATTCATCCGGCCAAGCTCATCAGAATGGGGTTGTCCGGCGTTGTTTGTGAAAAAGAAGGATCAATCTTTGCGCATGTGCGTGGACTATCGTCCGCTCAATGCAGTGACAATCAAGAATAAGTATCATTTGCCGAGGATTGATATCTTGTTTGATCAGTTATCTAAGGCAAAAGTGTTTTCCAAGATAGATTTGAGGTCTGGGTATCACCAAATCAAGATTCGTCCACAAGATATCCTGAAGATTGCTTTTTCCACTAGATATGGGTTGTATGAGTATCTTGTCATGTCCTTTGGGTTGACGAATGCTCCTGCATACTTCATGTATCTCCTAAATTCAGTTTTTATGCCAGAGTTGGATAAGTTTGTTGTAGTGTTTATCGATGACATCCTGATTTATTCAGAAAATGAGCAAGATCACGCCGAGCATCTGAGAATCATGTTAACACGATTACAAGAGCATCAATTATATGCCAAGTTCAACAAGTGTGAGTTCTGGTTGAAGTAAGTTCCTTTTCTAGGACACATTTTATCTGAAGAAGGGATTGCTGTGGATCCATCAAAAGTGCAGGAAGTCATGGACTGGAAGGCACCAACTTCTGTCTTGGAAGTTAGAAGTTTTCTTGGTCTGGTCGGGTATTATCGTCGTTTCATACCCGACTTCTCCAAGATTGCTAAGCCAATGACTAGTTTGCTACAAAAAGATCATAAGTTTGTCTGGATGGAGGGGTGTGAGCTAGCCTTCCACACCTTGCGAAAGTTGCTAACCACTGCTCCCGTTCTGGCGCAACCCAATATCGAGAAGCCTTTTGATGTGTTCTGCGACGCGTCGAAAAGTGGCTTGGGGTGTTTGTTGATGCAAGATGGCAGAGTGATAGCTTACGCTTCACGACAGTTGAGAAAGCACGAAGGCAACTACCCAACTCATGACCTCGAGTTAGCAGCAGTAGTGCATGCTTCGAAGATTTGGAGGCACTATCTGCTGGGAAATAAGTGTCATATCTACACCGATCATAAGAGTTTGAAGTATATCTTCACTCAGTCCGAGCTGAATATGAGGCAACGACGATGTTTGGAGTTAATCAAAGACTATGACCTGGAGGTTCACTATCATCCAGGCAAAGCTAATGTAGTTGCAGACGCTTTAAGCCGTAAACCGCACTATCAAGTGGTTCAACCGTTGTTTGAAGATGGTTTCACTCTCATGCATCCTGAAGTCTTATGTCACATACAGCTCAGTTGTTCACTTGAGAGTCAAGTCATTGAAGGTCAGAAAACAGACAAGGGTATTTTCCACATCAAAGAGAAGATCAAGGATGACCCAAAAACTCAGTTTCGAGTCAATGAGAAAGGGGTACTGTGGTTTCAACATCGGTTAGTAGTTCCGAAGAATCGAGAATTGAAGGATCGCATTATGGATGAGGCCCATCTCTCCAAGCTTTCTATTCACCCTGGCAGTAGTAAAATGTATCAAGACTTAAGACCCCACTTTTGGTGGACCAAGATGAAGAAAGAAATAGCCGCGTATGTGGCCCGTTATGACACGTGTTGCAGAGTCAAGGCTATACATATGAAACCTGCAGGTCTGTTACAACCGTTATCAGTTCTAGAGTGGAAATGGAAGAGGTCAGTATGGACTTTATCACAGGTTTACCAACGATGAGGAAGGGGAATGACTCGATTTGGGTAATCATAGATCGATTGACTAAGTCGGCTCATTTCATTCCTGTGAAAACTCGTTACCGACCTCCTGAGTATGTTGATATTTACCTCGCAGAGATCGTCAAGTTACATGGCATTCCCAAAACCATCATATCGGATAGAGGACCACAGTTCACCGCTCACTTTTGGGAGCGAATGCATAAGAGTTTGGGGACCAGTCTCATAAGAAGCACCGCGTACCATCCCCAAACCTCAGGTCAAACTGAGAGGCTAAATCAAGTGTTAGAAGATATACTGAGGGCCTGTGTACTATCGTCCAAGGGATCATGGGAGTCATGGTTACCTCTGGCTGAATTCTCATACAATAACAGCTATCAAGAGAGTATCAAGATGGCTTCGTTCGAAGCATTGTATGGTCAAAGATGTAGGACTCCGTTAAATTGGGTTGAACCTGGTGAAAGAAGATACTATGGTATCGACTTCGTGAATGAAGCGGAGAAAAAGGTGCAAATCATACAACAGCATATGCAAGCGGCACAATCATGACAAAAGAGTTATGCTGATAAAAGGAGAAGGCCACTTGAATTCGATGTAGGTGACTATGTGTACCTCAAGGTTACGCCAATGAAGAAAGTCCAACATTTCCGAGTTCGAAGTAAACTTGCACCCAGATATGTGGGACCATATTAGATACTAGAGAGAAAAGGCCCTGTGGCCTATAAGATTCAGTTACCTGAAGAGTTGAGTTCGATCTTTCCAGTTTTCCATGTGTCCCAACTACGGAAATGTTTGAAAGTACCTGAGTAGAGGATTGAACCTCAAGGAATCAAAATAAAAGCAGACTTGGAGTATAAAGAGCAACCATTGGGGATCGTAGATACCAAGGAACGAGTAACCCGAAACAGAGTTGTCAAAACATACAAGGTGGTATGGAGTCATCATGACGATAGGGATGCCACCTGGGAAATCGAGGATATCTAAAAACAGTTTATCCAAAGTTTCATAAGAAATGGTTAGTAACCCAAATCTCGGGACGAGATTTCCCTGAGGGGGGAAGGGCTGTAACACCCTAGGTGTTAAGAATGCACTTAGTCTCAGCAAAACATTCATAAGCATTCTCATCAAGCATAGCATCACATAAGTGTTGACGGTCCTTAAGTACTAAAATTAATAATCAAATAAACATGAAAAAGGATCAATATGAAACAAACATCTAGAATTAGGGTTTTGTCTGACAGAATTCCACGAGCTTTGGTGTTTATCTATTTCTGCAGGGGGTTATCAGAAAATATG
This sequence comes from Sorghum bicolor, assembly GCF_000003195.3. NCBI lineage: Eukaryota > Viridiplantae > Streptophyta > Magnoliopsida > Poales > Poaceae > Sorghum > Sorghum bicolor. The sequence goes on from NC_012876.2 coordinate 43,182,871, forward strand.
GAGAGAAGGCCCACATGTCATGTTTACAACGAGATAATTACGTGCCGCGCAATTTTCCTCAATCTAGAAGAGTCCAGAAGCCACGGGAACGAACGAGAAGGGATTCGGGCTTGGGGGCAGGGCGCCCGCCCACCCCCCTTGGGCGCCCGCCCAGGGTTGGAGGCCAAACAGGACTCTGCTTCGGGGCAACGCTCCACCGACCTAAAGGATCAATCTAAACCATACAATCTATGTCGGTTTGATCTGACGGCCCACGTTCACTTGAGGGGACTATAAAACCAGACCCCCTGGCCCCTGGAGGAGAGGAGAAGAAATCATTATTCAGAGGTAGCCATCAAAGTTAGGGTTTAGAGCTTCTCTCCCACAGAGAATTAGAATTAGCTACTCCCTAATCCTTCAAGTTTAGAGGTTTGATTAGATAGCAATTAGAGAAGTAGAGCACTACGCTCTGGATTCGGATCTTCGGTAATAAAGATTGGTATTATTTATATCTTTCTCTAATTCTTTGTTCTAATTGCATTATGTCTCTAATTATTATGTTCTTAGTTTGCTCTAGTTCTATATTTGATATAGTTCTAATTGATAATGAGTTTATGTATAAGTTTGCAAAGCGCTTAGCTCTTGTCGCGAGGGAGTTAGGTGATAGATCACATGTGAGCGTGGTGCTTAGATGTTATTTATCTGCAAATGTATCCTATTGGCCGGGTCGTGTGGTAGTTCGCGATAGTGACAGCTTCGTTGATTCTTATATAGTCCACCCTCCGTTGATAGGACAGGCAGAACCGGTATTGTGGAGTAAGTCATGCGATGCTCTGATTTACTTTATCAATGTTCCTTATACATGAATGAAGAGTCTTTTATGCTATATATGATCTTGTAGATAACTAGAGTAGATTATGACTTAGTAGTTAGTAGATAACTTAGAATCCATTCTCTAGCTAATCCGACATCACCTACATATATGAGGAGTAGTCTATTTTCTAATCGCTGTGTTATCTACCCATGAACTTATAATTCATTATCATTATCTTTATGGTTTACCCCCTGCTAAAGTACGTGACTGTGTGACGAGTTTCTCATTAGTAATCATGTTCTTGCAAGTTTATCTCTAGTTTATGCCTTGATAGATTTTGCCCCTTGATTTAATTTTATTTTCTTGAGATCCCTTGAGCAAAATTATAAATAACGATACCTGGAATACTTATCCTGGTGAAATGCTACAATGAGGTGTTTTATCTCTGCGCTTGCGGATAGAATAGATTATTTTCTAAAGAGCCTTTACATTTATAAATACCTTTGTACACTCTGGCGCCATGCTAGGGATGACAACCTAGTATCTAAGTGGTGTTAGCTAGTGTCAACAAGCATTTCTGGCGCCGTTGCCGGGGAACTTATAGGATATTATACGAGTCTCAGGAATAAGTCATAAAGGGGAACAAAAGGATAATACTTAGGAACGGTAAGGAAAGCCAGAAAATCAATCAGGGTTATTCATATAAAATTTTAGACTAGACTATAGAGAAATAATTGCATAAAAACAGCTACTAAGTGAGAAATCATAACAAGGCACCTCTGCTTTGGCAGGTCCACCCTGTTGTTTTTCTATGTTTATATTTTTATACAGGGTATAACAGGATTGACTTTAGGTACATTCAACTCTTCATCATCAGAACCAAAGCAATCAAGAGAAGAAGAAGCTAGCTACCAATTGCTGAAGCTATGACACAAAAGACCTTGCAAGAATTCTCTGCTCCAAGTCTTGACAACATTCCAACCGGTCCAAGATTGGCAGTAGAAGAAGGAATACCTGAGTTTGAGCTCAAGTCAAGCCTCATCAATTTGGTACAAGCTATACAATTCAGTGGAAAGGCACATGAAGATGCTAGTGCACACTTGCAGAATTTCTTAGAGATTGGAAGCACAATCCACATCAACGGAGTTGACAAAGACGTCATACTGCTTCGCCTTTTTCCATTCTCACTAGAAGGGAAATCGAGGAAGTGGTTCTACACTCATCAAGATAACATCAACAACTGGACGAACTTGTCGGATGCCTTTCTATCAAAGTTTTTCCCTATAGGCAAAACAACTGCTTTAAGAGGAAATATTGTCAGTTTCCAACAGCAGAAGACAGAAGCCATTTCAGAAGCATGGGAGCGTTTTCAAGGATACATATCAGATTGTCCTCACCATGGAATGGCCACATGGTTACTTATGCAGACCTTCTACCGTGGATTAACCCAGAAGGCTCGTGAGTGCCTAGATGCATCTGCTAAAGGATCATTCTTGGAGCTTACAACTGGAAAAGCAGAGATACTTTTGGATAAGATAGCAGAAAATCAAAGCTGGTTCCAAGATAAAGCTCAACAATGTCATCAAACTGAAGAAATACCAGAAGAAGTAAATGCATTATCAACTAAGATGGAAAATTTGCTCCATTGGATTGACCAGAGGGCCAAGTTCAAAGAAGATCAAAGGGCCATTGAGACAGCATACAAATATCAACCAACTTCGAGTCAACCCAATAGCAAAGGTATGAATTCAGGTAATACTTTCAAGGAACTTTCATTAAAAGAGATAATTGCTCAATAAACCAAAATTAATGATGAAGTTAAACAAAGGCTAGATACAAATGAATCATCTCTAAAAGATATATACAATAAAATGGATTTTCTACTAACTGCCTTTGATGAGCAAAACACTCCTAATAAAAGGGTAGAGCTTAAATTAATAAAATTAGCTGCTGCACTGCCTGTTGCTACTAACCTTGAGCAGGTAAAGAATATAACTACTAGAGGAGGCAAAGCTACCAGAGATCCACCATACCCAAAAGAGAAACAAAGAACATTAGCACCAGTGCAACCAGCAGTGATAGAAGAAGAAAGCCCAGTTGAAGCAGAAGATCTGCTACAACCACCAAGAAATGGAGAAATGAGGAAAGATTTTTATGACACCAACTATTTGCCATTTCCCAGAAGAAACAGAGGACTGCAGTCGGATGAGCAGTTTGGTAAGTTTGTAGAGGTCATTCAGAAATTATATGTCAACATACCTCTGCTCGATGCCATACAGGTACCTACATATGCAAAGTACATCAGAGATATTCTTAACAAGAAGAGACCACTGCCCACCACTGAGGTTATCAAGCTGACAGAAGAATGTAGTGCGGCCATCCTCAATAAACCACCAAAGAAGAAGGAAGATCCTGGATGTCCCACTATTGATTGCTCGATCGGAAACCAACACTTCAACAATGCACTTTGTGATCTCGGAGCAAGTGTCAGTGTGATGCCAGCATCAATCTACAAAAAGCTTGATCATGCAGCCTTAGAACCAACATCAATGTGCCTACAACTAGCGGATCAATCGGTTCGACACCCGTTGGGCATCGCCGAGAACATTCCAGTCAAGATCAGAGATTTCCTGGTGCCAGTAGACTTCGTAGTACTGGACATGAGTCCTGACTCAAAAGTGTCCATCATCCTTGGAAGGCCATTTCTGAGCACTGCCAATGCCCACATTGATGTCGGGAAGGGAGAAATCAAGTTCAACATAAACGGACAAGAAGAACACTTCACATTCAAACCCAAACCAGAGAGAGACTCTACAGTGAAGGAAGTTCATGAAGAACCAGTGGAGACACCATCTCCGGAGGAAGGTAACTCAGAAGATTAAAAGATTTGGAGGTCCAGCTTGGGGGACCTAAAAATCCCAAACCCTCACCGGGAGGTAAATCGGTAATTATCCGCATTATTAATTTTCTCATATTTAAATTCTTGCATAATTAATTTTTTCATTAGTCATAGCATAATTATAATAATCAAAAAGCCCCATATAAATAATATTCGTGGTGTGTAACAACCCATATTTATTAATTATTGTGGAGGCACAAAAATATTCTTCATTATCATTTTCATTAAGTGTTAATTCTCATAGATTTTCCTGCATTATATTTAATTATATTAATCTTCTAGAAGCATGACCCACACTCCTTGGGTCCCACATGTCATACACCACACCTCACATACATCCCATCACATAATTTCATCCACCAATATGTTTCCACTCACCAGACATCTTTCCACCATCCAACAACCACCACACAACATTATTCTGCGTGAGATCAAAGCAAGGAAGCAAGTGGAGGAGGCACTCCCAGGATGGACACCAGGAGTGGGCGCCCGCCCACCTACCAAGGGCGCCCGCCCTACTCCCTTTTCCTCCTATAAAAGGCCACCTTCAGCTCCCCTTCTCTTCACACAAACACTCCAGAAAACCACACAAGTTTCAGTTTCCCGAGAAGGAGTTCTTGTAGTGAAAAGAATAGAGTAGAGAGAAAGAGGAGAGCGGAAGGAAGGTTGGAGTTCTTTTGAGAGAGTGATTGTCACCTAGCAAGTAGTGATCCCGTTGTCTAAGCGGAAGTAAAAGTTGTTTAGGGGGAGGCTCTACCAAAATAGAAATTTGTCTTGAACGATTAACCCCTAGACTACTGACACTCCGGACAGCTGATCACTAACATTTTCTCTCACAATTTTCCACCAGTTGTGTTTTTGCCAACTTTTGTTTGCAGGATGTTTAAGAAGGTGAAGAATGCAGGGAAGGCTATCAAGAACCTTGGTACAAGGAGTTCATCCTGACACTCCTCACAACCATCAGAGATGAGCGTCGACCGAACACCCACACAAGCCCCGTCATCTTCATCAGGTCAGCAAGTTAAGGTCCTTCTCAAGATAGGAGACCTAGGACTGAAGACCCGAAGAGAGAAGGAAGTCTATCAGCAGTTGAAGAACAAAGATTTCATTCACACCCCTACTATCGATCCAATCTTACTACAAGAAACAGGTATGGACACTGAATTTGACTTAATTTTCCAGATGTTAGGTTGGATAAATTTTTGGAATATAACTGAGCTGGGTTCTCGTCTTCTCACCCTCGAATTTCTTTGCACTTTACAATACTATGAGGGGGGAATTGTTTTTCGGATGTTCAAACAGGAAATTATGTTGTCTTGGAGAGAGCTGAGCGACCATCTTGGTTTCTCTTCAAGATGCATCCTGAACATTGACTCCGATTTACCCAATTTTGAGAGACACCAGTTCTGGAGAGAAATATCTAGAGATAATTTTTACAGTCAAGCCCGAACCAGTGACATGGAACACCTCACTCTTAGGATGTTTCACAAATGGCTTGGGTACAATCTTTTCTATCGCGATGATATTAGGAAAGTAAGAGTAGGAGATTTACAACTTTTATATGCTGCTATTAGTAAAATACCCACTTCACCTGTTACACTATTAGTTTCACATTGGCTTAGTATACCTAGTCTTCAGGGACCAGTAGGATGTACTTCACTTATCACTCGTCTAGCCACTAATCTTCACTTACTAGAAAACTCATCGTTGGATTTCATAGAAGAATTAAGAATTTATCATGGCTATGACACATTTAGACAAGCTCGGATGTTAAAGAAAGAGGGAAATATAATGTATATGCTATATGATGATAAAGGCAAGATTCGGTTACCTAACCCGAACCTTGGCCTCTACGTTGTGCAAAACTTTTTGATTGAGATTGCAGCAACACCAGTGAACCAGCGAACTCCACAGCGAGTGGCTTCTGAAAGGATAACCACTCACCGAGAACGCACCTGGTATGGAGCTGACCCTGGACCGGAAGAAGCAGCACACCTGCATTATTGCGATTACAACCCTCGAGTCCTTCGAGACCCATGGGCTCGACATGCGCAACCACAAGAGCCAACAGAAGAGACATGGCCGGAGAGCCAAGATCACCAGTGGACAAACCCGCCTTTCCATACGGGCAGGTACTCCACTGATCCATATGGAGCTTCAGGATCCAGACCTCCGCCCCAATTTGATGCAGGACGATACTCCGACGCCTCCTACGCTTTCACGAATGACTATTATCAAGAGGTCGGTGCTTTCTTCACTCGCACCGACAACACCCTCCTCGACATCCAGAGTACGCAAGCAGAACATGGAAGACTCCTGGAAGAGCAACAAAAATGGAACCAGGACCATGCAGCTGCAGTAGAAGAGCTGAGACAAGATACAACAACAATGAACGACAACATTACAACCATGATGCGGTTCTGGAACATCGGGTAAGACCGACGTCAACATCCAGCTTGGGGGAGTTCCTCCCCAATTTATCAAGTAAGTTTTTATTTGCTCTTCTTATTTATTCTATTCTGTCTTAGTATTTAATTTATCTTAAAAGGAAAAACTTAGAAAACCAAATAAATATTTTCTTGCTTAAATTTACTGCATTTTATAAACATGAAAACAAAATAAAAAGAGTGTGTAGATAAGTGTGCTTTATTTTCCTGCTAAGTTTAATCTCTAGAAAAATAAAAAGACCAAAAAGATGCATGATGGAAACGATGAACAATTGCTCTGTTTGCTTACTTACAAGTACCTAGCTTTTATATTAGAATTCTTCCTGGAATTACTAAAACTAAAATTACTATCTTTGGGAAGCATAAAACTAAAGTCTAGGTAAGAGAAAGGCATGATATAAGGTTGAGCTACTGTTTATCCTGTTTCTACTACACTAAGTTCTGGAGATTTATTTTGAAAACTTACAAATCACATGATGAGTTCCTAGCATACAAAACTACCTACCACAGCCATATTTGCTATAACATCTTTTACTATATTCACATTGAGTTTGATCGAGCTGTGTAGACCCTTAGGAGCTTTTCATGTGGTTAAATTAAGATATTCACTTGCACACATCTACCACAGAACCCATCATCAATCATTAAATATTTTCACTCACTGTCCCGAATATTGTTATTCTCTCTCTCTAAAAAGATTCAATGCAGAAGAGGCATGGGTTATGCTAAAATATGCGAGGAAATAAAAAGGGACAAGTGCCCGGAACCTCGATAAAGAAAGAAAAAGAGTGAAACGAGACGAAAAAATGGACAGGTGTCCGAAGTAGAATTAGGGGTACAAAGATGCCCACTTGAGCGGAAAAAATGGACAAGTAGAATTAGGGGTATCTATTACCCACCTGAAAAAAAAGAAAAAAGAAGAAAAGAAAAAGATAGCCCATGTTCTCCCAAAGCAAAGATCAAAGAAGAGGAGAGATAGCAATATGATGAGCAATGAGAACTAAGTTTTATTAACACTTATACATTTTCACCATCACTATCATTTACTCCACCACACATGCACATCTTGATTTAATTATATGTTGAGTTCCTTTGGATCCATGGCTCGATTAGACAATATATGAGCTATTTTTCACTCCTATGAGCTCCACTTAAATATTCCATTAGCTATAGGTAAGTGACATTATGGTAAGGATCTACAAATACCACAAATAGAGAGACTTGAGAGAATCATCGCTGGGAACTCTGAGTTTTATTTTGAAAACTTATGAAAAACTCTAGAACAAAGGTAAAGTATAGACAGGAGGGATAGTGCTTGACTTAACTATTTTGTCTTTCGATTACTTAAGACTTAAGTGCAGGTTCTAAACTCCATAACACTTCACTCTAATCTGGAAGAATTTTATGTAAAAGCATGTGTGCCTGTCAGGAAACAAAACATCGAAGCAACTCCTGATCCGTCTGAGTTTAGCTGTTTGCTCAGGGACGAGCAAAGGGTAAGCTTGGGGGAGTTTGTTGACGGTCCTTAAGTACTAAAATTAATAATCAAATAAACATGAAAAAGGATCAATATGAAACAAACATCTAGAATTAGGGTTTTATCTGACAGAATTCCACAAGCTTTGGTGTTTATCTATTTCTGCAGGGGGTTATCAGAAAATATGGAGAGAAGGCCCACATGTCATGTTTACAACGAGATAATTACGTGCCGCGTAATTTTCGTCAATCTAGAAGAGTCCAGAAGCCACGGGAACGAACGAGAAGGGATTCGGGCTCGGGGGCAGGGCGGCCGCCCACCCCCCTTGGGCGCCCGCCCAGGGTTGGAGGCCAAACAGGACTCTGCTTCGGGGCAACGCTCCACCGACCTAAAGGATCAATCTAAACCATACAATCTATGTCGGTTTGATCTGACGGCCCACGTTCACTTGAGGGGACTATAAAACCAGACCCCCTGGCCCCTGGAGCAGAGGAGATGAAATCATTATTCAGAGGTAGCCATCAAAGTTAGGGTTTAGAGCTTCTCTCCCACAGAGAATTAGAATTAGCTACTCCCTAATTCTTCAAGTTTAGAGGTTTGATTAGATAGCAATTAGAGAAGTAGAGCACTACGCTCTGGATTCGGATCTTCGGTAATAAAGATTGGTATTATTTATATCTTTCTCTAATTCTTTGTTCTAATTGCATTATGTCTCTAATTATTATGTTCTTAGTTTGCTCTAGTTCTATATTTGATATAGTTCTAATTGATAATGAGTTTATGTATAAGTTTGCAAAGCGCTTAGCTCTTGTCGCGAGGGAGTTAGGTGATAGATCACATGTGAGCGTGGTGCTTAGATGTTATTTATCTGCAAATGTATCCTATTGGCCGGGTCGTGTGGTAGTTCGCGATAGTGACAACTTCGTTGATTCTTATATAGTCCACCCTCCGTTGATAGGACAGGCAGAACCGGTTTTGTGGAGTAAGTCAGCGATGCTCTGATTTACTTTATCAATGTTCCTTATACATGAATGAAGAGTCTTTTATGCTATATATGATCTTGTAGATAACTAGAGTAGATTATGACTTAGTAGTTAGTAGATAACTTAGAATCCATTCTCTAGCTAATCCGACATCACCTACATATATGAGGAGTAGTCTATTTTCTAATCGCTGTGTTATCTACCCATGAACTTATAATTCATTATCATTATCTTTATGGTTTACCCCTGCTAAAGTACGTGACTGTGTGACGAGTTTCTCATTAGTAATCATGTTCTTGCAAGTTTATCTCTAGTTTATGCCTTGATAGATTTGCCCCTTGATTTAATTTTATTTTCTTGAGATCCCTTGAGCAAAATTATAAATAACGATACCTGAAATACTTATCCTGGTGAAATGCTACAATGAGGTGTTTTATCTGTGCGCTTGTGGATAGAATAGATTATTTTCTAAAGAGCCTTTACATTTATAAATACCTTTGTACACTCTGGCGCCATGCTAATGATGACAACCTAGTATCTAAGTGGTGTTAGCTAGTGTCAACAATAAGCATGTCATCCATCTAAATTATGATTTTATATGCTTTATTCTATGTGATTTAAATGTGTAAAAATATGATGCTTGCTTCTAAAATTGTGAAAAATTCAAACTAGGTTGGATTGTATGAAAAAAGAATTGAGAATATTTTTGTGCAATTTTTGGCGCCATAGAATTTGAGAAATGGAATTTATACAAAAATCTCCAAAATGAATTTATTTGAAAACCTAGAACTAGTTTTAATTTGTAATTCAAATTCTATTTGGAATTTGGTCTTGCTTATTAAAACAAAGTTGTAGGGTTTTTGTTTTGGAACAACTTTCATTTTGGGAGAAAGAGGTGAAAATGATTTTAAAATGGTTCAAATGAATTTAGAAAGAGTTTGAGAAAAGAAATTCAAAAAAAATAGAAAAGGGAAAAGGGGGGCGCTAGCAGGCCGCGGCCTCACTTCTGGCCCACTCGCCGAAGCCGGCCTAGCCCGCCCGCGCTCATCCCCTTCCCCGCGCCCGCGCCGTGTCCGCGCACGGACGGCCGCGCCGCGCCGCCGTGGCGAGCCGGTAGAGCTCGGCTGCCGCGTGGCGAGCATGCGGTCGCCTGGACGCGCCCTGGTCGGCCACTAGGAGCGCCCGGCCGCGCCCGCCTCTGCCCTCACAGCCATTTGCGCCCGCCAGCTCTCCCTCTCTCGCTTTCTCGCCCTCGCTCCGCGCGCGCAGAGCGCCGCCATCGCCATCGTCGCCAACAACGTGGAGCTTCTCTCCCGGCCAGCTCCGGCCTTTTTCTTCCTCTCCGCGACCACCACCAGCTCCGCCTCGCCCTTCCGCATCGTGTACTCGCGCCCTACCGCGCTCGGTGAGTCCCGTGCGCTCGGGAGAGCTCACCGAAGTAAGTCGAGACTCCGGCGACCTCACGGTCTCCGTGGTTCTCCCCCTCTACCCCGCCAGTTCTCGCGCTTTTTGATGCGTTAGCTTCGCCTTGGCCTCGCGCACCTATTCCGGCCTTAAGCGCGCGCTCTACCGCCGTGTGGTGGCCGGACCGCGGTGAGCAGCGCCGCCGCTCCGCCATGGCCTGTGGCGAGCCTGCTCTGGTCCATTTCAGGCCGCGGAAAGGAGTGCGCTAGGTTCGCCTTGAGCCGTAGAGCGTGTAGGGCAACTTGTTTCGCCGAAAGAAGTCACCGACGGCGAGCTCCGGCTCGCCGGAGCTCTCCCCTCTCTGCGTCCTGGCCAGCGGGCCCGGCTGGCAGGCGGGTCCGCTCGTCAGCGACCGCGGGTGCACTGCACCGGGTGCACCTAGCTGGTCCCGGGTGGATTTGATTTGTTTTTTGGAAAAATGATTTCCTGAAAATAGTTTAAATATTCTAAAATCCATATCTTGAGAATTATAGCTCCAAAATTAGTGAAATAAATTTTGGTGTGCTCTCTGTTCTCAGATCTACAATTTGATGTAATTGCATGTCATGATTGAACACATTTTCTGAACAAAAATAATTAATCCATGTTTTTGTTGAATTGGGAAAATGCATAGTAATTAAAATATGACTCAGAAAAATGTGAAACTTGTTTTTCTAGCTCTGCATGTACGTTTAGTCATTGGGAAAATTCTGCAACACATTATTTGGTATATGAAAGAATTTATGATGATTTAAATGCTTGCATGGCAGTGGTTTATGATTTTTAATAAATATTTGGATCATGCAATTAATCTGGAAATTTTTGTGGGTGTTTCTTATGATATTAGGCAAATTATAAAAATATGAAATATTAGTCTCCTGTAATTTTTGTTGAATTTATTGATAAACAGAACTGCATGCTATTTTTGATGGGCCTAGAAATGAATAAAGAAATTAGGAATTGTTATATATAGATTAAGTAGAATAAAAGAGGTTTGGTGTATCTTGAAGCATCTTATGAGTTGCTGGTTACACTTGAAATAATTTTGTAGGAAAGAAGAAAATGGATGCTTAGTGTAACTACATGTTCTTGGATGGTGTTGACTACCTTGTAAAGAGCATGACCAATTAAATCACCTATGCATCATGTCATGGTCATTTGGTACCTTCTTATACAAGCATCCACTCGGGCATCTCGCACTCCACTCATGAGCACACATGCATCATACAGGCTCGCAGGAGAACGAGGTGGGGCCCGAGGAGCAGGAGGAGACCCAGGAGCAGGAACCTCTGGGTGTCAGAGCTCGGAGAGGAGCTGCAAGAGTGCCCGGATCATAAGCCGAGCACGTTCGAGAAAGGCAAGCCCCGGAGCATTCTAAGTCTCCCTATTCTCGCTAACTTACATGATATACTATGCTTGTTCTACTATGTTGCATGTACGTGATAGGAATTGCTTGATACCGTTGATGCATATGTACTCCTTGCTATCCCTACTCGTTTATCTACGTTGTCCTATGTAGATAGGCACGGAGTCTATGCTTAGCTTGCTTAGCCCGGTAGAAGTCGGGTGATTTCCTGTCACCTGCGCGATATAGGTGGATACCCGCTTGAAGTAGTGGTGATTGCTTTGGGAAGAGAATAACCAAGTGTGGAATGGAAATTTGAGACCGGGCAGGGTCTTATGGTGGGTTGACTGTAGTGCCCCTGCCTGTGTTGATTAAGGACCGATTGTTGACGGCCCTCTTGTCATGTTGAACGCATGCCCCACATTTAGCTGGAAGGATAAGTCGTTCCGACCGCGAAGCCTGAGCACTATCCGGGCCGGGAATCGGCCCGATGTACGCGCTGTTTTGGTGATGGTTGAGGAGAACGACGAGGGCGCGGCGTGCAACCTTGGTATACCTTGGATACCTCAGTCACCAGAACGGTCCTCGGGTACAGGCGGTGCCTGTCGAACCCACGAATTGGTCCTGGATAGTGCAATACGGTGATCTGTAGCTCACTTGATCAGTGAGTGTGGTTTGTGTGGGGAATAAACTCGCCAGCTAGTTAGAAATCGACTCGAATCGCCATCGCTCCTGGATAGTGAGCACTTGACATGAGCCCTGTCCTCGTAGTAAGGACTATGGAACACTTGGGTTATAATGGTAAATGGTTTCATGAATACTATGATGGGGTATCATCATATTACCATACTTGCCTGTAATAGTGCAGGTGCAAACCTAGACAATAGGTAATGATACCTTCAACTTGAGCAAATTAAAAGAAGAAAGATTTATTTAGGTTATGTTAATCGAATCGCGCGTTTATGCAAAGGTCGTCAGCTAACCCCACTATATAGCCTTCATGATCCTTGAAGAGTCTTTATTTTTGAGTTTATGGCGGGTAAGTCTAGCTGAGTACATTCTCGTACTCAGGGTTCTATTCCCATGTTCTTTTGCAGATGGTCAAATGTACTATGGTTATTGCATCCTCTGCCTGTACCCAGCTATGGGTGATGACTAGACCAAGGGCGATGGTCACTCCGTCTCCTCTTTTGCTTTTGTGGGAATGACTGAATTATGGCACTGTATCAGACTAAGTATGTGTGTGTTATTTTCGTACTATGAAGCTTCCGCTACTTATGAACTTGGCTTGTAATAACTTTAAGCACTCCGATGTATCGTATGGATGTTTTCGAACTGGATGTAACTATGGATGGTAACCGCTGAACTTATTACGATCTTGGCTGTATGTACGATATGTGGTTCGAAATCCTTCGAGATTTCACGGACTACCAGGATTATATGGGCTTAAGCTCGATGGTTTGACTATGCAAATGGTCACTATTAGGCTTAATCTCTTATGATTTGGGCGGTACTGTTACAGTATCAACAGGAGCGGCAAAGTAATCTAGAAGGAAGCACTGCCGGCACCTCGGCAGGTTACTTTTGAAGCCAATCCTAGTAAACTTCAAGACATGGTTGATAGTGCTATTAACCGTGCCTTGATCAATCAAGCTGGTGTGCTGTCCAATACGGTTTTCAACGGCGTGGCTAGAACTTTCAAAGAGGGACAATTGCCACCAAATTATGTGGGCCCGGTCTATCATCAGCCAGGATCACCAGTTGTCACAGCTCCATCGGCTACTACGGCCGTTGCGGGTACAAAAACTACAACTCCTCCAAGCACACTAGGACTCACTAATGTGCAATCTACGCCGATGACAAATAATCCATCAACTTCAGATGAGCAAATCAAGCTTGCCACAGATCTATTGGCATCGGCAATGTCGGGGTCTGTTCCTCCCAACTTGTGGGGTTATGGTATGCCCCCAGAGATGATGTTGAAGACTCCTGGAACATCTCAAGTGGCTGATATGACAGGCAAGGCTCCTATGGCATCGGCACCTCCAAATCTGCCGATGAATCAGAGTCCCCAGTATACTACAACTACTACTGCAAGGCCTTACACTGGGAATTCTCAAGCTCCAACGTTCCAGATGCCTAACGCATCGGCAGATTCAATGCCGACACAACAGAGGTTTATGACTCAGCCAGGGTATGTCAACTCAATGATCATGCCCAATTTCCAGTCATCGGCAGGATTTATGCCGATGAATGCCAACAATGGATGGACGGGGCAGTTAGTCTTTCCACAAATGCCTCAACAGAATCATCAGGCTTCAGGGTTTCAACAAGGCCAGGTCCAGCCTAGATTCCAGAATCAAGGGTTGGCCAACCAGCCGATGAATCTTGGTCAACAGTTTGGTGGTCAGACGATCAACCCCATGTTCCATGCAGATCGTGCGCCTCAGCGACACGTGGAAGTATATCAGCAGGCGCCAGATCCACAACCACCCCATCGGCAAGATGCCGATGCGTATTGGGCCGATAAGATTGCTGAAGTAATGAGAGACGAATTTGGGATAAAACCCAATGTCAACACTTACTCTTATCGGACGCCATATCCTCCTGCATACGATTTAATTCCACTTCCAAATCGCTACAAGGTACCAGATTTCACCAAGTTTTCTAGACAGGATGATACATCGACTATGGAGCATGTCAATAGGTTTATGATCCAATGTGGGGAAGCTGCTAACAGGGATGAATTTAGGGTTCGACTATTTTCATCATCTTTATCTGGATCGGCTTTCACCTGGTTTATATCATTACCTCCTAATTCAGTGATTACTTGGGCCGATCTGGAGAAGCAGTTCCACAAGTACTTCTTTTCTGGAGTCCATGAGAAGAAGATTACCGATTTGGTCAGATTGAAAGAGCGCAATGATGAATCGGTTGAAAGTTTTGTGCAGAGGTTGCGGGAAGTCAAGAATAAATGCTATAGTCTGGTTTTGGACGATCGGCAGCTAGCTGATTTGGCTTTCCAGGGTTTGTTGCCACATATCAGGGACAAATATGCTTCTCAAGAGTTCGAGAGCCTGAGTCACTTGGTCCAGAGGATTTCTGACCAGGATATCAAACCCTTTGAACCTAAGAGAGCTTGGAACAAAAAGGTGTCATTTGCTGACGAGGCAGCAAGCTCAGATTCTAATGAAGAGCCAGTCATCGGCTTGGCAGAGTGGGTGAAGAACAAGAAGCCGATGTCTTGCCTTTTTGGGCATAAGGAGCCAGAAAAGTTTGCATTTGACGTTACTAAAGCCGATAGGATATTTGACTTTCTACTTCAGGAAGGGCAAATCAAATTGTCGCCTAATCATGTTATTCTATCGGCCGAGGAATTAAAGAAGATGAAATACTGCAAGTGGAACAATGCAACTTCTCACAGCACCAATGAATGCAAGGTTTTGAGACAACAGTTGCAATCGGCTATTGAATCTAGGAGAATCAAATTTGATAGTTCCAAAGCTCAGAAGCCGATGAAGATCGATCAACATCCTTTCCCAACAGATATTTTAGATGCTAAGGGAAAAACCAAGGTCTTGACATCGAAAGCAGCGAAAAGGAATGCATCGGTAGATCCTCAGCATCAAATTACTGCTGTCGATGCCAAAGGAAAAGGCTTGATCCAAGAAGGAACTAACTCGAGAAGGCCTCCCCGATCTGGTATTGTGATAACTCATAGATGGCCTCGAGAGACTTGGCAGCAACGTGAGGATCGGTATCGGCGCCAGCAAGAAGACTATCGTCGGGAAGAGGAAAGACGCCGACAGGAGTGGAATCGGCACAAGGATCACTGGAACTGCCCTTTTTTA
Organism: Sorghum bicolor; assembly: GCF_000003195.3. Taxonomy (NCBI): domain Eukaryota; kingdom Viridiplantae; phylum Streptophyta; class Magnoliopsida; order Poales; family Poaceae; genus Sorghum; species Sorghum bicolor. The sequence continues at coordinate 43,198,109 of NC_012876.2, forward strand.
TCCATTGCTGGGAGCAGAACATTAAATTACCCACTGTTAGAGATTGCCCTGAGTGTAATGGTTAAGATCGGTATGACAGATCCGATCGGCGCTATCACAATGATGATCGGCGATTTAATGGGTCGATTAGGGGGAGAGCATCAGTTCATGATCGGCTTGGGGGCAGGCTCAGTGTGCATGATAGGCTTGATGATCGTGTTGAATATTTTCCCAGGAACCAAGAAGAGCTTGAAGAGATGGCTAATGCACGAGTTCTCGATGAGTTCATATTTTGCAGAGACGCCAATACTCATCGGATGGAGTCAAGGGAACATTGTCGTTCATAGGCAAGGCAGTCACCACTTCCCCCATGGTGTCCAGAGGGGTTGACTAAGACACAGAAGAGGGAGACTGCAACGCGAAAGATGAGAAGAGCTAAGCAAGGGCGAGAATTCTAGCCAGTCTGGGGATCAGCAACAACCCGATCCTAAAGGGAAAGGGCCATCGGCAGATGTTAACATGGTATTCATGTTGCCGACGGAATTCCTTGCACCGTACAGCGACGATGAGGAGTTGGAGTTTTCCGACCAGATAGCTCAGTTGGCTCTAGATCCGATGACAGCTATCTTTGAAAAGCCTGCCGACAATGAAAGGCAGCATCTTAAGGCTCTGTTTGTCAAAGGAAGAGTTGATGGTCAGCCGATGACCAAGATATTAATTGATGGTGGAGCCGCAATCAACATCATGCCGTATGTAGTCTATCGGAAGCTTGGAAAAGGAGATCAAGATTTGACCAAGACCGATATGATGCTGAAATACTTTGAAGGGAATGTGTCTCCAGTTAAGGGGGCAATATGCGTCGAGTTGACCATCGGCAGCAAAACCTTGCCGACGACCTTCTTTGTGATCAGTGGGAAAGGTGCCTACAATCTGCTGCTAGGGAGAGATTGGATTCAGGCCAATTGTTGCATCCCATCTACAATGCACCAATGTTTGGTTAAGTGGGTAGGTGACAAGATTGAGATTGTCCCGGGAGATTCTTCTTATGTCATTGCATCGGCAGAGGCAGATACCTATGAGAGAACTAGGTGTATCTCGGGAGAGATTTGGGAGAAGGATTTCCTCAAAGTTGCCGATTATGAAATTCCACCGATCCAAGCAGTCGGTTCTGATCAGGAGTTTTAATGGATAGCTTCGCCGATGATGGAAAATTAGGCCAAGGATTCACATCGGCCGATGATTTGGTAGAAGTAGATATAGGTAGCGGTGATAAACCTAGACCTACTTTTATTAGTGCTAAGTTAAATTCTGAGTGTAAGCAGCAGTTAACCGATTTGTTAAAGGAATATAAAGATTGCTTTGCTTGGGATTATACTGAGATGCCTGGTTTGGACCGATCGATCGTTGAACATCGGTTACCCATCAAGTCTGGATTTCGGCCACATCAACACCCAGCTCGCCGATGTAATCCTAATATTCATCCTGATATTAAGGCCAAAATAATGAAACTTATCGAAGCTAAATTTATCCGGCAGTGTCGTTATGCCGAGTGGATTTCCAATGTTGTTCCAGTTTACAAGAAAAATGGGAAGCTTCAGGTTTGCATTGATTTCAGGAATCTTAATAAAGCTACGCCGATGGACGGTTACCCAATGCGAGTTGCCAATCTACTGGTTGATGCTGCGGCTGGGCATCAGATCATCAGCTATATGGATGGCAATGCAGGATACAATCAAATATTCATGGCTGAAGAAGATATTCCAAAGACTGCATTTAGATGTCCTGGTCATGTTGGGTTGTTTGAATGGGTAGTCATGACCTTTGGCTTGAAAAATGCTGGTGCTACTTATCAGAGGGCTATGAATTTTATCTTTCATGAGTTCATCGGCAAACTGGTGGAAATTTATATTGATGATGTGGTAGTTAAGTCTGGGGATTACACGAAACATCTTGCCGATTTGCAAAATGTGTTGGAATGTACAAGGAAGCATGGTTTGAAGATGAACCCTAACAAATGTGCATTTGGTGTATCGGCAGGACAATTCCTTGGTTTCATGGTGCATCAAAGGGGGATTGAAATTAGTAGGAGATCCATTGATGCTATCAACAAAATAGTTGCTCCTACCAATAAAACTGAGCTCCAGTCCTTGATCGGCAAGGTAAATTTTATCAGGAGGTTTATATCTAATTTGTCTGGTAAAATTTGTGCTTTCAGTCCTTTACTCAAATTGAGAGCTTATCAAGAGTTTGTATGGGGGAAAGAGCAACAGTTGGCTTTAGATGAAATCAAGAATTATTTGGTAAATCGTCCGGTTCTGATTCCACCTCAACAAGGAAAACCCTTCAGATTATATTTATCTACCGATGGGATGGTCATCGGTTCGGCTTTGATTCAAGAGTTTGAAGGGAAGGAGCGTGTGATTTACTATTTGAGCAGAAGATTGATTGATGCTGAGACTAGGTATTTGGCAATTGAAAAGTTATGTTTGTCTTTATTTCTCATGTATTATGTTGAGGCACTATTTGTTATCGGTTGAATGCACTGTTATATGCAAAGATGATGTGGTCTGGTATATGCTATCTATGCCGATCATGAGTGGTAGGATCGGTAAGTGGATTTTGGCACTGTCAGAATTCGATCTGCTTTATGAATCGGCTAAAGCAGTTAAAGGACAGATTATGGCCGATTTTGTAACTCAACATTGTGGTGCGGTGGAAACTTTGGAAATTGTGCCTTGGACGCCCTTCTTTGATGGATCCACGTGTGACCGGGGGGCAGGAATCGGCGTAGTGTTAATTTCCCCTCAGGGAAGGAAGTATGAATTCTCCTTGCTGATTATTGCCACGTCGACGAATAATCTAGCTGAGTATCAAGCCTTAATTAAGGGGTTGGAATTATTGAAAGAGGTTCTGCTGATGTTGTTGAAATCTTCGGGGATTCTATGTTGGTTATAAATCAATTAGGTGGAAGTTATGAATGCCGAAGTGAGGTATTAATAACGTATTACGAAAGGATTATGCAACTGTTAAAGGAATTCAAGGATTTCTGATTAGAGCACGTTCCTCGATTACATAATGTAGAGGCCAATCGGTTGGCTCAGCATGCCTTGGGATATCAGCCCATATTAAATACAATATCGGCAATCAGGGCCGATGATTGGAGAAAAGAAATTGTTGATTATTTAAAGGATCCATCCAAGAAAGTTGAGAGACGTGTTCGGTTTCAAGCCACCAAGTATGTGCTCCTCGAAGATGAATTATATTATCGAACAATTGACGAATTATATTATCGAACAATTCATGAAGGAGTATGTGGAGCACATCAGTCGGCTTTTAAGATGAAATGGATGATTAGGAGGAATGGGTATTATTGGCCAACCATACTTGAAGATTGCTTTAAATATTTCAAGGGGTGTCAAGAATGTCAGAAATTTGACAATATTCAAAGGGCACCCGCATCGGCCATGAATCCCATTATTAAACCTTGGACGTTCCGGGGATGGGCTATTGATCTAATTGGCCAAATTTACCCATCATCAAGCAAAGGACATAAATTCATCTTGGTTGCCACCGATTATTTCACCAAGTGGGTTGAAGCTATTCCTTTGAAGAAAGTCACATCGGCCAATATGATTGAATTTGTGAAAGAGCATATTATTTACTGATTTGGAATTCCTCAAACAATTACTACCGATCAGGGTACTATGTTTACATCAGGGGAGTTTGATGAGTTTGCAATCGGTATGGGAATTAAAGTATTAAATTCTTCTCCTTATTATGCTCAAGCTAATGGGCAGGCCGAAGCATCTAACAAAGGAATTATCAAAATTATTAAACGGAACATTGAAGAAAATCCTAGGAGGTGGCATACGTTGTTGAATGAAGCTTTATGGTCATATCGGATGGCTTGTCATGGGTCGACCAAAGTTTCACCTTATTAGTTGGTGTATGGACATTTTGCAGTGCTACCTTGGGAAATTAAAGCTGGGTCTAGGTGACTATCTTTTCAAGATCAATTGGCTACCGATGATTATGCTACTTTGATGACAGATGAGTTGGATGGTTTAGCAGGGCATCGGCTAAGGGCTTTGATAAGTATAGAAGAAAATAAGAAGAGAGTTGTCAGATGGTATGATAAGAAGGTAAAGGCTAAGGAGTTTGCCGATGGAGACTTAGTATGGAAACTAATCTTACCGATCGGGACTAAAAGTTCAAAATTTGGGAAGTGGTCTCCCAATTGGGAAGGTCCCTATCGGATAAATCGATCTGCTCCTGGCAACGCCTATATCTTAGAAACTCTCGAAGGAGTTGAATTTCCTAGAGCATTGAACGGCAAATATTTAAAGAGATATTACCCCAGCATATGGCTTGATGCATGAAAGTTTAAGTGCCGATAATATTCCTATCGGCTGGATTAAAAGTGTATCTGGGGTCGGACTTAATGTTTTAAAAGGATGCCGATAACAGTCCTATCGGTTGGACCAAAATGATTAGAAGAAAGAAGCAAAGCACACCGCCGATGAAGAGTTCACATGTTTAACAGAGTCTGGATCGTCGATATGGCACGCAGACGGATCTGATTGGCTTCTTCTATCTCCTTCACGTCGTCATCGGCAGAGCCTTCCACTAGCTTCAATTTCTTCTTCATCTGCAGTGCATTACAAGCCTGGATGTTTCGCTCTTGTTCAAGAGTCTTGATTGCTTCAAGCAGTTGGCTTTCTTCCTATTGAGCTTGGGACAGAGCTTCTTCCACTTGTCTGAGTTCAGCCAACAGAGCTTCCCTTCTCGCCGATAGATCAGAGATCTTTTGCTTCACTACATCTCCTGAGGATTTCAGAATGTCGATGCTCTTATGCTTTTCATCGTCAAGGAGTTTCACTTTCATCATCTCCTCTGAGAGCTGAGCGTGAGCAGCTCTATCGGCAAGACGCTAGGCAGCCTTTTGATACTGCAGCTGACGACTCTCTAAGTGTGCAGCCTGAAAAAGAACCTCCTCGGCATCGGCAGGGATTTGACCTCTGAGAGCCTTGAATAGAACTTTGGCTGGATCAGAGTCATTGACCAATAAATTATTTTATGATCAATTACTGATAACAATAAAAATAATGATCGGGTAACTTACTTGCTTTAGAGCTATCTCTCGCATCTGACTAGTTGAAGCTGATGGAACCACACGTTGATCGACTGGGATTGCCGATGAGACTACATCAGCTGAAAGATTAACAGGGGTAATTACAAATTGGAAAAAGTGGGTTCATCAGCAATAAATAGAAAGTATGTTACCTTGAGGAGGTGCAGAACTAGTCTGAATCGAGGAGACTACCGATGCTATGATTAAGCTTGCTGGATCGGCAGTCTGCTCGTGCACATCAGCCGATGTTTCTTCTGGCTGAGGTTCTTCTGGCTGAGGTTCTTCTGGCTGGAGTTCTTCTATTTGGGTTTCTTCTTGTTGTTGAAGAGGACACAGTGCTGGTTGTATCTAGGCTTCTGGAGTAGAAGGGGATGATTCTACTGGAATCGGAGATACTGGGGGAGGAGAAGGCGTTGCTGTTCTCTGGCGCTTTGCTTGTAATCTGGTACTCTTGGAACCTTTTCTCTTCGGTTGACTGGACTGTGGGGCATTGGCAGTCGTACTTCTGGTCTTTGCCGATGTACCGGTGTGCTGATACAACAGTGAGCAGTTTATGAGTACAAGTGTAATAAGTATAAGAATGGAATCGGTATGAGTAAAAGAATTCGAAAATTTACCCTGAAGGCATGTGCTAGGGTAGAGGCGGCTACCGATGGGGATATCTTCGCCCGCTTGGTGGTAACTTTCTTGAGACGCACACCCCGATGCATTATAGCATGGTTGGAGCGTTGTTGCCGATCAAAGAGATCGGGCCTGATGGAAGGAGCTCAATCGGCTTACCACTCCTGCTGACCAATGGGGGCGTGTCATCGACCTGCATATAACAAGGAAAGTAAGATACCGATGGAAAGTGAAAGTGAAAGGATTAAAGCATCGGTTTAGAGTACTTACAGTATTATCAGGGACTTTGTACTGGGAGTCGATCATGCCACGGTATGTGAGAGCCGATCTGTAGAACAGGTGTTCTTTCCATTCTTCCCACCACTGTTTGTATGCTTGAGTGATGAAGAGAGCCGGGATCCAAGCCGATAGATCGACATCTGTATCGGCGTTTGGTGGAAGTTGGGCTACCCTCATCCATTCCAGATGGCTGGTGATAATCTCCCTCGGCTTTATCACATCGGCGTAGCAAAGTGTAATTAGCAGTTGGCCGAAAGCTAGTTGGCGAGCTAGTGCCGATGGGTTATAAAATTCATAGGTCAGGTTGGAGGCTTTCCCACTACCAAAGAAGTTCACTGGTATGACTCTTGGGGTGATTATTGCCATCATCACATCATGGTCCTTGTTGAGAGCATCGTTGAAGGGGTGCAAAGTCAAAGGAAATCTGGTATCTGGATCTTCATAAGGCATCCATGCCCGTTGTTCTCTGGTCAGACCCTCATACAGAGTTTGGAAGAATCGGTTAACCTGGTCTGCGTTACCACCTGTGCCAGGCAAAACTATGGTAGCTTCGCCAAAGTTTAGAGGGGAACGAGTTGCCGATTCTTCTTCATCCAGTTCATAATCCTCGGCTATATCCCTGGGGAAGCGCTGTGCAAAGAGGTCGAACTCAAGGCGCTTGTGCATGTGGAGACTAAGCCACATATTGATGAACCACCAGGGACCCCCTAAGTTGCCGATGGGTTGACCAAGCAATAGTTTCTAGGCTACCTGGTGGAGGAGGTCATAAGTAGAGCCAAGTAGGTATCGGCCGAGAGGAAATCGGCCACCATTGGCTAATCTTTCTGCTGCCGACAAGTAAACAGAAGTTAGTCCTGCTGATCGGGCACAAAACACAATTTTATCCAGCCACATGTTTAGAAAAGTGGTCTCTTCCTTTGCATTGACAGGACCTGTTCTTCGGTACTTCTGAATGTACCCTGACCAACCGCTGATGGCATGAGTTTCTACCTTGGCACTGGGTTTGGTGTCGAGCAGGTGGGTGGTATCGGCAGTGGATACATCTAAGCCGGTGAGCATAAGTACATCGACAAGTGTAGGAGAGGCAGGGCCATGGCCAAACACAAAAGCATTGAGTGTGTCTGACCAAAAGTATGAGGCAGCTATCAGTATTGACTCATTTCTCTCCATATTGGCAAGAGACAATCTAATGCACTGATCTAATTTCTGTTCACCCCATTGGACTTCATTTGAGTTACTAACTCTCAGGAACCAATCCTTCCATCCCTTGGTAGGACTGGGCTAGGAACGGAAGGCATCTTTCCATAGATCTAGAGAAAAATTCTCGCCTCTAAAGGGGAATCTGTTTGTCTCTGCGGTTATAAGATCGGTGGGATCTAAGTTTCCTAGTGGACGAAGTCATTGGAGATGGTGTTGATCGGTAGGGATTGCGATCTTGTTGGCCAAATCTTAAAGATTGTAAGGGTAAAAGAAAAATTAAAAAGAAGAAAAAAGGGGAATATTCAGTAAAAGGAATTGCGGATGAACAAAAGTACATCAAGAGTACGAAAAAAGAAGAGGGGTAGGCTAACCTCAGGGACGACGAAGTTGACGGCCATTGCTCCGCGGGGAAGAAGATCGAAAACTTGGAGGTTTTTGGAGGAAGTTCTTGCTGGAGTTATTGGAGCTATCGAACAGTGCCACCGCCAAGAAAGCAGAGTTGGGGCTGTAGAATGATGCGATGGAGAAGGAGTACCCGAGAAGGAAGTATTTATAGGACAAAACGGGCAGGGGCAAATTTGACTTATCTCTTCGCCGCATCCGTAAAATCCGAGGGTACTCAGGTGGATATGGTAACTGTTCGCACGGTAATCAAGGGATTGCGCAGTTGATTTGACAGGAAGAGGTCATGATTTTGGAGATATTTCACTGTGCGGGATTTCTTGGTCGGTCCATCGGCAGTTCCCTCTAACGGTAATATTGCCGATGGGCGCATGGAGTGGAGAGATCCGGTTCGGAAGGTTGATGAATTCGAGGAATTTGCAGTAGAATCGGGCCAAGGTTGTTCAGATTTAAACGGTCGGTTACCAAATTGGGGGAATTAATTGCGGAAAGGCATCATTACTGCAGAGAATTTTGGAGCATTAATGATTTTATACTCCGAAATTGGGGGGCATGTGTTGACACCATTTCTGGACACGTATCTTTTGACACGTACCTAGGGATTAGTAAAGCATAGATCGGCAGATGAAGCAACGGTAACTAGTCTGCAGGGAAGTTGCCGATGAAGGTGGTTGTCGATGAAGAGGCAATTGAATGTGACTAAGTCTCGAGGTGGTGACGTGTTCGTGCCGATGATCAGTGTTAGTGTTTGCCGATGGCCACAACAGGAGGTCTGCCGATGACTATGAAGGAAAGCGTGGAGATTGCCGATTGATCTGTGGTGGTACCCCGGTCGGTTACAAGGTGGTAGTTTTATGTTTTCCTTAGTTATTAGAATTCGTTTTGTGTACGGGTTATGTTTAGTTTGGAACTCGAGTCCTAGTCGTGTCTGGTTGTAGCTCTTCAGACAGGGTATAAATATAGACCCTAGGGCAATGTAATGAGACAATCTATAATTCAATCAAACACAAGTTTTTACTTATATTTCAGCATCTACTTTTTCGACGACTTCGTCATATTTTCTTTTTACTACGAGTTCTTAGGAATTCGTCAACTTAAGCTCGGCGCATTCTCAGGTTCCGCGTGATCACCTCTTAGCCGTGACATCTGGGTGCATCGCTGTTGTCGGGACCAAAGTGGTCGAGTTGCCACCTTTGTCGGTTGTAAGGTCAAATCGGCTGGCACGCCTTAACGTTTGAGTCGGGTATTAGCCCTTTGTGTTTGCAGATTAGTTTTGCATCAAAAGAGAATTTTGGAGCATGAATGATTTTATACTCCGAAATTGGAGGGCATGTGTTGACACCGTTTTTGGACACGTACCCAGGGACCTGTAGAGTATAGATCGGCAGGTGGAGCAACGGTAACTGGTCTGCAGAAGAGTTGCCGATGAGGATAGTTGCCGATGAAGAGACGATTGAATATGACTAAGTCCAGGGGTGGTGACGTGTTCTTACCGATGATCAATATCGGTGTTTGTCGATGGCCATAACAGGAAGGTTGCCGATGACTCCGAAGGAAAGCGTGGACATTGTCGATCGATCCGTGGTGGTGTCCTGGATGGTTACAAGGGGGTAGTTTTATGTTTTCCTTAGTTATTTAAATTCGTTTTGTATACGGATTCTGTTCAATTTGAAATTTGAGTCCTAGTCATGTCTGATTGTAGCTCTTTGAGCAGGGTACAAACATAGACCCTAGGGCCTTGTAATGAGATATCTATCAATCAATCAAACACAAGTTTTTACTCATATTCCAGCATCTACTTTTTCGACGACTTCGTCATATTTTCCTTTTCATTACGAGTTCTTAGGAGTTCGTCGACTTAAGCTCGACGTATTCTCGAGTTCTGCGTGAATACCTCTTGGTTGTGACATCCGGGTGTGGCAGAACCTCCTAAGTGTTTGGGCCCCACCGGCACCTGCCATTGTCCTAAGGACCTCTGACGGTGATGCCGGGAGTCCTCCCACTTTAGAAGTCCGATGAGCATTGCTGGGCGCTCATTCCACTGCTACCTGTGGCGTACCAAGCTGGCTCGTCCTGACCACTGGTAATGGTCGAACGACGAGAACTGTTTCTTCTCGCCCTTACAGGATAGCAAGTGGCCACCTTAACACCAGGATCATTCGTTGCGAAGATAAAGCCGTAACTCAACGACACAAGACCAAAATAATATTTCAGAGTGAAACAGCGGAAGTATTACATAACTTAATTTACAAAAGGAGTTCTTCCAAATAGTAGAGTGTTATTACAAGCCTGGTCCAGCGGAGCAACTGAAACTTTAATGCAGATAGAACAAATTTACAGACCCTGCCCATGGGTCACGCTCACTCTTCTTCGTCGTCAACCTCGACGACGGTCACACAACAGGGTCCGAAACAAGTCGGCTCCTGTGCTTCACCTGCAACAGGGGTATTGAAACCCTGAGTACGGGAGTACTCAACAAGACTTACCCGATGGGAAAAGAGGAGAACTTAGGGATGCAGGCTTAGGGTAGACAAGGGGTGGCTGAGCAAGGAGCCAAAGTGTTTTGCGTAAAAAGCTTACTAGTAGTGCATCCTTATTTTCAAGTTTTACCCCCGAATTCCTCCCTCGCAGAGGCCGAGGAGTTCGAGGACAGTCTAACTGGTTGTTCCCCACAGACGAATCTGTGAGTTCCTAGTCCTATCATAAAGTATTATTTATCGATGGCCATAGCTTCATGTCGCTATGAGTCCGGGAATTGGGATCCGAACCTCATGGGACATTTTCCCCTTTCTCATGTTATCATTCAGTTGCATATTTAACTACGATGAGGGTCGAAGGAATTGAGTCTCCCAATCGGGGAGCAACGACGATTCGAATCGCTTAGCAATCCAGCTGGAGTTCCTAACCACCCGACATATGTAGAACCAAATCTTGCATATATCAACCCAAATCAAGCTCTCCCCAAATTTGACCAGGTTCGCGGCACCCGAGAGCACAGTACTCCACCATCCTACAGCCGATCTAGATGTTTTCCGGTCATCTCAGATCCGTAAGGTGGGTACACACTACTCTCGCCATCTTTCCACTCCCAGTGCGCGAGTAGCTGTTCGCGTCGAGGGATCACAAGATCGGGCTTACCGAAGGCAAGTGGCTAGTACTATAAATTCTCAACCCAGCAGGCCATCAACGGAACGGTCCTTAATCAACACAGTCGGAGACACTACTTTAAGACTCCATTCTTAGAGCAAGTCCACCGACCGGTCTCAAATTGAAACATCATTGATCGTAAGTGTATCCCACAACAACCCTTCAAACTTTCTTGTTTAAAAACCTATCTAGTAGCAGGGCTAAGCATCGCTACGCAGTTTTAAAATAAAACAGGTGTCAAGGACAGGATATAGATATCAAGGTAGTAAATGCAGCAAGTAGGTTAACCCAATTCTCAACTATCTAATGCAGCATTTTCAATTCATAAGTGACAAAAGATTTAAAACATCCAAGGAGGGGTTAATGCATCCGGGGCTTGCCTTGGTTGCAGGGCAGAGAGGGACCCTCGGAGACTTCCCAAGTCTCGGATCCGACTTCCTCGAACGGAGCACCGACCTCGGGGTTCGGTTCAACAGGCGCTCCTTCGGTCACGGACACTATACGCAAAATGATGAATGCTCATGATATGCGTATGACAAATATGCAAGAAGGACCAAATCGAGTACAACTCGCCTTCTTGATGCAATACAGAATTATCGCTAAATAAAGTTGCTTAATAACCTAATGATTTTACCCAAGAGGTTGCATCTGTAAATTAAGACTTTATTTAATTCATACTTAACTTAAATTAGTTAATTATTAATCCTAATTACCTTAATTAACTCTTAATTAATTACTAATGACAGTAATTAAGCGTTAAGGCTAAACAATAATTAAATGCCAAAGGTCATTAGGGTTAATGACCTCAGGTCATCACACAATCCCAAAATCACTCAACCCTAAATACGAGGATCTAAATAATCATTATTTAATTATTTTGGAATTATTATTCAAGTGCTAAATAACGGTTTATTAACAAACATTATTCAAATGCCACCAAATTTTGGGTGGAGCCAGGGAATAATATTCAGAGGCTCGCCACAATTTTTGGTGATTTTTGGATATATAAATAAATTATTAAAATTCATAGAAGTTTTATTCATTAAATAAAAGAGGCAATTCTTATATATTAGTAGACTAATAGAAAACAGATCTTTATATTTTTCTTGGGTTCTACTTATTTCAGGGAATCTACACAAAAATTTTTATGATTTTTGGATCACCCCACAATTTTCTACACAATTTCAAACATTCAGCAAAAATTACATAAAAAGAAAAAGAAAAAGTTACTGCAGCGCGGTTTGGAATCGGCCCGCAGGCCGGCCCGCTTTGCTCGGCCCACGCGAGCCCGAGCGGGTGGCGCGTGCTGCCCCCTTCCCCTCACGCGGACACTGACGAGCGGGCCCCGCTCGTCAGTTCCGTCTCCCTCGCACCCGGCGGCCTTGCCGCGCTCCCGGTTGCCGCTGGCGAGGCCCCAGCCCCACACCAGGGTGCGCATCGGCTGCGCCCTGAGCTTGCGACTCCAGAGGTACGGCTTGAGGACGCTCTACCGCCCTCCTCCTATCTCGGCCACGCGAAAGGCGGCGGCCGCCCTGGCCGATCGTCGGCCGGCCACTAGGGCCCGGTAGAGTGTAAAAGGATGGCCTAGCGAGCTTCCACGGGGATTAGGAAGAGTGGTGCTCACGCTGCAAGGCGCGGGAAAGCAGCTGAAGCCGCTGGCGACGGGGGCAGTGTCGTCGGGCGGGAGTTCTGGCTCCGGCAAGCTTGTTCCGGCAATCCTGCTCACAATCAAAGAGAGGGAGCGAGCGCATGAGCGACCGGGGCACGGGAGGAACGTGAAACAGTCGCCAGTGGGGTGTGATACTCACTAGAACACCGTGGCCACGGGAAGAGTTCCGCGGCGGCGGTCTCGGCCGGAGTCGGAGAAGAGGGAAAAGCTCTGGCGCTTGAGGGGGTTAGGGCGTGAGCTTGGGAGTGCTCTGGGTCCGCAAGGGGATGGCGAATACGGCAGCGTGCTCAATTTGGCGCGAGGGGAACTGGGTACGGTGGATTTCAGAGAGAGGGATGTCGAGTTTCTCCGGCCGTGGACAGCGAACACGGACGGCGTCGTCCACGTCGGTGCTCAAGTGGAGGGGAAGGCAAGCCCGAGGCATCCACGTCGCCTGGCGACCCTGGCAGCAAGCAGCTGCGTGCACTCACGCATGTGCGCGGCGCTGCTCGCGCGGCAGCTGCGCTGGGCAGGGAGCCGGTGATCCCTATCGGATCACTGTAGCAACCCCTATCTTCCCCCTTTTGTCCCCTTGCGAATTTCAGCTAAAATTTGAACTAAAGTCCAATTGCCACCAAAACAAAAGTTGTGCCAAAATTTGTAAGCTACAAGTCATATTTAGGTGTCCCAAGCTGATTCTCAATGGAAAAAGGTTAATTTTGCCAGACAGTTTCAAAATCAAACTCAATTCAAAGGAAATTCAAATTTTTGAATTGGGGCAAATCATGATTTCTAGAATTACTTTTAATTTGGTATAACAACTTGAAAAACTCCCAACATGAAAGTTGCTCAATTTTTTGTGCTCTACAACTTTCATGTTGACCACTTTTCAAGATTCCAAATGGATTTTGAATTGGGGGTTTAAGTTGGAAAAGGGGACACTTTCTGGAAATCTATGTTTTCAAAATTACTTTGAATTTTGTATTGAAACTTCAAAAACTCAAAACACCAAAGTTGTACATCCTGCCAAGCGCTACAACTTTGCTTTTGAACTCAACCTCAAATTTTGCTTAGTTTTTGACTTATGCAAAAGGGGACAAATCTAGGATCCAGAAATCAGGGTTTTCCCCCCTTAGCTTTTCGGAGAAATTTCCACCCTAGGGTTTTTAGCAACCACACAAGCATCAACATCCCACATAAACACACTTTACCTCCCTAAGCTCAAGCAATAAAAATAAACTTATTTTAAGTTGATGCATACTAATGTGCTTTAACAAATATGATTTGCAATGCTCATGATGACATGATCCATTTTTAGTAACCGTAACATCAGGGATGTTACACCGGGCGCATCGCTGTTGTTAGGACCAAAGTATTCGACTTATCACCTTTGCCGATAGTAAGGTCAAATCGGCTGGCACGCCTTAACTTTTGAATCGGGTATTAGCCCTATGTGTTTGCAGATCCGCTTTTGCACCAACAGATGTCAAGGATGTCAGAAATTTGGCAATATTCAAAGGGCGCCCGCATCGGCCATGAATCGCATTATTAAACCTTGGCCGTTCCAGGGATGGGCAAGTGATCTGATCAGCCTAGTTTACCCACCATCGAACAAAGGGCATAAGTTCATCTTAGTTGCCACTGATTATTTCACTAAGTGGGTTGAGGTTATTCCTTTGATGAAAGTTACATCGGCCAATATGATTGATTTTGTGAAGGAACATATTATTTACCGCTTTGGTATTCCTCAAACAATTACTACTGATCAAGGTACTATGTTTAAATCGAGGGAGTTTGATGAATTCGCAATTGGCATGGGGATTAAAGTGTTGAATTCTTCTCCTTATTATGTTCAAGCCAATGGGCAAGCCGTAGCATCTAACAAAGGAATTATTAAACTCATCAAACGAAAGATTGAAGAAAATCCTAGAAAATGGCATACATTATTAAATGAGGCCTTATGGTCGTATCGGATGGCGTGTCATGGGTCAACTAAAGTTTCACCTTATCAGTTGGCATATGGACACGACGCCGTGCTACCATGGGAGATTAAGACTGGATCTATGCGACTATCTTTTCAAAATCAGCTGGCTGCCGATGACTATGTTACTTTGATGAAAGACGAGTTGGATGATTTAGCAGGGCATCGGTTGAAGGCTTTGATAAGTATAGAAGAAAATAAAAAGAGAGTTGCCAGATGGTATGATAAAAGGGTAAAGACTAAGGAGTTTGCCAAAGGAGATTTGGTATGGAAACTGATATTGCCGATTGGAACTAAAAGTTCAAAGTTTGGCAAATGGTCTCCCAATTGGGAAGGTCCGTATCGGATAAATCGATCTGCTCCTGGTAATGCTTATATTTTGGAAACTCTCGAAGGAGTTGAATTTCCCAGAGCATTGAATGCAAAATATTTAAAGAAATATTACCCAAGCATATGGGTCGATGCATGAAAGTTTAAGTGCCGATAACACTCCTATCGGCTGGTTTGAAATGTATCTGGGACTAAAGATGATGTTTCAAAAGGGTGCCGATAACAGTCCTCTCGGCTAGACCAAAATGTTCAGAAGTTTTTTTAAAAAAAAGCAAAGCATGCCGCCGATGAAGAGTTCATATATTCAGTAGAGCTTGGATCGCTGATATAGCACGCAGACGAATTTGATCGGCTTCTTCTATCTCCCTGATATCTTCATCGGCAGAACCTTCCACTGGCTTCAGCTTTTCTTCATCTGCAATGCCTTGAGGGCTTGAATGTTTCGCTCTTGTTCGAGGGTCTTGATCATTTCAGGCAGCTGACTCTCTTCTTGTTGAGCTTGGCACAGAGCCTCTTCTACTTGCTTAAGCTCTGCCAACAAGGCTTCCCTTTTCGCCGATAGGTCGGAGATCTTTTGTTTCAGCATATCTCCAGAGGATTTTAGAATGCCGATGCTCTTGTGTTTCTCATCGGCAAGATGCTTCACTTTCATCACCTCCTCTGAAAGCTGAGCATGAGTGGCTCTATCGGCAAGACGTTGGGCAGCTTTTTGATACTGAAGCTGACGGCTCTCTAAATGTGCTGCCTGAAAAGAGTTTCCTCGGCATCGACGGGGATTTGGCCTCTGAGAGTTTTAAACAGAACCTTGGCTGGATCGGAGTCATCAACCAGTTGGGCCATATCCTGATGAAGCAGGGCCAGCAAATCTTCTAGCTTTGCTCTGATTTCTGCCGATGAAATTCCGACTGCTTGAGAAGAGCTTGCTTCCTCGCCTTCATCATCAGAAATTTCAATGGCGAAGGAGAACAGGCTGTCAAGAGAGTCTTGTTCCTGAAAAGGAAAAGGGAATGAATTATTTGATGACGAAATGATCAGTAAAATAAAGGATAAGAGTCAAGAAGCCTACTTGTTTCTGAGATATCTCTCGCCTCTGGCTAGTTGAGGCCGATGGTGCAACAGGTTGATCGGCCGGAGTTGCCGATGGGACAATATCAGCTGAAAGAAATTAACAAGAATAATTATTAGGTAGGAAGATAAGTCCATCTGTAACGATTTTATGGACAGTACTTTACCTTGAGGGGGTGCAGTGCTTGTCTGGATCGAGGAGACTACCGATGCTATGATTGAACCCACTGGATCGACGGTCAGCTCGTGTACATCAGCCGATATCTCTTCTGACTAAGGTACTTCTTGTGGCTGAGGTGGAGATGGTGTTTGTTGTGGCTGAGCTTCTGGTGAAGAAGGGGACGATTCCACATGAATCGGTGACCCTGGAGGAGGAGGAGGAGGCGCTGCTGTCTTCTAGCGTTTTGCTTGTGACTTAGTACTCCTGGGACCCTTTCTCTTCACTTGGCTGGACTGAGGGGCATCGGCACTTGTCTTGGTACTTCTGGTCTTTACTGATTTGCCAAATTGCTGATACAACAACAAAAGTTTCGTAAGTACAAGTGTGACAGGGAGTTGATGAACTTCTGGTTAGAATAGTAAAAATTACCGATGAAGTTCCCATAGCAGCCGATGTGTCCTGAAAGAATTATGTGAGTATGGAATTGAATCGATATATGTTGAAGAAGTTAAGAATTTACCTTGAAAGCTTGTGCCAAAGCAGTAGCAGCTATCAATGGGGATGTCTTCGTACGTCTGGTGGTAATTTTCTTGAAACGCACACCCCGGTGCATTAAAGCCGCCAAGCTTGGTGCATTGTTACCGATCAGAGAGATTGGGCCCAATGGGGGAAGTTCGATCGGCCTTCCGCTCCTACTGACTGTCGGTGGTGTGTCATCGACCTGATTAAAGAGGGAGGAAGTAAGTTACCGATAAAAATAAAAGTAATATAAGAAGATTGAAGCATCGGTTGAAAACTTACAGTGTTCTCGGGAATTTTGTACTTGGGGTCGATCATGCCATGGTATGTGAGGGCCGATCTGCAGAACAGGTGTTCTTTTCACTCCTCCCACCACTGCTTGTATGCCTGGGTAATGAAGAGAGCCGGGATTCAAGCCGATAGATCGACATCTGTATCGGCATTTGGTGGAAGTTGGGCTATTCTGATCCACTCGAGACCGCTGGTTATGGTTTCCCTTGGTTTCACCACATCGACATAGCAGAGTGCAATCGGCAGTTGTCCAAAGGCTAGTTGGCGAGCTAGTGCCGATGGGTTATAGAACTCATAGGTCAGATTGGAGGCTTTCCCGCTACCAAAGAAGTTCACTGGTATGGCTCTCGGAGTGATGATTGCCATCATCAGATCGTGGTCCTTGTTGAGAGCATTGTCGAAGGGGTGGAAAGTGAGCGGGAATCTGGTTTCTGGATCCTCATAAGGCATCCATGCCCGCTGGTCTTTGGCCAGACCCTCATAAAGAGTCTGAAAGAATCGGCTAACCTAGTCCTCATTGCTACCGGTACCAGGTAGAACTATGGTAGCTTCACCATGGTTCAGAAGAGAGCGAGTTGCCGATTCTTCTTCATCCAACTCATGATCTCCAGCTATGTCTCTTGGAAAACGCCCTGCTCCCTTTCCCCGACAGACCATGTTTTTCGGTATTTCTGAATGTATCCAGACTAACCGCCGATAGCGCGAGTTTCTACCTTAGAACTGGGCTTGGTGTCAAACAGGTGACTGTTATCGGCAGTGGATATGTCTAAGCCGGTAAGCATGAATACATCGGCAAGAGTAGGTGAAGCAGGGCCATGACCGAATAAAAAAGCATTGAGCATGTCTGACCAAAAGTACGAGGTAGCTATCAGCAGCGACTCGTTTCTCTCCATATCGGCAAGAGATAATCTGATGCACTGGTCTAATTTCCGCTCACCCCATTGAACTTCATTTGAATGGCTGACTCTCAAGAACCAGTCTTTCCATCCCTTGGTTGGACTGGGCCAGGAACGAAAGGCATCTTTCCACAGATCTAAGGAAAAGTTTTCGGCTCTGAAGGGGATTCTATTTGTCTCTGCGTTTATTAGATCGGTGGGATCTGGATTTCCTAATGGGCCGAGACATTGGAAGTGAGGTTGGTCGGTAGGAATTACGATCTTATCGGCCAAATCCTAAAAAGTTTTGAGGAAGAAAGAACAAAAAGAAAAAAGGGGTACTCAGTAAAAGGAATCGCAGATGAATAGGAGTATAGCAAAAGTGCATAAAGAAGAAGAATCGTAGACTGGCCTCAGGAACGACGAAGTTGATGGCCATTTCTTCACGAGGAAAAGGATCGAAGACTTGGAGGATTGGGGGAGGTGGCTCTTGCTGAAGTTCTTGGAGTTCTCAAGCAATGCCGCCGCCAGGAAAGTGGATTTTGAGCGGTAGAATGACAAGATGGAGAAGGAGTACCGGAGAAGGAAGTATTTATAGGACAAAACGGGCAGGGGCAAATCTGACTTATCTCTTTGCCGCATCCGTGAAATCCGAGGGTGTTCAGGTGGATATGGTAACTGTTCGCACGGTAATCAAGGGATTGCGCAGGTGATTTGACAGCAAGCGGTCATGGTTTTGGAGATATTTTACTGTGCAAGATCGCCTGGTCGGCCCATCGGCAGTTCTCTCTAACGGTAATATTGCCGATGAGCGCATAAGTGGGGAGATTCGGTTCGAGAGGTTGAGGAATTCAAGGAATCTGCAGGAGAGTCGGGCCGAGGTTGTTTAGATTTGGCGGCTGATTACCAAGTTGGGGGAAGTAATTGCGGAAAGGCGTCGTTAATGCAGAGAATTTTGAAGCATTAATGATTTTATACTCCGAAATTGAGGGGCATGTGTTGACACCATTTTTGGACACGTATCTTTTGATACGCATCTGGAGTTAATGGGATGTAGATCGGCAGATGGAGCAGTGGTGACCAGTCTGCGGGGGAGTTGCCGATAAAGGTGGTTGCCGATGGGAAACAACCGGATATGACCAAGTCGTGTAGGGAATAGAGTAATCATTCATAGCATAAGCGTGGTGCTTGGGCTAGGATGAATACTTGTAGATACTCCCTGTTTGGCTAGATTTGTGATTGCATTGGGGGGAAGTGACAATCTCCTCATGACTCTGTAATCCCCGTCCCATCAGGAGGTAAGGTAGGATATATGGTGCTAGGTTTAAGCACTCTCAGGGGTGTCGCTTGTCTCTAGGTACTACCCTTGTAACAATAACAACACAGTTACCATAGGTTAGAAGAACACCGACGAAAGAGTTCTCTCTATATCGCTCATATCTCACTATCTTGTCTTGCAGCCCGTGGGTAGTAGTTAAGACATGGATAGTCTTTTGCACACTTTATCCTAGTGGTAAAATAATAAATAAGATACTCTGGACTTATCTCTCAGGTGAAGTGCTCACCGATATCTGTGCGCTTGCGGATTATTTCTCTTTGATTCATTTGTGTGCGTAACTAATATCAACATGTAGGAATTGAAGGTTTGGAGTAGCTATTCTAATTCTCTGGTAGAGATATCTCTAATCCTTGGCTCTGCTAATGGCTACCTCTATTTCTCAGATGAGAACAATAATTCTTCTTCTCTCCTTTCTAGGGCGTCAGGCTTGAATCTATGGCCCCCTAGGAGGCACCATAACCCTGGATCAAACCGACCTCGATCGATGGCTAAGATTACTCCTCAAAGGTAGTGGATGCAGGATCCATGAGGTTGAAGCTCATTGGCTAAGAGCCCCGGGCGGCCGCCCCTGCCCTATGGGCGCCCGCCCCGGGTCTCTAGCAGAAGGGCCCTCTTTGCAGGGTTGCCTTCTCATGTCTTCTTGAGTATTCCTGAGTTACCAACGTGGTCTTCTCTCTATGTAAATCCGATATGTGGGCCTCTTTTGTTTAATTTCTGATAACCCCCTATAAAAATAGACATCCACCAAAACTCATGGAAATTGTTAGTGAAAACCCTAAGTCTTTGGTGATGTTCAATTTTATCCCCTTTTCTCTCACAGGTTGACGTATAAAAATGAAGGTTAACAACCGTCAACAAGGCCCAAACCAAGTCTACTTTGAGTTCGTTTTTGACTCCAAGAGCACTCAACAATAAATGGTCACCCAAGTCCCATACGGGCTTGGATTTGGATATTCTTAATGTGTAAAGAAAGATAACGAGAAGACCTTTCCAATGGATTTGGTTTGAGGCCCAAATTCATTCAGAGTCATCATGAATCATCAGGACAAGTTGACATCTAGAATCTATGCGGCGTTGTGATGTCATATTTTGGTCTTTGGGCCTTGTATCTAGATGGAACCTGATGAGGACATGCCAACTCATCATATGATGGAACATAATGAGCATTCACCATGCAAAACAAGTGAACATAAACATTATACACCTACATGATGTTTTGCCAAAACGAAACAAGAGCAGGTGAATTTGTTCCAAACTAAACTTGAGATTGAAATATTTAAGGATGTTATACTACCTAAAATCTTCTACTTATATCTTGATAAGGTTTACACAAGAAGGAGCTACTGCTGTACCAAAGAAGAGAAGGATGAATCGGAATCTGAAGACAGACTAGCAAAACGGACCAGTATAGTCAAGAACGGACTAGTGAAAATAAATCTTCATAACCTTTTACTCACAAAAGCTATGAAGGCCTACGAGGACATTTTTGAAAGCTCATCAAGTCTGCTTTCCAATGCCTCAAGTCTCATCTCATTTGAACATCGTAATCAAGAGTTATGCTTGGATTGGTCAAGACTGCTCAGAAGGTCAATAGTTTGTCGTGACAGAATGTTGGTACAACTTGCCGTACAAAACTGTACCAATCTACAATGTTTCGTGGTGCATGGCATACATTGCTGGAAAGCTCTTGGAGTCTAGTTTCATACCCAAAAAACGGTTCATCATTTGGACTTCCCAATAAGAAGTTATGGTCAGTTTATTGGAAACTGCTTTGGAGGCCAACAGTCACGCAAAGCCAGTTCAGGAATCCATTCCGAGGGGACCTTTCACATTGCCTTCCCTCAGAAACTCTATTTCATTTTCATACCCATCTTGCAGTGTTGTTGCTAGTATAAATATTCCCTACTTCTAAGCTATTAGCAACCTTTGATCATTTTGATAAACTGCATGATAAGCCACACTGCTTAGTGCCTTACTCAACCTGTGTTCTTCCTTGTTCTTCATGGATATGTGAAGTGAATCCTCTGGGTTCCCCTACTTCGTGCTCTACGACTTCCGTTTGGCTTCACCGTATTGTGTGGATTAGTTCCAGATTGTGGTTCTGCGGTCGTTCGGAGATCGAGTCGAAGTCTTCGCGGTTTCGGTGCCTCTCTCTCCGTCGCTTGGTCACATCCAACCTTTGTCAGATATAATGCTATGTTTGCAGCAAGTTATCCTTGTTCTCTTGTTCTTTTGATCTACTGTCGTGAAGATCGGGCCACCCTTGTACCGATTTAGATCGGTAACCTATCAACTGGTATCAAAGCTTTCGTTGTCACAGTAGGTCTCACAATCATCCACATATTTATCTTTAGTATATCTATCGTTTGTTACTGATCTGTTCATCACCTATAGTTCACTGAAAAAGCCACAAAAAAATTCCTAAAACTCGTTGACGGTACTGTTATCTTGTGTTTTTGTGTTCATCAAGTTGCTAATCACCCTCTTTACATATATTATGTTGTGTTTCATTTTTTATCCGCAACCCTGTTAGTATAAAAAAAGAGTTCAAAAAAATGTCAGAGAAAAAAAAATTCAGAGAAAAGAAAAGTGAAAGAACAGATAAAGTAGAAGAAGAGGAAAGGGGTTGTATTGTAGTTTGCTCACTGAAAATTTCAGTTTATATATTCAGATTCTTGGTGATCTATATACCAGCAACATTATATCTTTTGAGCACATCAAACCACTTGATTTTTTTAGTACCGTAGCCTCCCTTGTTTAGTCACCTATAGCTCCACCAAAAAACTGTAACCAGGACATTTGAATCGTAATCCTTGTGACCTCAGAATCACTTCTGTTGAGCTGCTACACTAGCACAATTCACTGTCCTTGAGAATAGGAAAGAGCATTGGTAAGTAAGAGGTGAGGTTGTGTGATTCCACAAATTTACCCATTCCACTATATCTTGCATAAGTGCTAACATGCCAGGATCCAATTCGAGCGTTCGTGGTGGTCGATATGGAGAACAAGAAACATCAGTTTCACGGGCTGAGTTACGCCAACTACAAAACTCACTAGTGGAGGCCATGGAGAAGATGTTTGATGAACGTCTTCCTGTGGTGCGCGGTTGGGCTAAACAACATAGCTCAGCCAACTCTCGCCATGGTCTCTTTGGCCAGAGTGGACAACATAGAGGAGGTGCTCATGGGCATAGCATTCGCCCTCGTGTGCTCATTGATGATGAAGATTACTGTGTGTCCTCCAAAAGAAAAATCCAGCAAGAGTGCCACCAACCAAAATTGAGTGAGAGAAATCAAAAGGAAAAGGTGAGACATTCCACCATACGTGAGAAAGAGTGGCACCAACCAAAATTCAGCGAGAGAGTTCAAAATAAGAAGATGAGAGATTTCAAAATATTTAAGGAGAGGCACAAAATTCTATGTGAGAGTGATCCACAAAAATCGAGAGAAAAAAGAGATGAATCATGTGAGGAATTATTTACTACATCATAATACCTTCTATTCTTGTTCCTTTTGCGATGCAGGTTCATGAAGAAAATGATGTTGTGAATTATGATCAGCCCCAATCTTCGATGAGGAAGAACAAGTGATTGTCGATGACAACGATACACATGCATATGTGGCTTCACAAGACATTGAAGTAATTGTGCATCAAAATCTATGTGAGAATGAGAGCCACATTGCCAAAACGAGAGAGAGTGAAAACAAAAGTGACTTGAGTGATTCCACCCACTATATGGTTGAGAGTGTAAACAATGAGAGTGTGAGGGATACACCACAGAAAAATAGATATTTGGAATGCAGGCCAAGTGAGGATATCTTTGAAACTAACACTCTCATCTCTACTTCTAGTTTTGTCTTTCCAAATGTGCAGGTTGGTGATGAGAATATGGAAGAGATGGATGCTCAAGACAACACCATACTTATTGAGAGAAATGAGAAGATAGGCATTCAACTAAACCCATTGTGTGTTGCCCAACACCTGAACCATGACATGGATGACGGTAAGATTTCACAGGTGCAATCCTTGGTACTTGCACCACCAAAAAGTCTAACACTTATTGAAAATAAATCAGATTTGAGTTTGCAAAATAAAATTGCAAGTAATTATGATAATACATATGGTTCAAATGGGATTATCCATACACGAAATATTTGTACTGATTTGATTATTTCACATGTTCACCCGTGTGCTGAAATTTTACAAGTTGATAATCAAAGTTCAATCATACATGATCTTTTCTATGGTTTGATATGGTTCATATACATGATGATTTGCATTCATATGTGTGATACGATGCATTATGTTTCAATGCTCATACATCTTAAAGATAGCTGCACATTTCTCAACCCTTTAGTTAATTCATCAAAACCATCTAAGATCAACAATGAAAGTAAAAATTTAGAGATTCAAACCTTGGTACATGTAGAATCATTGGATTTAAAATACATGAAAAATAAATCAAATCTGATTGTTCAACACATACTGAGTACTTGTGATATCACTGTTTCAGCAATAAAACATAACCAAAACATTTGTGCTGATTTGACTAGAACTCATGTTGATACAAGTGCTGAATTTCTTTTTGATGAGAGTCTTTGTGCTTTGAATGATCCTCGCAACACTTCATATAACAACAAACAACACCTC
Organism: Sorghum bicolor; assembly: GCF_000003195.3. Lineage (NCBI taxonomy): Eukaryota > Viridiplantae > Streptophyta > Magnoliopsida > Poales > Poaceae > Sorghum > Sorghum bicolor. The sequence goes on from NC_012876.2 coordinate 43,221,726, forward strand.
ATCCAGTTGGTTACTTGTGCTGATTTGTTTACAAGGATATCTCATCTTGAATGTTTGTGCTATACTATGCTTAACATGCCTATCAATATTGTACAAATGCTTAAGAAAATTTCTAACATAACATCTTTGAGTTCATTGAATACTACTCATAGCTTCTAGTTTACATTTGTCTTGATTGGAGAACATGTTGTAAATACCTTCTAGGTTCATGCCATTTGTGTAACATATAACAAGCTTGCTGATTTAGACTAAAAAATGTTGAGAGATAAACAAAGTGAGAAATCTTTTAAGATGCAACAAATGCTTGGTGCTTATGGTTTCGACCAATTCATGTTGTTAGCATGTTCGTACCATCCACTTAAAGTTAGAAATCTTGTGCAAAGCAAAGCCTATACACCGAAAAGTTGTTCATCCACACCTTAGAGCATTGAGTTTAAAAATTATACTTCTAAACCCTTGAATAAATTTTGCTGCCACAATAATTTTTGGAATAACATTAGTTCTAAACATCCATTTGATGAAAAGTTTGATCTTCTAAAGATAAAACATGATAACATGAATCAAATGATTGGATTGGAAGAAATTTTTTGCTTCCATCCTCTAAACTGTTTGTAGGTTCACCAAAGTTGAGAGAATGTTTCTTACATGAAAAAGAAAATAATGCAAAAATAATTCATAACGGAACAAATGAACAAAACAAAAGGAATGATTAATGGAATTATCAAGTACATCCACCCTCTATTTTGTCTAAGCTGTTTTCAGGTAAACAAAAGTCGTGAACGACTTTTCTTGAAGGGAGGGAGGATGATGAGACCATACTAAGGAAATCAGCATTCAAGCATCCACTCAAGGTGAAATCTAAACTTAATTCCAAATCATTTAGGTTTCCACATACAAGGCTACTACTTGGTTTATATGATTATAGATTCAAACACCTTGCTATCATGGAACAAGAAGATTACGATGTTATCACAACATTTCAAACCGATGGCCTAGCACAACTCTTTGGATCAGAAGAGTTAGAGTCGAGGACAACTCCTTCTCAAGAGGGGGAGGATGATGAGGACATGCCAACTCATCATATGATGAAACATGACGAGCATTCATCATGCGAAACAAGTGAACATAAACATTATACACCTACACGATGTTTTGCCAAAAGGAAACAAGAGCAGGTGAATTTGTTCCAAACTAAACTTGAGATTGAAATATTTAAGGATGTTATACTACCTAAAATATTCTACTTATATCTTGATAAGGTTTACACAAGAAGGAGCTACTGTTGTACCAAAGAAGAGAAGGATGAATCGGACTAGCAAAACGGACCAGTAGAGTCAAGAACGGACTAGTGCAAAGAAATCTTCATAACCTTTTACTCACAAAAGCTATGAAGGCTTATGAGGACATTTTTGAAAGCCCATCAAGTCTGCTTTCCAATGCCTCAAGTCTCATCTCATTTGGACGTCGCAATCAAGGGTTATGCTTGGATTAGTCAAGACTGCTCAGAAGGTCAACAGTCTGTCATGACAGAATGTTGGTACAAATTGCCGTGCCAAAGTATACCAATCTATAATGTTTCGTGGTGCATGGCATACATTGCTGGAAAGCTCTTGGAGTCTAGTTTCACACCCAAGAAACGGTTCATCATTTGGACTTCCCAATAGGAAGTTATGGTCAGTTTATTGGAAACTACTCTGGAGGCCAACAGTCACGCGAAGCCAGTTCGGGAATCCATTCCGAGAGGACCTTTCACATTGCCTTCCCTCAGAAACTCTATTTCGTTTTCATACCCATCTAGCAGGGTTGTTGCTAGTATAAATATTCCCTACTTCTAAGCTATTAGCAACCTTTGATCATTTTGATAAACTACATGATATTGCAGTCGCGCAGCTGAGTGCCTTACTCAACCTTTGTTCTTCCTTGTTCTTCATGGACATGTGAAGTGAATCCTCTGGGTTCCCCTACTTCGTGCTCTACGGCTTCCGTTCGGCTGTGCCGTATTGTGTGGATTAGTTCCGGATTGTGGTTCTGCGGTAGTTCGGAGATCGAGTCGAAGTCTTTGCGGTTTCGGTGCCTCTCTCCCCGTCGCTTCGTCGCATCCAACCTTTGTCAGATATAAAGCTAGTTACCCGCTGTTCGCAGCAAGTTATCCTTGTTCTTTTGATCTACTGTCGTGAAGATCGGGCCACCCTCGTACCGATTTAGGTCGGTAACCTATCAGAACCCATTAGGGTGCATCTAGGGGGTCTTGCACGATCCTAGACTCCATTAATTTGTAGCTGCCCCCTAGTTAGGGTTTGAGTTATGCTTAGATTATTCTGTTTACAATAGTTTCACCGCTATTGGTTTGTGAGACCTCAACTTTGTGAGATTTATCATTCATATACAATTTGATTTCAATCTTTCTTGTTCTTGCTTGTGTTCTTCAATTTGTAGGCAAGGACTAGCCTTCTTGGCAAGGCAAACCGTGCAACACCGATCGATAAGTTAAGGAGATGTGGCACTATGATTGTAGGGTTCAAAACGTGTTGTCCGTAAGCCAGATCGAATTGTGACTCGACTCCACTAAATCGTTAGTTATCAGAACCTCTTGGAAGATCGAGAACCCTAGTTCACATAGGCTTGGGCTACGGTGGTGCCATGGGTTGGCCCAAATTCAATCTTGAGTTGGACATTTTCTAGTTCTTTGATTGATTTTTCATTTTATGCTTTCTTGGTTGGCGCTTTTTTGTTACGAATACCATGTTCTTGGTGTTATTTCCTACAGAGTGATAATTCTTACTGTGTTAGTGGAATTTGGTTAGTAGCAAAGGTAGTGTGTAGAATCATGTAATTCTCTCCTTTTTGGGCCTATATTGGCGGCTTAAAGTATGCAGTAAGGACCGTCAACAGATGGGGACCAATACGGGTTGGCTTGAGGATGGGCACCAGTGCGGGTAGGTTGATGGGTAGCGCTATAGGGTGTGTGTTGAGAAGCAGTGCCAATTGGGGGTGGGTTGAGGAGCTAGGTAGAGGATCTTGGAAGGGGTGATGGATCGAGGCACTAGGTAGCTAGGCAGCGCTGCCAGCTGTAGACGATACCGACACCGGCATCGATGTTAGGGCAAGAAGAACGGGAAAAAGGAGAAGGTGGGGAGAATAAAGCATTGAGGGGGTGGATTTGTGGTAAGGTTGGATGGAGGTGGCACCAAAGACGCTTACGTCGGTGTAGGAGACGAGCTAGGCTCATGTGATGGTGGTGGGGGCGAAACTAGCGCCTCCCCACGATCTAGATATTAGTATGGAAAAAAACAGATACGACAAAGAGAGGAGGTGGGTGTGGGAGAAGAGATGGCTGGGGAGCGCCCGTGACTTGGGTCCGGTGATTTGGATTTGATGGTTTGGACTTGGGTAATAATTATTATTATTCACTACACAAGATAATATATAGAATATATATATATATACATACATATATATACATATACATATATACATATATATGCATGCTAGGTAAACTTAAATATTTTGCACATAATTTTTTAAGATTTTGTAGAAATGGTGTATAAATAAAAATAAAGTCCACCATTATTATTATATTCCTAATCAAATTTTTTTTTGAATATTTCTATGCTTATTACTAAAGCATAAAACAATCTACGTTGTTAGGAATGAAAGATTAGAATAAGAAGTTGTTAGCCTTTAGAAGTCGAAGATGAAGCTGACGATCGAGAGGAAGAACTTGCTATCCCAAGAAAGAACACAAATGAACAATAAGCAAAGACCAGGATTTGATTGGTGTGTCTTGGACTCAGTGGAAGCATGTATATATAGGTGCGGATTTTTAGTCCTAGTTTGTGGAGCCTACTGGGACTAAAGGACCAAACCTTTAGTCTCGCCGTCTCGGTTGGAGCCCGAACCCTAGAGAAAAGATCAATGGGACTTTCGCTCTAGGTTGCTAGTCCTTGCTGCAAAAGTGTGCTGCACTATCCATTGGCCAAGGGATTCTAGTCCTGGTTGTTGGTTCTAACCGAGACTAAATCTCTTACTAGTCCGCGCCAAGTTTCGTGTGGGACTAAAAGCTATGATGATGGAAAGTGTATTTTGTCCTAGTAAGACGAATTTGAATTTATACCCTTAATACAAATGTTCAAAACCTATCAAATTATAATCCATCTATTTTTTTCGACGTGCCTCTTGACCAAATTTTGCCAAAAAATCAGTTAAATATTAGCTAACCATGAAAACAAGTGAACCCCGATCCAAGGTTATGAAAATTTCCAAGGTTGACCTATTTCATTCAGTTCAGAAATTTTATTGCCATTTGAGTTGCAGGAGAGTTAAGGCCGTGCGCGTGGAGGATGAAGCCTGGACCGGAGGACATGGAAGCAGTTGGAATTTGACCACAGTCGGTGGGCTAGCTGGACCGGGTCCGTCACCGTGAGTAGTGGGAGATGGATGGCCTGCTGTCGGAGGGCGCAGCAGGCAGGCGTGGACGTATCCAGATCGAATTCCCTGCGCCGGTTGCTCCGTGCCTCCGTCCCTGCACCGCATGCACTTGCTTCCATGTCCTCCAGTGAAACGAGGTCCTCCATGGAACCACCGCAGGAAGAGCTCAAGTGCTCCAAATTTAACCACCTCCCTGTCCCGAACCGCCGGTTTAAAATCCCCCGCGCTTGAGTGTCACTGGCGAGTGGAGACCTCCTCTGTTCTCTCTGGGTTGCATGGAATAGTACTCTAGTTCTTGTTAACCTGGTTGAGAGGGGAAGAGAGGACGAAGACAGAAAGCGGCGGCAGAGGAAGGAGAGTGGCCCGTGTGTTTATGCGCCGTACGACCGCAGTATCGTGCACGTGTGATTGATCCGACGGAGACAACATGGAATTGCGGCCGTGGCTGCTCTTAGTGGTCGTCGCGATCGTCGTGTCAATATCTGCAGACGGGGGGACCGTCATAAACGTCAAGAACTACGGGGCCCATGGCAATGGCGCCAATGACGATTCCAAGGTACTCCAGCTTTCTTTCTTCGTCTTAATTAAATCTGTCCTCCTCTCTGATTCACTTCCCTGCACTCTGATTCGTCATGTCATTTGTGACCAATACAATGCGGCAGCCACTGATGGCGGCGTGGAAGGCAGCGTGCGGATCAGCTGGCGCGGTGACGATGGTCGTGACGCCGGGGACGTACTACATCGGTCCGGTGCAGTTCCACGGCCCCTGCAAGGCCTCCAGCTTGACCTTCCAGCTGCAGGCAAGTCAGTTGCACATTCCCTGTGGTTTGCCAATCGCCGCCAATCACGAACGTATGGGCGCCATGCGGTTACATACAGTCTTACATATTTGCATTCACAATGGATTGGATCGGCGCAGGGTAGTACGCTCAAGGCCGCCACGGACCTGAGCAAGTTCGGCAACGACTGGATCGAGTTCGGGTGGGTGAACGGGCTTACCGTCACAGGCGGCACCATTGACGGCCAGGGCGCCGCCTCGTGGCCCTTCAACAAGTGCCCCGTCCGCAAGGACTGCAAAGTCCTGCCCACCGTAATACCTTTCCCTGGATCTCCTCGAGCAATGCACGAATGATCGATCGATCGCTCTAACACACCATGCATCCTTCTGAGACGGCCGCATGCATTTGCAGAGCGTGCTGTTCGTGAACAACCAGAACACAGTGGTGCGCGACGTGACGTCAGTGAATCCCAAGTTCTTCCACATGGCGCTGCTGACGGTCAAGAACATCCGGATGAGCGGGCTCAAGATCAGCGCGCCGTCCAACAGTCCCAACACGGATGGCATCCACATCGAGCGCAGCAGCGGCATACAAATCACGGACACGCGCATCAGCACGGGCGACGACTGCATCTCCATCGGTCAGGGCAACGACAACGTGCAAATTGCCCGCGTGCAGTGCGGCCCCGGCCACGGCATGAGTGTCGGCAGCTTGGGTCGGTATGCCAGCGAGGGCGACGTCACACGGGTCCACGTCCGCGACATGACCTTCACGGGCACCACGAACGGCGTTCGCATCAAGACATGGGAGAACTCCCCTTCCAAAAGCCACGCCGCACACATGGTTTTCGAGAACATGGTCATGAAGGACGTCCAGAACCCCATTATCATCGACCAGAAGTACTGCCCCTACTACAACTGCGAGCACAAGGTAAGCACACGCGGCGTCCTGGCGTAACATGTCGTGCTTGATCATCTTATATCTCTTGTCGTTGCCGCCACACTCTGCCAAATATATAGTGTAACAATGCATGAATCATTTGCTCGTGACTAATGTAATGCTCTTCACAGTACGTGTCCGGGGTGACTATCCAGGACATTCAGTTCAAGAACATCAAGGGCACGGCGGCGACCCAGGTGGCGGTGTTACTACGGTGCGGTGTGCCGTGCCAGGGTCTGGTGCTGCAGGACGTGGACCTTAGGTACAAGGGGCAGGGTGGTACATTGGCCAAGTGCGAGAATGCCAAGGCCAAGTACGTTGGCAACCAGTTTCCCAAGCCGTGCCCGTAGGTGGCTGTCGAGGAGATGACCGTGGCCAGCCGCCCGGCCGGTTAGCGCGAAAGTAATGTTTTAGGTGATCTGTGCGTGTCACCCACTCTGGTGTACCTAGCTAGCTAGCTCCACTTTTGTGGTGAAGTGGGCTTCGATTATCTTCGGTTCATGTTCTCTAGACGTTTTTTTTTTTGGCTTTTCCTGTGTGCTTTCTTGATTAGCAGATTTTTGTGGTATAATGGCAATTTCTGTCATCTAGTTCCTTGTATCAGTGAACTTGTGAATACCTGGCATCGTTAAATATATCGGGGGATGATGCCTTGTTAAAGCCTAATTCATGATTGTGTTGGTAATGTATGACTTCTATTTTTTTTTAACCGAGGTAAACCCCATTTCCATTATCACTAACAGAAATACAAAGTCTTTTAAGCAGTATAGAGAGACAGAATGGGCAGAACCTAGAGAAACCTTACGACATAGAAATAAAGCTGTTGAAACCTATCTCTCCAGCGATCTGACTCTGGCAAGTCAGATAACAGACCAGATTACAAGACATAGAAATGTATGACTTCTATGACGATCAAAAGTGTCACTATGGGGTTTATGCTAACTTTAACTGGATTTGTAGAAAAATATTATCAGCACTTATATCTCAAATAAGTTTATGATAAAAATACCTATCTAATGATAATAATTATCTATCATAAATATTAATATTTTCTTATATACATATTTGGTTAAAGTTGAAAATATTTGACTTCTCTGAATGTGAAAATAACATTTTCTTTATGTGACAGGGAGTACGTGTTAGCTTTGATTATGATCCCATGTGCTAGTTTCACATTCAAGTCGAGCCTGTTTGGATCTCAATTTAAACTTTAGAGCTTTCAATTTTAAGCTAAAGTCTCCAGTGACGTATATAGCTCTACGCTTTAGCCCACTACACGTACGTTAGAACTTTACACCTCATCAAAAGTGAGCTAAAGTGCTATAAACTTTTTAGAGCTCTAAATCTAAAGTGCTATAAACTTTTTAGAGCTCTAAATTAAGGTTTAGACGAGGGGATCCAAATAGACCCTTATACATACCGCTTAAAAGGCTAAATACAGATAACTGAACTCCACCCATTTGACAAAATATCCTTTTAACTTTTATGAATCATTATTGTCACCTTTATTAACACTTGGAAATTTGAAGATTACTTGACATACCGAATATAGCAACTAGAGGAGGGTTTGAATGCGAGCCGCAAATTTTCTTTCGAAACTTTTGGCTGTTATCTCAAAATCACCACCGATGAAATATAACAAGCATGATGCGCTCGAGCCAACTAGTGTGACTCGATGTTTCCTAGGAACACAGCAGGACACCATATGCCCAAACAAAAAACTTCGGCAAAGAATTAACATCAGGGAATAGAACACTCAACTCCTACAACTCCTTCGTAGAAGAAGCATATACCCGACTCAAAATATCGAAGCCAACTAGTGACAAGTGTATTAAGATATGTTCCTTGGATCAGTGGGAAGCCGGCGCAAAAACTGGATCACGAATCAAAACACAAACACTCATGAATCGGAAGAAACAATACTGCACGTCGGGGCGTCGGACCAGCCAAGAGGAGTTGTTGCACCAGTTGGTCCCTAGTGTCCGACGCTCACAGTGAAGACCAGGCAAGAGTATGACGGTAGCAAAGATGGCCGTCAGACGGTATGCTAACACTTTAGCATGGTCTGACCTTTCCTTCGCGCAAGAGACAAAGGCACCCAAAAGTAGCAGCAGGGATCGAACCAGTTTGGTATAGGGGTCGGACCAAAGAGCCTATATATAGTCTGACTCTAACACACTGGAATACAGGGAGCGATGCAAAACACACGAAGAGGGGGACCATTAGATTGTGTAATAGCCTAGAAGTTTAAACTCTGTATTTTTGGTGACCATCTGAAAATTATGTGGGTTCATATTATAGCTTGATTATTTGTGTGATTTTGTTCGAATTTTGTAAAAATATGTTTTCTGTGTAGAGAAACACAGGGGGGGGGGGGGGGGCAGTTCCTATGCTGAGAAGTAACCCAAGAGTAGGACAAAGGGGAAAAACAGGTCCACCTTTGTCTTGGCAACGTCTCCTATCTCTCTCTCTGATCTCCAAAGCTAATGGCAACCTGATGGAGAATAATGGGAAGAAAGTCATTGTATCAGATTAGGGAGAAGGAGAACATCTAGAAGAAGCCATAGATCAGTGCTATTTATTACCCCGTTGTTGTTCTGTTGGGCAAAATCCTAGGTAAGTTTTTCCCCTGTTCGTTCCCTTGTTCTTAGATGGTTTTGGTATAGTAGATCATCGTTGAGAGGGATTAGATTCCACGTTTTGGTGCTAGACATTGAATCAGCACTTCGCTACATGGCAGAGTAACAGTACAGGAGCAGTGTGAGGTCCGTTTCAATTACTTTAGGTGTTGAATTGGAAACTCCCATACAAACAAAAGTTTTAGAACTGTTCAATACCTTTCCAATGAGCATTTAAACACATTTTTTCTGTTGAGTATTATGGGAGATATCACGCTCTGAATATTACTGACAGTTTGTCTCAGTACAGATTCAGTTTTGACCATCAGTTTTGGGTGTCAATTTAGGAGTTCATCAAAGCCGACTTGGTTCAGTGTGCTATGGAAATTTTTATAGTACTGTGTATGGTATTTCCATTGAGTGTTTCAACTCTAATTTTGGTTGGATGGATTGGGAAATATGATTTCTTTCAAAAATTGTGTTGCTGCTGCTAATAAATGGAGCATGTTTGTCACTGGGTAGGCTAATTTAATAATGGGATATAGAAAAAATTGACCTTAGTTTGAATACCAAAGTTGTAGCCTGTTCAGTGTAGATGTTTGGGGACTGTCTTTTTGTTATTATGTCCATTAAGATTTCAAAAATACAAAAAGAACAAAAACAGCGTTGCTGCTGTTTTTCAGAGTGAAGTGGGGGCTGTTTTCGCCGCTGGTTAGTGTGCGCTTCGTATATTGTTTATATATGATCTTTGTAATGTATGTACTGAATTGTGTGCTGCAAAACAGGTGGAAGCACTTCAGAACGTCATTAGCACTTTTGGTCTCCTTTGATAAAGAGGCAAGTGAATATAGCAGTGGTTTGCTACTGTTTTGGCTTCGCTATTTTCATCACCTACATCATAAAGTCTATAATATTGCCATACTACCAATAAGGAAACCTTGTGATCATTGTACCCTAAACCCATACTTAACCGTGGTCTTATTTATTTGATTATGGTGACACTATTATTCCTTGTTACTATAAGTGGTTAGCCCATAACCCTAAAGATGAAGTTAAAGTATCATTGGGCGTTTATATTAATTTTAGTACAACGTGCCAAGTGTGCATTATTCATTTCCATTGGAAGTTATGTCATTGAACTATAGTCATGACCATACTGGTATAGCATCATGGGATGTAGCTCCACTCCTTGTTTGGTCTGCAGATAGGAGTCATTTTGCATTGAATTCATATGCATCCACAGTGTATATTGAAATGATATGACCTTGTTATTATGGTTATGTTCAAAATTGAAAGCCTCTCATTTACATTCACATTATATCATGCTGATTCTATAAGGGAAACTCCATGTTCAATCATTGTTTAATTCAACTTGTGGTTTAAATAGCTTGTTGAAACAAACTTGATTGCTGAGATGCTTAATCCCACCCTTGCATTACTCAATCTAGATACTTCATTCTTGCGTTGGAGGGAAGAGGTTTAGCGAGACATCTTCACTGATTTACCCACACTTAGATATAATGATAATAATAATGCAATTGTCTTGAGGTTATTAGATTTGGTTATTAGTCATGTTCTACCTTAGTGGTTTAAAAAAATTTAAGGTGGAAACTATCTTAATCATAGTTTTTTTGTTGTTGTTTCCACGTTTTACTTTGTTCATGCGGTTTTGTTACCGAGTTTTAGACATGAGGGAAGGGACATTAGTTATATCTTGGGATTTTATGGTGACATGTAGATCTGAATGTGATATATTGATAATGAAGTCTCATAAGATATGAAAGTGAAGACAAAAGGGCTTCACCGACCGTCCGAGACTAGATCTGGAACCTAAGAACAAGCCTGACTTGACCCTAACTCCTGAGCTACTAATCGAGTACATTGGAAAGCTCTAGACTTCTTCCTCTTAGTGTTATGGATTCTCAATGGATGGCTTTCTTGAGGGGCTACGGGTCCTTTTTATAGGGGGGACCTGACACCCTATGGGCCCACGAATCCGTGGCAAGGCTCCACCTTGACTCTCCATTAAAAATTAGCCTTGAGCTAGGGTGGAGATTGATCCTTGGAGATGGTGGAGGATCCTTAATCAAAGCTAGAACCCACCCGGACACATGTTTCGTGGGGTTAGGGGGTCGAGCAACTTGGAGCAGAGTTAGTCCACCCTCCACTAATCAGTGTGTCACAGAGAAAAATGTGTCTCCCAAGGGCGACATACCTGGTCACACGTGGCCTAAGTGGTATCAAAGCTAGAACCCACCAACCCTTGGCACAAGGATGGCCTAATCTATGAACTAAAGCGTGTCAGTCAATTTGACCTGTAATTGATAAAGAATAGAGAGCTGGTCAATAGAGAGCTGGTCAGTAATTTAAGGCGAAACATGCCGATGTTGCCAAATAATTCAGAGTATATGGCTCTAAGAACCGGTATGATGGAAATTGACTAAAGAGTCGGTTCCAGCATGCATATAAAGATAGAACAATTAAAGCTCATAATATTATGAAGGAAATATTAGTTATATCCAAAAATAGTAAATATTGCATAAATAGGCATTTAATCAAAGGCAATAACATGTAAAAACTAATCAGCTCACATACTGAGCCAATGATTCCATGAACGACCTATTTCCTTTTATGTATGGGTTACAACCCATCATTGTTTGACTATTAGACAAAAATAAATCTAATGGACATATTATAAGTCTCATCTACTGCCATCCAAGTGGAGCCTGAGGTAGATTCATGTGGGCCACAACACATTGATAGACTCAACTACCTTAACTTATAATTAGTACCAATAGGGATAGGGCGAGAGGCATGGCCAGCGCAAGTCCTATAACACCCAAGTGTTATGGTTGCATCAAATCACTTGCATAACATGAGCATAAGCATATCCTATCATAAGCATCATATCATGTGTGTGCCCCTCATTTCATGTTTGTTGTGCTTAATCTTGCTTGTTTATGCTCATATATGTGGTTGCTCATGTGTAGCTTATGCAAGTGTATGCTTATGATCTTGGTAAACAATTTAAATTTGCTTAGAATGTCTTAGGGATCAATGTTCATGTTGGTCCTTAGCTTTAATTGTGTTTCTAAGTCATGCTTTCACCAAAGTTGACTTACAGACCTCTTTCGCTCGACCTGTTCAAAAGTGCAGTTTAAAATGCTTGCATGTCTGAGCACCCTTAAGCAAAGTTGTGGCAAATTTAATAAGGATCAAAAGTTTTTTTTGGGGCCATCTCATGAAAATGATCATAACATGCTCATATATGGCCCACAAGTCAGATTTGATTGCTGTTTCAACACTTAGAAAATTTTCTATGTCCCAGAGTGAACACAGTTTGCCTCATCTAGTGTTTGGAGCTCTGTATCTCCCAATCCAAGCTGTTTTCTAGCTCTTGCCCTAGTTGACAAAGTTGTAGATCTTGTGTAGTTCTCCAAGTTTGTCAAATGCATCATCACCTAGTTCTCAATGGTTTGGAAGCTAATCATCGTTGAAGCTGCTCTATCTGTCATCGATGGGGAGGCGTCATGACCGATTGAGTCGGTGTCGTGGCCGATCGGCATTAGTGGCTGACTCCATCTGTCATCCATACACTATCATCGGGCCCCCTCATCAGGTCGGTGTGGCTGCATGACCTCCACGGCAACACACATCCTTCCTCGGCCTCTCCTAACTCGCTCCTCGCGCGCTCTTCACTCCAGAAAGTAGACATGGCCGCGCCATTGTCACCATGCGTCTCTTCGATGAGCTCACGCATGCTCATCGAAACTCGTCCACTCGCCCAACCCCTCCCATAGCTTCGCCATCACCTTCGACACCTTGTCCACCCCTGAGCCGACAAAGAAAAGCCTCGATGAGAGCACATTTTCAAAACAAAGGCCAAAGCCCAAATCACCTAACCCAAGCTAATACCATAAAAACCGGTGTCAGGTACCATAAACCAGGTTACCCAAGCTAATACCATAAAAAACCCAAGGCTCCTTTTCAAAACAAAGGCCAAAGCCCAAATCACCTAACCCTAGGAAGGAGAACAGTTGGGCCGCCCAAAGGACATTCCAAATTGGGCCAGAACCACCCTGTTTCATCCCAAGGCAGGCCTCGAGCAACAGGAGCCATTCTCTGACTCGCCCAAGGCTGAGTCTCAAACAAATTCTCTGACTCGCCCGAGCCCAAGCCTCGGATGGTTCCTCCGATTCGCGCAAGCCCAAGCCTCGTAGGGTCCCCTTGTCTCGCCCGAGATCTAAGCCTCGGACTAACTCTTCCACCTAACCCGAGCCTAGGCTCAGATCCCTTTTTCTAGCACAGTACTCAGACTCATCACAAACATTGAGCGGCTACCAAACTGCTGTAACACCCTAAAATTTCCTCCTTTTGAAATAGAGTTAAAATAATTTAATTATGAATTTTTGTGCTCATGAAAACATAGAAAAAATAATATTTTTTATTAAATTAAAATTTATCATAAGGCTTAGCAATATTGTTGTGCATACATGCTGGTGCATAAGATTTGATGTAATGTATGCTTGTTGCTCCTTCGTGTGTTGAGAGTGAGCAAAGTTTTTAAAATGCATTTGATAGATTAATCTTCCTTTACCAGTACATCTTTGTCTCCATCTTGTTTTTATTAGGAGCTTCCTAAAATCATTTCTTTGTAACCAAATCACTCGTTTCAGTTCCTCGTTCATCAAACAATATCTACAATCTTCTTCGGAATTTTTCTAGCTTTTTTCTGAAATTTGTTCCCACTTGGCTGTGAGTATAATCTAAGTTTTAGATGCTCCAAATTATCTTATCATGAGCTCCAAATACTTTATTTAGATTCTTCATATTCCATATTTTCTCTTAGAATTTTCACCAAATTTTTGGAGCTTTCACAATATTTTTGTGGCTTCAATAATAATTCTTGACTTTTATAGAATTATTTTATCCATGGAATTAATTAATTCCAAAAATAATAAATATCTCTTTATATTTTTCAACGCTCAAAGCCCATGTGTAATAATCCTAATAATTCCTAAAGTCTCATGTCTTCATTTACTAATGTGCTTTAATAAATAATTAGGGCTATTAGTAAAGGTAGAGGGTGTAACATCAATTAGTACTATATATATTGCTAATTGATGTAAATGTGGAGAGTTTTTCTCTCTATATATGTACTAACCTCTTAGATTAAGTACACCAAAACTATCTTATGGGGAGCCCCTAGTTTGGGAAATTCCCTTGTGTAGTAAATTAGAATTTTCTCTCTTTGTGACATTCATTGTCAAGCAACTTCGACGACTTTTCTGATGAGCTATTCTCGCCACCACGATCGTCACCGGTCATTCTCTACACTATGTTGCTCATTGGCTGCTTTCCTGCTATCTTGAAGTCCGGCCAGAACCACCACCGTGCCCTTGCTCCTCAACGTGACTGGCAAGAGGCATCTGCGGGCAAGCCGCCGCACCACCACGATCACTTATAGTTGCCTGATTTATGGCTCGGTGTTCATCCATCACTCGAGGTGAGAATACTACCACCTTCCCTACCCTTCGGGAGTTTTATTTTAGATTGCATCTATATCTCTTGTGCCCTGTAACATCATCTCTTAGCTTCCGTTTTCTCTGCATATCAATAGATAAGCTCCTCGTTCTCCGATTTTGCTGAGCTCCCATGGCCAAAATTCTGCCGGTGTACATCCACTGTCGCTAGAAGCCAGAATCAGCGCCACAAGTTTCATCTTGTCTTGACTCGATCAAGTGTCGATCTGTATCAAGCAGGCTGTTCATCCATCCCTATACTATTGCTCATCCCGTTGGCTTTGCAAGCACACATGCAAGCTACCAACTCATGTGCCATGCATGTATATATACACACGAGCAATCTATCCATGCACTATGAGTCTACGACATAAACAACTAGCTAATGATAGGACCACCCTTCTACTTCCATGTAAGCCTTTGTCTATCTACCTTATTTTAATTAGTCTTTTTTTTTCTGCGTTAGTTTCATAAAAACGCCATATACATGTTAGTGTCAATATTCATCATGTCACCAGTTTATGTGTTTATAATCAAACAATAATTTAATTAATCTATGTGGAACTAGTTTTTATAAATAAAAGTAACATACACACGTTGTTTTTCAAATAAGTTCTAACATGATTAACTGCTAACTTAAATATGTTTCTAAATTGCAAATTGTTTAGTCTAAACATACATATTAAATTTTGTTAGATGCTCTCACGTGTCAGTTTGTATTTGTAAGTTAAAGTTGAATTAGCCAGAATGATATTAAAATATTTATATTTTAAAATATGACTAGATTGAACTCGGTATTTTAATTAAAAATATAATTTGACTAAGTTAATATCCGGCACATGATTTTATTTAAAGCCATGCGCCCAGTCTTTTCTTTTAAAATAGAAAACTTGGTAGTCGTTTTGTTTTTTATTGTAGCTCCGATTAGCGTGTTTTTCGCGTCTATGTGTGTTTGTAGTAATGCGTAGATTAGTTTTCAAACATTTCTATTGATTGGTGTACTGTTTTAATTTATTTCTATTGTTTGCTTCGTGTATGACTACATATATGCTTGTGTGGTGCTTTATGATTATGTCCAGTCGGTGAGCTATATGTGGTGATCAAGAAGCAGTTCATTGAAGGTTGGAACTAGAAGAAGTATTCGAGTTTAAGTATAGTTTAAGGCAAGTATAGTATGGAATTATCCTTGTTTTCTAATAATTATAATCACATAATTCATATTGGGTAGCTTATGCTAGTGCTCCACTAAACCATGATCTTATAATTTGATTAATGAAATATGCAATAAATATTAAAAGATGACTTTTTAGCAACTTTGGTAAAGAGAGCTAGAGCATTGGATTATCTTATGGTGCTTTAGTTTCTCTCCATAAGGACTCATCTGTAACGTGTCATCCGAGACTTATAGTATAATTGTGAGGGCTACATGGCTCTAGCTTTAGCTCAGTATGAGGATCTTTTCTAGCTTGTTAGAGGTTAACCGTGTGGCGCAAAAGGAGGATAGCAGACCGTGGTAGAATCACATGGACTGACTAATGAAACCAAGCGGTCCTTTGTTAGACGAACCTTTGACAGGCTTCATAGTGAACCATGCCGGTCTTCCTTGGTAGTGGGCTAAGAGGTTGACGGGCCTCGGGTGAAAGGGTTAATCATGACTCACAGTGAAAGTGTACAACCTCTGCAGAGTGTAAAACTGATATATCAGCCGTGCTCACGATCACGAGCGGCCTTGGAACTCTTACAGAATAAATTATCTCTAATGGCAAATCAGTGATAATATTGATGTTAATATGTTGTTGATTGTTGACATTTACTACCGTCATCACTAAAAATAGAGATAAACCCTACTCCTAGCAACTAACCACTCAAATATTCCTAAGCATAAAGTAGGTTGTCATCCCTAATTATATTGATAGGAATTTAATATAGATTCACATGTTCTACTGTAAAGACAGTGAATGACAATTATGAATATAATTATAAACTAAATGGGTTCTGCAAGCAGACAGATAATTATACCGTTGTAGCATTTTACCTAGGGAAGTATCCAGGTTGTCGATTTATATTTATACCACTTGGAAGGCTAAGGGTTAAACTATATTCTATTATATTGATAAGAATGAATAAATGATATTACCTAAGTCCTATAATCTACTCATAATAGGCAGAGGACACAAGATAAATACAGATAAATAATAATGATAGCATAATCATCAAGTATCATAAATAAGGATAATCACTAGAGCATCTACTAGTCATAATAATAGTTAGCCAATGGATAAACTAGGGAGTTGAATCTCACGTAATTCTATAACCACGCCAATGAATAACTCTAATTAGTGCAATTACATCTAGAAATCATCATTAAGTCAACCCTATATCATAACTACATGTAAAGTGGCATCAACTAATGAGGGTTTTGAGACGCAACCGTCACCTCCTTTGCGACTGCACCCATGCTAGCCCTACGTACGGAGGATGGACTACAGAGGAACCAACGCAGCTGTCACCTACGCGGACTACCACACGACCCGGCACTTGGGGCACTCACAGACAAACATCTAGACACCACGTCTATATATTGTCTATCATTTACCCAACGATCGATTAGGTAAATGCTATACGAGCAATTATATGAATTCAATAAGATCAAACCAACTATCCTAGACATATAATCAAAGTAGACAATCACTAATGTAATCAAGAACATATGAATCTATTAAGAATAAAGTCTCCCTAATATACTATTGAATACTATTAAGTAAGAACTAGATCTATTATCGAACTCTTGCGCTCCAGACCAACGCTAGGGGCTCCAGATCCCGATGAAGAACTAGATCTCCTCTACTTCTAATCTAACTAACTAGAACCATGAACTAGAAGGCTCTTGACGAACTTGAAGGCGCTTGATGCTTGATGGCTTGAGGCCTTGATGAATAATGAGGTGTCTCTCTAGGGGGGTCTGCCCACATATTTATAGTCCGATGGGATTCGCGTGCGCCGTCGGATCAAACCGACTTTACTAAGGGCCGAGATGACTCCTCAAAGGTGGTGCAGGAAGCTTCCAAAAGGGGGGACCGAACCCTAACAACAGGGGGTCGGTCGGTGCTAGGGTTGGCCCGGTCGCCCCCCCCTCGCGTCGGCTGTCTTCTAGAGTGTTCCTAAATCCTCTCGCGTTCGTGGCAGATACGTTTCCGTGTTTGTTTTGCACTAGAGTCCCTCTTTCCCAGCTTTCCTAAAATTCACCCTGAAAAATACAGAATATACAAAACTCATGGAAATTGTTAGTTTAAAACCTATACTTGTGTGTATTCCTGTTGTCTTTTGGGTTTAAAGTTATAATAAAAATTGACATTATCGACCATCAACAATTCCACCAAGCTTACCTTTTGCCAGTCCCTTGGCAAACTGAGTCTAAGCAATATGTGTATTTGGATCAAGAGTTGCTACGATATTTTCATTCTTTCCTAGTAGACATGCTCCCAAACAAAAATTCACCTCCGGGTTAGTGTAACACCCCAAAATTTGCAAATTTCCAAAGTAGGATAAATTGTTAACTTGTGTATTTTTGTGCCCACGAAATATAGGAAAAATAATACTTTTCTTTAAATTAAAATTTACCATAGGATCTAGCAACTTGTTTGAGCATGCATGCCTTTGCATTGGATTTATTGTGATGAGTGGTTTTGACTAAAGTTTAAAAGGAATTCAAATTTTGTTTTGAAATGTGTTTTGTTTTAAAAGAAAAAGGGAAACAGAATTTGGAAAATGGAAAAGGAAATTCCCCTCTCCCTCCCTGACTTGGGCTTGGCCCAACCTCTCCCCCCGCGGCCGCATTTTCCCATTCCCCTTTTTTCTCTGCTTCGGCCCAGCGCCAGCTCGGCCCGTTTCGCGGCCCAGAGGGGCATCCAGCGCCGCGCGCCTCCCCCTCCTTGCCTCAGCCGCTGACGGCGGGGTCCCACGCTCCAGCGCCACTGCCAGGTGGGACCGTCCTGTCAGGCTCGTCTTCCACCTTGAGTCCGAGCCGGTTGCGAGTCGAATTCAACAACCGCGCGCGTGTTTCGCGCGGAGCAGTCCGGATTTCGCCCGATTGCCGTCCTTTATATACCGCCCGAAGCCCCACTAGCCCCCCAAGTCATCCCGAGCCGCAGCCACCGCGCCGAGTTCGCCCTAGCTCGCCGCCGAGATCCGCCGCATCTTCAATCCGCCGCTGCAGTGCGTCCCGAGCCGCGCGAGTAGCTTGCCGAACTTCGGTTTCGGTTTGCGAAGTCGCCTGTGTTCTTCTTTTGTTCTTTCGAGCTCTCTGTGCTTCCCTAAGCTTCGCCGAACTATCTGGCAGGGCCGCCGTCCGCCCTCCTCCGTCGCAGGCCCACCCGAGCTCCTCCCCGACGACGTACTTGCCCTAGGTGAGTTCGCCTTGAGCTCCACTACGCCCCGGTGTCTTCGGTTCTCTTTCTCGTGCCCTAAATCGCGCACACCGCGAGCGCCGGCCAACTCCGGCCATGGAGCCGCCGCGCCCTGCTCAACTCCGGCGGCCGGTTTCCCCTCCCCCACCCCGATCTAATCCTGACCATCAATTTGAGATCCAACGGCCGAGATCAAGGGATACCCCTTCGGCCAGCTATCTTGCAGAAAACCCCCTGTGCTTTTTAATGTTCTAACCCCCGGTCCTTTACGCTTTCCCATTTTACGTTTTCTAAATTGGAAAACGTATTTTAGCCGCGCAGTCCAAAAAAAAATAGTTTCTCAGATTTACAGTTTTGCCATTGAATCTATTTTGGTCATAAAAACTTCGTTTTAACTCCGATTTAATCCGTTCAAATTGCGTTAGATTCGTTTTTGCGTAATCTATAGTCTAATGCTACTGTATTTCAAGTTTTCAACTTTTTAAATCTGAACTTAGTTTTAATCTATTATTTTATTAAAGGAAATCTTAGGAAAATCATAACTTCTTCGTTATAGCTCTGATTTTCGTGATCTTTACGTCTATGTGATCGTAGTGCGATGTAGATTTGTTTTATAAACTTTTCATCTTATTTTCTACTGTTGGTGTATTGTTCTAATTATAGGTTTTTTTTGCTTTGTATGATTGCCTCTGGATGATTGATGTTGATGTGATGACTAAGTTTAGTCGGTGAGCGTTTACGTGGTGATCAAGAAGCAGTTTGTGGAAGGTTTGGAACTAAAAGAAGGATCTGAGTTTCAAGGCAAGTATAGCATGGGATCATCCTTGTTTCCTAATAACTTTAAGCACTTAATTCATATTGCATGTGTCTCCTTGATACGGATTTCCTAGTATTGATCTTATACCTTGTCACCTATGGTTTTGCATTGGGTTGCTTATGCTAGTGCTCCACTGAACCTTGATCTTGTAATTTGATTAATGGAATATGCAATAAACATTAAAAGAGGACTTTTTAGCAACTTTGGAAAAGAGGGCTGGAGCATTGGGCTATCTTATGGTGCTCTAGTTTCTCTCCATAAGGACTTATCTGTATCTGACCATCCGGGACATATAGTACAACTGTGAGGGCTACATGGCTCTGGCTTTAGCTTAGTATGAGGACCTTTTCTAGCTTGTTAGTGGTTACCCTTGTGGCGCAAGTGGGGGATAGCAGACCGTGGATTCCTGCGGGTGAGTCACTCGGACTGACTAACGACACCTAGCGGCCCTAACTTGTTAGACGAACCTTTGAAAGGCTTCATAGTGAACCCTGCCGGCCTCCCTAGGAAGGGGGTTTAGAGACTCATGACCTCGGGCGAAAGGGTAAATCACGACTCACAGTGAAAGTGTACAACCTCTGCAGAGTGTAAAACTGATATATCAGCCGTGCTCACGGTCACGAGCGGCCTTGGACCAATACAGAATAAATGATCACTAATGGCAAAACATTAATGTTATTATTGTTAATATGTTGTTTATGCTATTCTTTATTCATTTTACCTGATCATGAGTTTACTTTGGGATTTGACAACTTGATGCTACTCAAATGCTAAAATTGTGACAACTAAAAGCTACATGCAGTTCAACCAGTGTCTAGCCTTTGAGCCTCATGAACCCTATGTTATTCTTGCTGAGTACGAGATGTACTTACGCTTGCCTTTACATTTTATTTGGATAAAAATCCCGGATGGGTACCAGCTTGCAAGTTTGGAGAAGAGTTTAGGCTTGTGCTCAACCAGTCAGTTGTCCCTGTGGATTTGGAGCTTTTCACCTGAAGAACGGAGTGTCTTTCCGCTGTTTACTATCTAAGGTTATATCTTTTATGCTAAGTTCGTTATATATATAAGCATTGTCTATTGATATTACCCCTATTTGTGGCTATATGTGAGATTTGACTTCCTGGGCTCACATATGGTGTGTATCTGGTTTTGTTCTTAAAACCGGGTGCTACAAAGTGGTATCAGAGCAATGCTGACTGTAGGACGCAAGCCTAGATAGTAATGGTCGTTTTAGCCATCTTTGCTTCACTACATTCATGCTTACTATCTCACCCTTGCTATTTGCTAAAATTCTTATGCTTCCATCACCTAATTCTATTCTAAAAGTATTGCTTCTATCTAACTCACTCTTGGTCTAATTCCATAGATGGTTCGTAACGAAAATATTGCTCGCAACAACTCCGGAAGACCATGCTTAACTCGGGGTATCTATGGCTTAACAGAACCAGAGTATGAAGAAGCTCGCCCTGTCCCATCAAGACATATTTGTTGGCGAAAGGAGTACTTTACCACATCCTTTAGTGGGGAAGATTTCTTTCACCCTCGGCTTGTGCGTATACTACAAGACCACTACCCTGAACAGCAAGCCAAGGTGGAATACAAGTGCACTAAGTGGACTCATCCTAAGTATGAGAGCCACTGGAGCACAGAAGCACACATCACAAGGTGGAATGAGTTTACTGGTTCACGAGTGGTGGAATCCATTTATTCGTCTCTCAGTGACCGTTTCAGTAAGCATGCTAGCATATCTGATGCTACCCATCAAGCTCTTCTGGCATATCATGGAAAGCACTACGAAGAGAGGAAGAATGGCAAACAAAAGTATCTTCCTCGTCGTCCACCAGGCACTTTGCAATGTGTGATGGCTGACCCCTACATGGAGCAGAATGAACAGCTAAAGGAGATGGCTTTGACTATCCAAGTCATGCATCAAAAGCTAGAAGATAGTCAACTGGAATTGGCAGAAGTAAGGCAACACTATGAGGAAGCCCTTGATGAGATTGATGAGTGGAGAAGTCGTGGTGGATTACCGAAGATCAATGAGGTGGAGGACATACCTCGCTTAACACCACACAAGAGATGCTACCCTGGATGTCGCTGCAGTCACACCGTGTTTAAGAAGTAGGAAGTCCCCCTTTGTAATAAACGTTAGTAGCAAAAATTGAGTTTAGTCATATATGTGTGCTTTGTGAACCTTCAATGTTTGGTTGGTTTGTCTTAGTGCTTATGTTTGAGTTGGATTTTTGTAATGAGTGCAATGATCTTGTGGGATTTCTCCATAATTTCATTTAGTTTATAGGTCTAAGGTATAAGGACTAGTGAATAAATAGTTGGGTTTTAGTTTCCCTTGTTTTCTCTGTCCTGTCTTTTGGGAGCAACTTATCTTCATCAGTTCAAATCTCTATTCTTGGAGGACCATAAAATCTTATGAAAATTCTGGGTGATAGTAGACTTTAAGATCCTTCTTTGACTGCAAGAATCACCGCCATAGCTATTGTGGTATGGGAATTACGAAAATCACAAGACGGTATAGTTGAGCTGTCAGGAATCAGGACCAGTTTCAGTTGCCTACTGTTTTGGACAAAGGTAACTCCGGAATTTGGGAAAAGGTTCTATAGTAAAGTTGTAGGTCATTTGATAAGCTTTCCAATGATGCAAGCTGCAACTTTATCGGATTAACAGAACTTGAGTTATGACATCTATAAGTTGCTGTTGCTGCACAGTTCAAAATCTGGACAGTTCTAGTTAATTCCTATTTTCAGCCAACTTAGCTTCAGAATCTAGAAAAGTGTGATATACAGAAGTTGTGGAGGACTTCAGAAGATTTTTAACCATATAAGACCCGTCCCCGTATGATCTAAGTAGCTCAAGATATGACTTCTGTAAGTTGCTGTATCGATGCTGAGACATTGTCGGGATGGATATCATGTATGTCTGTTTTACCTAGGTTTAAAGACAGAAACTAAGGAAGCCTTCTATATAAAAGTTGTAGGGATTTGGGCAAGGTTTCTAACGGTATCAGCTAAGACCTTATTGGATTAACAGAAAAGGAGTTATGCCTATTTTACTGTGCTGGTGTTTTCATATCATGAGGAATTTCAGATTACTTGTACATATCAGTACACATGAGTTTCTCTTCGGTATTAGAAGATCTTATTATAAGAAACACACTTGAGATGTAGACTATACTACCCATTTAAGCCCTAGTTTACCTTTTCTAAGGGGGGTAGTCTTATCAAAGGAGTTACAAGGAGAAGAATTGGTTAATGTTGGATCATCGATATGGACCTCAAGTGGTTGGTAGATTTGGTTTTGATGCAAGGAGTAGTATCTAAAACGGAATATGAGAGCTAGTCCATACTTTCCCCTGACCTATCTCGTTTTAAGGGGGGTAGTACCTTGATATGATAGATTAATGCCCATTCAATTCACCATGAAGGAAGAAGTGTCTCTGGAGATATCACATGATTATAATTATCTATCCTGGCTCAAGTTAGTGAAATTGGTCACTTGACAACTTAGGAAGTGAATATGCTACATCTACTATTGATTCTACTAAGATTCAAAAGGCTTTAATACTAAAGGGAGCATGACCAGTATGTTCTAGTTGATGGAAGTTCTCATCTAGGAGGTGACATCTTTAATTATGGACTTATGAAAGTTAAGGATGTACGAGTTGGAAACCACCAAAGGAAAGTGAATGAGACTTAGAGTTTTATAGATATGGCAAGGGGCTATCATAGGTTTGCTGGGACCAATGTGATCTTGACATAAGGGTGAATAAGAGATTGACTTGGAATGATAAGATTCTATCAGTGGTTCACTGAAGGTGTTATAAAGATCAACATATAGGGTTATTCTATTCCATCAAGACCTTAGATATGCTCCATACAAGAAAAGTAGTGGCTTGTGCGTAAGTCAACTAAGTGGATTAGATTAACTGACATGTAATGGGGAGGTATCCATAGTGGAGCATGGAGATACTATCTTCTTGGATATAAGAGTGATATCTACGTAGAATGTAAGAGACTAAAGGGCATCTTTAGGAAGTTGGATTTGAGCTGGTCACATCATTGATGGATTTGAGTGAATCAAGAGTTATGACTGGAAAAAGAAATGCTATCACTTGAAGGAGAAAAAGCCCTTGCGAATGCTCAGAGCATAAAGAGTGTGCTAGAGGAGTTCAAATAACACCAAGGTTTGAGGAGTTGATGTGTTGATCTGGAGTGATGTCACTAGCACTGCCAAATGAGCTCTACAAATTACTCATTTGGGAACCACAGGAACTACAAAGATTACTTAGAAGATGTGTTGTGAGCTTGTGTATTGCAGTATGGTACAAAGATGTCATCGTATGTGAAGTTTTCTTAGAACAACAGTGGTAGAAGAGCCTTCACTGGGAGCCTTTTGAAAGCTTGTATGGAGGTAAGCGTAGAACCCTATTGATTTGGAATCAAACGGGAGAACATAAGTGTTTGGGCTAGAAGTTCTAAGAGATGCTGAGTAACAAGTGAGAGTGATCAAAGATAACTTAAGGGGGGCACAGACTCGACATAAGAGTTATGTTGACATTTGACAAGAGAATTAGATCTGAAGTAGGAGACTACATGTATTTGGAGGTGTCACCTAAGAGAAGTGTGTGGAGGTTTAATATGAAAGGAAAGTTCAGAAGGAGTGTATGATGTCTTCCATGTGCCTCAACTTAAGAAGTGTTTGCATGTGCCATAAGAGCAGATGTCGTTAGAAGAATTGACTGATAAATCAGATTTCACAAACGAAGAGTATCCGGTAAGAATTTTGGAAACAACAGAAAGGGTTACTAGGAGTTGGATTTTCAGGATGTACAAAGTCCAGTGGAATCAGTGCACCGAAGGGGAGGCTGTTTGTAATAGAGAAGAGGATCTAAGAAAGACATATCCGCAGTTGTTGGAGTAAGCACCAACCGAATCTCGAGGACGAGATTCATTTTAAGGGGGGTAGAATTGTAACACCCCAAAATTTGCAATTTTCCAAAGTAGGATAAATTGTTCACTTGTGTATTTTTGTGCCCATGAAATATAGGAAAAATAATATTTTTCTTTAAATTAAAATTTACCATAGGATCTAGCAACTTGTTTGAGCATGCATGCCTTTGCATTGGATTTATTGTGATGAGTGGTTTTGACTAAAGTTTAAAAGGAATTCAAATTTTGTTTTGAAATGTGTTTTGTTTGAAAAGAAAAAGGGAAACAGAATTTGGAAAATGGAAAAGGAAATTCCCCTCTCCCTCCCCGACTTGGGCTTGGCCCAACCTCTCCCCCCGCGGCCGCATTTTCCCCTTCCCCTTTTTTTCTCTGCTTCGGCCCAGCGCCAGCTCGGCCCGTTTCGCGGCCCAGAGGGGCATCCAGCGCCGCGCGCCTCCCCCTCCTTGCCTCAGCCGCTGACGGCGGGGTCCCACGCTCCAGCGCCACTGCCAGGTGGGACCGTCCTGTCAGGCTCGTCTTCCACCTTGAGTCCGAGCCGGTTGCGAGTCGAATTCAACAACCGCGCGCGTGTTTCGCGCGGAGCAGTCCGGATTCCGCCCGATTGCCGTCCTTTATATACCGCCCGAAGCCCCACTAGCCCCCCAAGTCATCCCGAGCCGCAGCCACCGCGCCGAGTTCGCCCTAGCTCGCCGTCGAGATCCGCCGCATCTTCAATCCGCCGCTGCAGTGCGTCCCGAGCCGCGCGAGCAGCTTGCCGAACTTCGGTTTCGGTTTGCGAAGTCGCCTGTGTTCTTCTTTTGTTCTTTCGAGCTCTCTGTGCTTCCCTAAGCTTCGCCGAACTATCTTGCAGGGCCGCCGTCCGCCCTCCTCCGTCGCAGGCCCACCCGAGCTCCTCCCTGACGACGTACTTGCCCTAGGTGAGTTCGCCTTGAGCTCCACTACGCCCCGGTGTCTTCGGTTCGCCAACTCCGGCCATGGAGCCGCCGCGCCCTGCTCAACTCCGGCGGCCGGTTTCCCCTCCCCCACCCCGATCTAATCCTGACCATCGATTTGAGATCCAACGGCCGAGATCAAGGGATACCCCTTCGGCCGGCTATCTTGCAGAAAACCCCCTGTGCTTTTTAATGTTCTAACCCGTGGTCCTTTACGCTTTCCCGTTTTACGTTTTCTAAATTGGAAAACGTATTTTAGCCGCGCAGTCCAAAAAAAAATAGTTTCTCAGATTTACAGTTTTGCCATTGAATCTATTTTGCTCATAAAAACTTCGTTTTAACTCCGATTTAATCCGTTCAAATTGCGTTAGATTAGTTTTTGCGTAATCTATAGTCTAATGCTACTGTATTTCAAGTTTTCAACTTTTTAAATCTGAACTTAGTTTTAATCTATTATTTTATTAAAGGAAATCTTAGGAAAATCATAACTTCTTCGTTATAGCTCCGATTTTCGTGATCTTTACGTCTGTGTGATCGTAGTGCGATGTAGATTTGTTTTATAAACTTTTCATCTTATTTTCTACTGTTGGTGTATTGTTCTAATTATAGGTTTGTTTGCTTTGTATGATTGCCTCTGGATGATTGATGTTGATGTGATGACTAAGTTTAGTCGGTGAGCGTTTACGTGGTGATCAAGAAGCAGTTTGTGGAAGGTTTGGAACTAAAAGAAGGATCTGAGTTTCAAGGCAAGTATAGCATGGGATCATCCTTGTTTCCTAATAACTTTAAGCACTTAATTCATATTGCATGTGTCTCCTTGATAAGGATTTCCTAGTATTGATCTTATACCGTGTCACCTATGGTTTTGCATTGGGTAGCTTATGCTAGTGCTCCACTGAACCATGATCTTGTAATTTGATTAATGGAATATGCAATAAACATTAAAAGAGGACTTTTTAGCAACTTTGGAAAAGAGGGCTGGAGCATTGGGCTACCTTATGGTGCTCTAGTTTCTCTCCATAAGGACTTATCTGTATCTGACCATCCGGGACATATAGTACAACTGTGAGGGCTACATGGCTCTGGCTTTAGCTCAGTATGAGGACCTTTTCTAGCTTGTTAGTGGTTACCCTTGTGGCGCAAGTGGGGGATAGCAGACCGTGGATTCCTGCGGGTGAGTCACTCGGACTGACTAACGACACCTAGCGGCCCTAACTTGTTAGACGAACCTTTGAAAGGCTTCATAGTGAACCCTACCGGCCTCCCTAGGAAGGGGGTTTAGAGACTCATGACCTCGGGCGAAAGGGTAAATCACGACTCACAGTGAAAGTGTACAACCTCTGCAGAGTGTAAAACTGATATATCAGCCGTGCTCACGGTCACGAGCGGCCTTGGACCAATACAGAATAAATGATCACTAATGGCAAAACATTAATGTTATTATTGTTAATATGTTGTTTATGCTATTCTTTATTCATTTTACCTGATCATGAGTTTACTTTGGGATTTGACAACTTGATGCTACTCAAATGCTAAAATTGTGACAACTAAAAGCTACATGCAGTTCAACCAGTGTCTAGCCTTTGAGCCTCATGAACCCTATGTTATTCTTGCTGAGTACGAGATGTACTTACGCTTGCCTTTACATTTTATTTGGATAAAATCCCAGATGGGTACCAGCTTGCAAGTTTGGAGAAGAGTTTAGGCTTGTGCTCAACCAGTCAGTTGTCCCTGTAGATTTGGAGCTTTTCACCTGAAGAACGGAGTGTCTTTCCGCTGTTTACTATCTAAGGTTATATCTTTTATGCTAAGTTCGTTATATATATAAGCATTGTCTATTGATATTACCCCTATTTGTGGCTATATGTGAGATTTGACTTCCTGGGCTCACATATGGTGTGTATCTGGTTTTGTTCTTAAAACCGGGTGCTACAATTAGTCAACACTTGCTCTAATCTTTGAACTTATCCGCTTTACCTTTAATTATGGGGCTTTATTTTGCATGAGTCTTGAGCAATCTTAAGATAGAACAATCAGGTCAAGCAGTATGTCTGAAATTCTTTGCAGAACCATTATTCTAGAGTTTTTATATGTTTTCATAATAAAACTCAGAGCTTAATTGTATGACACCCTGAGATCTCTCAATGTATTTGGTATTTATGGTTCTCTATTGAGGCATTTATACCTTCTATAGCTACATATATATATATATGGTGGAGCTTATAGGAGTGCTCATAACAAGGATAAGCAGATTTGCAATGTATATATTTTAAAGTCAACTAATGGATCCATAGAGAATCGAGGCATACAACCAAACCAAGGTGTGCATGTGTATGGAATATGGTGGATAGGTGTATTTGTGGTATTTGTGGCTAATTCATATTTCTTTGGGAATAACTCTCTATTGAAACTTTAAGTGTGCAAATATTTTTGTGGTATTTGTGGCTAATTCATATTGAAACTCAATGCAAAGCAAGCAGCATAAATGTGCAAATGTTTTCCTAACTCTAAGTGTGTATTATATCTGGCTTTAGTAGGAATTAACACTTTGTCATACAAGAGCTCATCATGTAGGTTTTTGGGTTTTCAAAATAAATTTCCAAAACTTAGTAATACTAAGAATAAGATAAATAGCAGCTCAAACTTTCAATGATCATATCAACCAACTACCTAGAATTAGCTCAAACTTATACCTCCATAAATTTCAGGTTCAGAGTAAATCTTCAAATTAGAACAGTAATGTCAAAAACTTGAGAAAATCTAACATTGGAATCAAGGTACTTGCAAAGAATAGAGCAACTATTCATCATTTCCAAGACAAAATTTAAACGTTCATCAATTTTTTGTTTGGTTCTAGTTTAGAATGACTCTAAACACACTCTAACACTTAATTAATTTTAGACTCACAAAAGACACTATGACTTGTGGACCTTCATGTGCCCACATATTTGTGGTATTTTTATAACTATATAGACTCAATAATCGCTTAGGTATAATTACCGGATAACTAAGGGATGCTCCTCAACCAAGCTGGATGTTTGCAATACTTAGTGTAGATGTCCTTCAGAGCGAGCTGGTCAGTGACGATTGTGGGTGCCACCGATAGACTCTCCCCTTGTTATGATATCATTCTTGCATAGTAGTACTCCAAGAAGAAAACCAAAACTCGAGGCTTGTATTTAATAACGGGTTAGCGGTTAGCCAATGAGAAATTGATTATTCTTATGAGCTAATTTAAATGTTGTCTGATTTGAACATGATTTCATATTCCTCTTCTTTTTGAATTTTCCATTTATGATACAGAAATTAAATATGAATGCTATTTATTTAATTAATTTTTTATGCCACCACAGTAAATATTCCTAAGGGGTTACTATAAGCTTATTCACATGGGGCTTTAGTATTTATGATGCAGTAACTAAAGCAGTAAATATGTTTTTATTTTTTTGTATTAATATGCCAAGAGAAATTAATTTTCTACTAAGTGTATTGAAGTGACATTACTAATGCATGCTAATTTAACTAGATAACTACCATTCTGACCTTATGGGTAGGGTACGGAATTTAAAGTCTACCAACAGGACTTTGGATAGTGGAGAGGACTTACTCAGTGGGTTCATTGTCCGAGGTAATCTCGGTCAACTTCCCGTCTTGCGGTGATGCGGTACGTGCGTCTTCCTCCTATCTTGCTTCTGTCTCTTTTGCTTCTTCCTTTTCTAGTTCTAACTCTTCAGCTTTGTTCTCTTTTTCCCAGGCTTCTAATCGGAAAGTTGTGATTGGCTGACCGCTAACCCATTATTAAATACGAGCCTCGAGTTTTGGTTTTCTTGTTGGAGTATTACTATGAAGGAATGATATCATAACAAGGAGAGAGTCTATCAGTGGCACCCACCATCACCACTGGCTAGCTCGCTGTGAAGGACATCTACACCAAGCATTGCAAACATCTAGCTTGGGGGAGGAGCATCCACTAGTTATGAGGTAATTATACCTAAGCAATTATCGAGTCTGTATAGTTATAAAAATAACAAAAAAATATGTGAGTTTTCTGTGAGTTTATAATTAGTTAAATATTAGAGTCTATTTAGAGTCAGTCTAAACTAGAGCTAAATAAAAATTGATGAACATTTAAAATTTTGTCTTGGAAATGATGAATAGTTGCTCTACCCTTTACAAGTACCTAGATTCCAACAATAGATTTTCTCGAGTTTTAGACATTACTGTTCTAATTAAAAGATTTACTCTGAGCCTGAAATTTGTGGAGGCATAAGTTTGAGCTAAGTCTAGGTAGTTGGTTGATATGATCATTGAAGT
Source organism: Sorghum bicolor (assembly GCF_000003195.3). Classification (NCBI taxonomy): domain Eukaryota; kingdom Viridiplantae; phylum Streptophyta; class Magnoliopsida; order Poales; family Poaceae; genus Sorghum; species Sorghum bicolor. The sequence continues at coordinate 43,251,445 of NC_012876.2, forward strand.
TTGAGCTACTATTTATCTTATTCCTAGCATTACTAAGTTCTGGAGATTTATTTTGAAAACCCAAAATCCTACATGATGAGCTCTTGTATGACAAAGTGTTAATTCCTACCAAAGCCAGATGTAATATACATTTAGAGTTAGAAAAACATTTGCACATTTATGTTGCTCGCTTTGCATTGAGTTTAGTCAGCCTTTGTTGTATACCTTATGAGAGTCTTGTCATGCTTTCTAAATCAAGATCATGTACACACTCTAGTTCATATATGCATTATTCCCACACTAGGAGTAAACACCAATAATCACCCCATAGGATAACCCTTGTCTTTAATGTTCTAAGTTCTTGTTATTATCTCTCTAAACATTTATTGTATTCAAATGATACATGTGGCTATGCAAAAATATAAAAGAAGAAAAGGGAGTAAAAGATCGACAAGTGTCCCAAATAATTGAAACAATGGATACTAGATGCCCGCCTCCCAGAAAAACAAAGAAGTGAATGAATAATAAAGATAGCCCATGTCTTTCCTGAAAAGTTTCCATAGAGAGTTATTCCCAGAGAAATATAAATTAGCCACAAATACACCTATCCACCATATTCCATACACATGCACACCTTGGTTTGATTGTATGCCTCGATTCTCTATGGATCCAATAGTTGACTTTACAATACATGCATTGCAAGTATGCTTATCCATGTTATTAGCACTCTTATAAGCTCTACCATATCTATATCTTTAGCTATAGGAGGTATAAATGCCTCAAGAGAGAGCCATAAAAACCACATATATTGAGAAACATGAGGGTGTCATACAATTAAGCTCTGAGTTTTATTCTGAAAACTTATAAAAAAACTCCGAACTAATGGTTTTGCAAAGAATTTGAGACATAGTACTTGATCTGATTGTTCTATCTTCTGGTTGCTCAAGACTCATGCAAAAGCTATAAAGCCCCATGGTTAAAGGTAAAACAGGTAAGTTTGAAGATTAGAGCAAGTATTGACTAATCCGGAGGAGAATCTTTGTTGGGAGCATGTGCACTTGGAAAGAATGAAAACATTGTAGCAACTCTTGATCCAAATATATATGTTGCTTAGGCTCGATTTGCCAAGGGACTGGCAAAAGGTAAGCTTGGCGGAATTGTTGACAGTCGATAATGTCAACTTTTATTATAACTTTAAACCTGAAGAAGAACATGAATACACACTAGTATAGGGTTTAAACTAATAATTTCCACAAGTTTTGTATATTCTATATTTTCCAAGGTGAATTTTTGGAAAACTAAAAAAGTGGGAGTCTAGTGCAAAATAAACACGAAAATGCATCCGCCGCAAGAAACGACGCGATAGGATTCAGGAACACTCTAGAAGACACCCGACGCGAGGGTGGAGCCAGCGGCAGCCAGGTGGGGCCGACTGGCCCCTCCCTAGCGCCGGCTGCCCCCCTCTTGCTAGGGTTTGCTCCCCCTTCTGGAAGCTTCCCCCACCGCCTTTGTGTAACACCCAAAAAGATTTTTGATTTCAACTAATGGGAATTAATTTGATTTATTTGAATATTTTGTGAGCATTTAAAATTAGTGAATAAATAAATTTTGTTGAAATTAAAATCAAACATAAAGTTTAGAAACTTGTTTATGTATTCATGCTGAAGCATATTTTATTTTGTATTGTTTGCCTCTGGCTTGAATTTATTTGCATTTAAAATCCTATTTATTTGGAGCTCGGCCCAGCCGGCCCCCTGTTTTCTCCCCTCCCCCTCGCTCGGCCTTGCTCCTCCGCCCCGGCCCAGCTCGCCTCGGCCCAGGGCGCAGCCCACCCACGCGCGCCCCCTCTCTTCTCTCTGGCGACCGGGACCCCTTTGCCTTGGCTCGCTGACACCCGGCCCCACCTGGCAGTGTCCGCCCCCTCCCATCTTCTTCCCAGAGCCGTGAGCAACACGGACTCGACCGAAATCGAACCGAGGCCCGATTTCTCGAGATTGCCTGCTAAACGCGTCCAACCAAGTCCCTATAAAGCTTCCAAGGACCTGCCGCTGTCCCCTTCACTGTCTTTCTGCGCCCTAGGAGCCCTAGCCTCGTGCTTTTAGATCTCATCGAGCCGCACGTTTCCCCAACCGCGGTGCGAGATCTTCGCTTCCTCTCGGCCCGAGCAAAGACCCTAGTCGAGACCGCGGTGAGCTCCTCGTTCTCCTAGCGCTTTTCTTTCGGCGTTTGGTGCACCGAATCGCAGGTTTGGAGCTCTCCGGCGAGCTCCGTGCGGCCGTCAATGGCGCCGCCGCGCCGGAGCCGGGAGCCGGCCGTCCGGCCCGCCGCTGTTTCCCCTGGAGTGGATCGTGACCGTCGAATCTCAAATCAAAGCACGAGATTAGAACGTAACTCTTCGGCTGACTGTTTTGCTAAAGAGACCTTGGAAAATTCAAGTATATAACCCACAGTCCAAGGCGCCCTGAATATAATACGTTTTCCAACTGCGAAATCGTATTCTAACCGGCTGAGTTGAAAATACGCTTTCTCCTATTTACAAGTTTGCCATTGAAATTGTTTTGGTCATAAAATGCTCATTTTAACTCCGTTTTTGTCTATTCAAATTTCGTTAGATTCGTTTTCACGAGCTCTATATGTTAGAAGTATTAGTTTACTGTTTTGAAACTTTTTAATTCTACAGTAGCATTTAATTAATTATTTCTCTATAGGAAATCTTGAAAAATTCATATCTTCCACGTTTTAATTCCGATTTTTGTGAACTTTACGTTTGTGTGATCGTAGCGTTGCAGAGAATATTTTCATAAACTTTTATCTTTGATTTCTCACTGTTGGTGTAATGTTCTAATTATATCTTGTTTGCTTTGTGTATGATTGTCTACATTGGATTGCGTGTTGTTGATTGATGTTTGGGAATAGACGGTGAGCCGTACGTTGTTGATCAAGACCAAGCCTTCGAAGACCAGCAGGCTCAGGAGAGCTTTGATCAAGCCAAGTATAACTTGGGATCATCCTTGTTACCTACTCACTTATAAATACACATATATATCATATGCATGCTTTCACCTTGTCGACCTTAGCAAAATCATAGATGATTGTTACCTGGATTCCTTGCTTCCTACTTAATATGCATTTGGTGTAGATGTGCTAGTGCTTGATATAATCCTTGATCTTTTAAGATAATTAATAGCTATGCAATGAACGTTAAAAGGTGACAAATAACTATATGAGATCTTGTCTGTAAGTGATCACCGGGACAACAGTACAACCATGAGGGCTATAATGGCTCTGGCTTTATCTTAGTATGAAGACCTTTTCTAGCTTGTTAGAGGTTACCTGAAAGGGTGGAGGAGCTGAACCGACATGGGTATAGCGCGAGCCCCTGTCCCTATGTGTATAGGCTGCGCGTCATTGTGCCATTCGGAAGGGGGGGTATCTATATCTGCTCGCAAAGGAAACCTTGTGGCCCTAACCTGTTAGACGAACTTTTGAAAGGCTTCATAGTGATCCCTACCGACCTCCCTAGGAAGGGGGTTAAGAGATTAGCTACCTCGGGCGAAAGGGTAAATCATGACTCATGGGTAAAGATGTACAACCTCTGTAGAGTGTTAAAAAACTGGTATACTAGCCGTGCTCACAGTTAAGAGCGGCCTTGGGGGTTCTTGCATCGACGACGATGAGCTTGTTAAGTTGTTATGTTCATTTGATTATCGTTTATGCTAAGAGTTAATTATGCTTACACTTGATCATGTGATTATCGGATTATTTATGCCACCTTGACATTTGCTATTAATTATGAACATGCTATCCACTATTAAAAGCTAAATGCAGTCAAACCAGTGTCAGCTATTTGGGCCTCATGAACCCCTAGTGATACTTGTTGAGTATGATATGTGCTCACTCTTGCAATTTCCCAACACCCCAGGTTATGCTAAGGATGATGATTGGATTGAGGACTACCGTTATGAGTATTAGGCTTGGAGTCAACCAGTCAACAGTGTCCCTGTGTGGTGCTTCCGTCGAGAGCGTTGTTTATTTCTTATTATTATTATTGTATAAGACTATGTGATCTATTATGATTCGCTATGTAATAATCACTACAATGGTACATTTGTGATTTGTCTACTAATGTGTGCGACTGTTTCTGGGGCACATGTGAGTCTTTTATGCATCCTATTTTGTTCTCAAAATATAGGTGTGACAAATTGGTATCAAAGCTTTGTTGGCTGTCGGATGCAAGCGTAGTTAGAAATTGGCCGTCTTAAGGTATTCAAATTGCTATCAAATCCTTGTTCTATAAACCTTGATATTTTCTCCTATACTATATCCTTTTTATTGCTATTCATCTTCACCTTGATGCTTACTTTAAAGACTTGTTCTCATCCCCACTCCTTGATTGATATGCTTTGAGAACCTTGTCTTACCACATTATAGCATCATTGAGATAGGAGTTTTAGGATCTTTGCCCTTATTAATAGGAAAAGAACGATAGTACCGCAAGTGGAGTCAATGCTTGAAGTGTGAACCTTTGAATGCTTGGTTTGGTTTGTTATTATGCTTATGCTTGATTTGGATCTTTGTAATGAGTGTAATGATCTTATGGATTTTCTCCACAATTTCATTTAGTTATAGGCCTAAGGCATAAGGAGTAATGAACTAAATAGTTAGGTATGGTTAAAATTTTGTTTCTGTCTCTTGCTGTTTTCTGGAGCAGTCTGCAATAAATCTGGAACATCTCCAAATCTGTTCATGCAAAGTTCATCAACTTTTTCTGGGAACAAGTAGACTTTCATATCTTTCGAATGCCTCAAGAATGACATTATTATCTGTTATGAGCTGTGAGTTATGGCTGTTCAAAGTTGAGGTTTCTGCTTAGTCTGGAATTCTGGAACAGTTTTGGTTATGCCCAGTTTTGACTAATTTAACCACATAATCTGTTAATATGGTCTAAATTAAAGTTGTAGATAATTTCTTTATCTTTCCAACGGTGTATAGAATGTATCCTTTTGAATTACGAAACTCGAGATATGACTGACTTTCGGAACTGCTAATGTTAGATGTCGCCCAGAAAAATTCAGATTCAACTATCTCTTGTATTTATCATGTTGGATATTACTGAGATATGTTTAAATACCTTGGAATGCAGATGGCAGCTAGAGGAAGAGGCAAAGGCAGAGGTCGTGGCATGGGTGCCAATGACCCAATTACTGTGGAGGAGCTCATGCAAACCTAAAATGAGATGATGCACGTTTTTATGCAGCACTTACAGCAGCAACCACCACCACCACAACCTGTTCATGTGAGGGATAAGCGTGGGGAGTTTATGAAGGGAAGACCTCCAATATTTACACACTCAGTTGATCCCATGGAGGCAGATGATTGGTTACGTGATGTGGAGAGGCAACTAAACATAGCACAGTGCAATGAATTGGAGAAGGTGTTGTATGCTTCTGGACAGCTTCAGGGGGCAGCTCAGACATGGTGGGAGTCGTATCAAGCTGCTCGTCCCAACAATGCTCCTCCTGTCACATGGTTGGAATTCTGTAGAGACTTCAGAGCTCGTCATATAAATGAAGGAATGATGGAGCTTAAGCAAGAAGAATTCAGATCTCTCAGGATGGGCTCTATGACCGTGGCAGAATATCGTGACATGTTTGAGCAGTTGGCCCGCTATGCCCCAAATGAAGTCACACAAGATGCTGATAAGCAACGTCTATTCATGAAAGGTCTTTACTATGAACTTAGATTGCAACTGGCTGGAAACACTTATTCTACCTTCTAGGCTCTGGTGAATCGTGCTATTGTGTTGGATAACATGCGCAAAGGTTAGGACAAGAAGAGGAGGATGCTAGCACAAGGTTCTGGAGGCAACAACCGCCAACGTTTCAATTCTCAGCAGGGTGATCAACAGAGGTTCCAGGGACCGGTTGGTCAATGGTACCACAACCAACAATCTCAGTGTAATCCTAATCAACAACATAGTGGACAGCAGACTCCTCGCTCGGGAAATTCAAATACCACCTATATGAAGAGAAGTGCTCCCAATACCCCTACTAGGTGTTTTCGCTGCGGGAAAGAAGGTCATATGTCATATGATTGCCCGGAGAGGTTCAACCAGCAGAATAATAATCAAAAGTCTAATTCTCATGGAGCAAAGGTGAACCTTGTGGCTGCAGAGACAGTACAGGAGGGACTAGAAATTATGATGGGTACGTTCAGTATCAACTCTATCCCCGCTACAGTTTTATTTGATTCTGGAGCTTCACATACATTTATCTCACAAGCATTTGTTAGAGTTCATAGCATTCCACTAGTTACCATGAAAACCCATATGCCAGTAAACTCACCGGGATCAGCAAGTCTTTCTTTAAGGGGGGTAGATTTCCCTGTCAGTCCTATGGTTATGAGAACTTCAGGCATAGATGTGATTTTGGGTTTGGATTGGATGAAGAAGTATACTACAGAGATTAAGTGTAAAGAGAAAGTAGTAGTTGTGACAACACCCAAGGGAGAGAGAATCAGTGTGGATGTAGCTGTGAACCAGCTGGATGATGATATTAACTTTTCGGACCGTGTAGTGAATAAATTTCCAAGTGGTTTTTCAGAAAAGCTGTCAGGTATGCTACCTGACCACAGACATTGATTTTGCTAGTACAATGGAATTGGTATTCAGAGGCAGAAACCAGTTGGGAGAGCCGTATCCACAGTTGTTGTTTATACACTGCTCAATCTCGAGGACGAGATTCTTTTAAGGGGGGTAGAATTTGTAACACCCAAAAAATTTTCGATTTCAACTAATGGGAATTAATTTGATTTATTTGAATATTTTGTGGGCATTTAAAATTAGTGAATAAATAAATTTTATTGAAATTAAAATCCAACATAAAGTTTAGAAACTTGTTTATGCATTCATGGTGAAGCATATTTTATTTGGTATTGTTTGCCTGTGGCTTGAATTTATTTGTATTTAAAATCCTATTTAGAAAATGCTTTGGAAAATAAAATAGAAAAAGAAAAAAAAGAAGCCTTAGCCGCGCAGCAGCTCGGCATAGCCGGCCCGCTGTTGTCTCCCCTCCCCCTCGCTCGGCCTTGCTGCTCCGCCCCGGCCCAGCTCGCCTCGGCCTAGGGCGCAGCCCACCCACGCGCGCGCCCCCTCTCTTCTCTGCGGCGACCGGGACCCCTTTGCCTTGGCTCGCTGACACCCGGCCCCACCTGGTAGTGTCTCGACCCCTCCCATCTTCTTCCCACAGCTGTGAGCAAGACGGACTCGACCGGAATCGAACCGAGGCCCGATTTCTCGGGATTGCCTACTAAACGCGTCCAACCAAGTCCCTATAAAGCTTCCAAGGGCCCGCCGTGATCCCCTTTGCTGTCTTTCTGCGCCCTAGGAGCCCTAGCCTCGTGCTTTTAGATCTCATCGAGCCGCACGTTTCCCCGACCGCAGCGTGAGATCTTCGCTTCTTCTCGGCCCGAGCAAAGACCCTAGTCGAGACCACGGTGAGCTCCTCGTTCTCCTGGCGGTTTTCTTTTGGCGTTTGGTGCACCGAATCGTAGGTTTGGAGCTCTCCGGCGAGCTCCCTGCGGCCGTCAATGGCGCCGCCGCGCCGGAGCAGGGAGCCGGCCGGCCGGCCCGCCGCTGTTTCCCCTCGAGCGGATCATGACCGTCGAATCTCAGATCAACGCACGAGATTAGAACGTAACACTTCGGCTGGCTATTTTGCTAAAGAGACCTTGGAAAATTCAAGTATATAACCCGCAGTCCATGGCGCCCTGAGTAAAATACGTTTTCCAACTGCGAAAACGTATTCTAACCGGCTGAGTTCAAAATACGCTTTCTGCTATTTACAAGTTTGCCATTGCAATTGTTTTGGTCATAAAATGCTCATTTTAACTCCGTTTTTGTCCATTCAAATTTCGTTAGATTCGTTTTCATGAGCTCTATATGTTAGAAGTATTAGTTTACTGTTTTGAAACTTTTTAATTCTGCAGTAGCATTTAATTAATTATTTCTCTATAGGAAATCTTGAAAAATTCATATATTCCACGTTTTAATTCCGATTTTTGTGAACTTTACGTTTGTGTGATCGTAGCACTACGTAGAATATTTTCATAAACTTTTATCTTTGATTTCTCACTGTTGGTGTAATGTTCTAATTATATCTTGTTTGCTTTGTGTATGATTGTCTACATTGGATTGCGTGTTGTTGATTGATGTTTGGGAATAGACAGTGAGCCGTACGTTGTTGATCAAGACCAAGCCTTTGAAGACCAGCAGGCTCAGGAGAGCTTTGATCAAGGCAAGTATAACTTGGGATCATCCTTGTTACCTACTCACTTATAAATACACATATATATCATATGCATGCTTTCACCTTGTTGACCTTAGCAAAATCACAGATGATTGTTACCTGGATTCCTTGCTTCCTACTTAATATGCATTTGGTGTAGATGTGCTAGTGCTTGATATAATCCATGATCTTGTAAGATGATTAATAGCTATGCAATGAACGTTAAAAGGTGACAAATAACTATATGAGATCTTGTATGTAAGTGATCACCGGGACGACAGTGCAACCATGAGGGCTATAATTGCTCTGGCTTTAGCTCAGTATGAAGACCTTTTCTAGCTTGTTAGAGGTTACCCGAAAGGGTGGAGGGGCTGAACTGACATGGGTATAGTGCGAGCCCCTGTCCCTATGTGTATAGGCTTCGCGTCATTGTGCCATTCGGAAGGGGGGTATCTATATCTGCTCGCAAAGGAAACCTTGCTGCCCTAACATGTTAGATGAACTTTTGAAAGGCTTTATAGTGATCCCTGCCGACCACCCTACGAAGGGGGTTAAGAGATTAGCTACCTCGGACGAAAGGGTAAATCATGACTCATGGGTAAAGATGTACAACCTCTGCAGAGTGTTAAAAACTGGTATACTAGCCGTGCTCACGGTTAAGAGCGGCCTTGGGGGTTCTTGCATTGACGACGATGAGCTTGTTCAGTTGTTATGTTCATTTGATTATCGTTTATGCTAAGAGTTAATTATGCTTACACTTGATCATGTGATTATCGGATTATTTATGCCACCTTGACATTTTCTATTAATTATGAACATGCTATCCACTATTAAAAGCTAAATGCAGTCAAACCAGTGTCAGTTATTTGAGCCTCATGAACCCCTAGTTATACTTATTGAGTATGATATGTGCTCACTCTTGCAATTTCCCAACACCTCAGGTTATGCTAAGGATGATGATTGGATTGAGGACTACCGTTATGAGTATTACGCTTGGAGTCAACCAGTCAACAGTGTCCCTGTGTGGTGCTTCCGTTGAGAGTGTTGTTTATTTCTTATTATCATTATTGTATAAGACTATGTGATCTATTATGATTCGCTATGTAATAAACACTGCAATGGTACATTTGTGATTTGTCTACTTATGTGTGCGACTATTTCTGGGGCACATGTGATTCTTTTATGCATCCTATTTTGTTCTTAAAATATGGGTGTGACACTTTGAGGAGTAATCTCGGCCCTTGGTTAAGTCGGTTTGATCCTACGGCGCACGCGAATCCCACCGAACTATAAATACGTGGGTAGACACCCCCTAGAGAGAACATCATCAACCAATTCATTATTCATCAAGGCCTCAAGTGTAACATCCCTGATGTTACGAACACTAAAAACGGATCATGTCATCATAAGCATTGCAAAGCATATTTGTTAAGCACATTATTATGCATCAACTTAAAACAAGTTTATTTTGATTGCTTGTGCTTAGGGAAGTAGAGTGTACTTATGTTGTGAAGTGATGCTTGTGTTGGTTGTATAACCCCTAGGGCGGAAGGTTTCCGATAAAATAGGGGGGGAAAACCCTGATTTTAAAACCCTGGATTTGCCCCCTTTTTCACAATTTAAAAACCAAACAAAATTTGAGGTTGAGTTCAAAAGCAAAGTTGTAGATCTTGTAAAGATGTACAACTTTGGTGTTTTGAGTTTTTGAAGTTTCAATACAAAATTCAAAGTAATTTTGAAAATACAGATTTCCAAAAAGTGTCCCCTTTTCCAATTTGAATCCCCAATTCAAAATCTATTTGGAATTTTGAAAAGTGACCAACATGAAAGTTGTAGAGCTGAAAAATTTGAACAACTTTCTTGTTGGAAATTTTTCAAGTTGTTATGCAAAATCAAAAGTAATTTTGGAAATTCTGATCTGCTCCAATTCAAAAATTGGAATTTCCCCCAAATTGAGATTTGAATTTCAAACTGTTTTGTCAAATTCATCTTGTTCCACTCAGAATTGGCTTTGGTCACCAAAATAAGTTTTGTAGCTTGCAAAATTCTGAAGAACTTTTGTTTTGGTGGAATTTTGGCTCCAGTTCAACTTTTGGGCGAATTTTGCAAAACCACAAAACTGGTTGGTTAGAGCTCGCTACAGTGCTCGAGCAGGGGGGATGCTCTGCCGCCGGGGCAGAGCCGCTGCGTCCAGTGCCGCCACGCGCCTGGCCACGCAGCTGCTTGGCTGCGTGAGCCCGCCGTGATGTGGACGAGCCCCCAGCGTGCTCATCCACTCCCCTCGGTGATCCCACTGCTCGGCCGCCTCGTTTTTCCCTTTTTCGCCCAACGCCGACGACCGTGCTGCGCCTGCGAATTTAGCCTCGCTCGCTCCCTTCCCAAGCACCCCGAGTACACCAGCAGCTTCGCCAAGACCTTAGCAACCGATTGCGCGCCCTCTCGCAAGCTCTAACCTGTCATAGCTCCAACCCGAGCTACTCCTCTCCAGCTCCGGCCAAAAGCGCCGTCGAGGAGCACCTCACCGTGGCCAAGCCACTCTAGTGCATCTCCACGGCTGAAAGGCACCTGTACACACTCCCGGTGAGTCACTGATGCTCACGCGCCTTTCGTTTTGCTCTCTACCACGCGGTAGGTAGTGGGCCGTGACATCGCCGCCAGTCTGCACAGCCGAGCTCCACCTCCGCGTGGCCATGCCTCTGCAGGCCATCTCCGACCGAGTGGAGGACACCATCAAATGCGCATGAGTCCGAGAAAGCTCCCTCGCCACTCCGTTGCCACAGATACGCATCCCACAGTCGAAACCACAAGCTCCGACGAGCTTCCTCTGTTTTCAGTTCGCGCCAGGGACCTCGCGTTTGAATTAGACACAAGGCAGGGGTCTAATTGCGAAGTTCGTGACTCAGGTGAATAGTGCTATAAGGACTTGTTTGTAGATGTTTTGTTAGAATCTTTGGAAATTCATATCTGGAGCTTGGTAACTCCAATTTTGGTGAACCAAATTTTGTTGTGCTCCTTGAAATGTCTAGTTTTTATTAAAAATATGGAACTGACTATGTTTTATAGTAAAATAATTAGTTATGAATTATGTCTTTTAATTATGCTTAAAAGGAAGAAATTCATATCTATTGCTGTATAGCTTCTTTTAAGATGAAACTTTTATGGTAGACTAATGATTATGTGTGTGTGCTGTGGTTAAGTTTTTAGATTCATTGGATGACATATGATTAAGTTATTGATTTATCTTGTGTAGTGCTTATTAAATAGTTTACAATTAAACTAAAAATGAATAAATGTAAAATATGGTTCCTCTACCTTTATATGAGGTTGTTATATCATATAGATACATAATTTAGCTATATGTGTGTAGAAAATGTCGAGTTTCTTATTTATCTTGTTGTTACATGCTTCCTTGTGATGGAAATTTATCTTTTTCATGGAAATTGCTATACTTAACCAAATGGCATGAAATTTATACAGTAGACTTTGGAGAGAATATATGAGCCTCTGTAGTTTTCTCAGATTTTACTGTGTACTTTTGATATATGGTTATTACTTTGTCTATTTATCTAAATAAATTAATAAAGACATGAAAGGTACTTATTTAGGGATGACCATGATATTTTCTAGTATCTCTTTGATGTATTCCAACTGTTGGTGAGCTGGGTTTTGCCCAGGTTTAAGTTTGGAACATAAATGAAATGTTTTTCTCTGTAATTCAATTATTAGTGATTTCTAGATAGTTTCTGGAACATTATAAATTGCTCTAGGTAAATAATGTTGGATATGAAACTTGTCTATAACAAAGTTGTATATAATTCATGTATCTACCTGGTGTTAAATTTTGGTGGCATTTGTCCCTGTAGTTTTTGAGTTATGCTTGTTTCAATTTAAGTTTCAGAAATGGTTCCCCTTTGTCAAATCCTGGATCAGTTTCTGTAGTAGTATAATTTCAACTTGCTAAACTTATGAATCATGCTTTCATGATAAAAGATGAAATGTGGTAATTTTCATAAGCTTTCCAAAATGTTATGGATCATGAATTTTGGTGATCTATAACTCTGGTTATAGATGTATGAAGCTTAATGTCTGATTCTGTCCATGGTCTGGACAGGAATGTTTCTTCATGCTATTTGGCCATCTTATCTATTAAATCAGTTCTCGAAGATAATAACAAAGTTGCAGAAAATTATCTAAACTTTTCAGAAAGTCTAATATCACCTTTATTGGATGCTTGGATCTCTAATTATGGTTGAATGAAGTTACATATATGCTGCTGTCCTGGTTATGTGTGCAAATTTGATTTATGTTTGAATATATATAGAAAAGTTGTGCAGATTCGAAAATAGTGAAAATATTTGGATATGTTCTATGCAGTATGTAGAACACAAAAAAAATGCTAGGTTTTATTTTCTAGCAATATATATATGTATGAAAATGGTAGCCTTTATTTAGTAAATAACACTATCATGAATTTCAATAATTTAGTGATATGTCCAAAAATCACCAAAATTTGTGGGATGCCTCTGAATATTATTCCCTGGCATCACACAAAATTTGGTGGCACTTGGATGAAGTTTGAATAAAATATTATTATACCCTTAATTAGTAATAATTCCAAAATAATTAGGTAATGATTAGTTAAATTCTCAAAATTAGGGTTTGAGTGATTTTGGGATTATGTGATGACCTGAGGTCATTGACCTTAATGACCTTTGGCATTTAATTATTGTTTGGCCTTAATGCTTAATTATTGTCATTAGTAATTAATTAAGAATTAATTAAGGTAAATAAGATTAATAATTAGTTAATTCAGGTTAATTATGAATTAAAAGAGATTTTATTTTACAGATGCAACCTCTTGGGTAAAAACATTAAGATGTGAAACAACTTTATTTAGTGATAATTCTGTATTGCATCAAGAAGGCGAGTTGTACTCGATTTGGTCCTTCTTACATATTTGTCATACGCATATCATAAGCATTCATCATTTTGCGTATAGTGTCCGTGACCGAAGGAGCGCCCGTTGAACCGAACCCCGAGGTCGGTGCTCCGTTCGAGGAAGTCGGATCCGAGACTTGGGAAGTCTCCGAGGGTCCCTCTCTGCCCTGCAACCAAGGCAAGCCCCGGATGCATTAACCCCTCCTTGGATGTTTTAAACCTTTTGTCACTTATGAATTGAAAATGCTGCATTAGGTAGTTGAGAATTGGGTTAACCTACTTGCTGCATTTACTACCTTGATATCTGTATCCTGTCCTTGACACCTGTTTTATTTTAAAACTGCGTAGCGATGCTTAGCCCTGCTACTAGATAGGTTTTTAAACAAGAAAGTTTGAAGGGTTGTTGTGGGATACACTTACGATCAGTGATGTTTCAATTTGAGACCGGTCGGTGGACTTGCTCTAAGAATGGAGTCTTAAAGTAGTGTCTCCGACTGTGTTGATTAAGGACCGTTCCGTTGATGGCCTGCTGGGTTGAGAATTTATAGTACTAGCCACTTGCCCTCGGTAAGCCCGATCTTGTAATCCCTCGACGCGAACAGCTACTCGCGCACTGGGAGTGGAAAGATGGCGAGAGTAACGTGTGCCCACCTTACGGATCTGAGATGACCGGAAAACATCTAGATCGGCTGTAGGATGGTGGAGTACTGTGCTCTCGGGTGCCGCGAACCTGGTCAAATTTGGGGAGAGCTTGATTCGGGTTGATATATGCAAGATTTGGTTCTACATATGTCGGGTGGTTAGGAACTCCAGCTGGATTGCTAAGCGATTCGAATCGTCGTTGCTCCCCGATTGGGAGACTCAATTCCTTCGACCCTCATCGTAGTTAAATATGCAACTAAGTGATAAAATGAGAAAGGGGGAAAATGTCTTATGAGGTTCGGATCCCAATTCCCGGACTCAGAGTGACATGAAGCTTTGGCCGTTGGATAGATAATACTTTGATTAAGGACGAGGAACTTACAGACTTGTCTGTGAGAAGCAACTAGATAGACTGTCCTCGAACTCCTCGACCTCTTAAGGAGAGGAATTCGTGGGTAAAACTTGAAAGTAAGGATGCACTATTAGTAAGCTTTTTGGCAAAACAATTTGGCTCCTTGCTCAGCCACTCCTTGTCTACCCCAAGCCTGCATTCCTAAGTTCTCCTCTTTTTCTGCCGGGTAAGTCTTGTTGAGTACTCCCATACTCAGGGTTTTATAACCCCTGTTGCAGGTGCTGACTTATGCTGCTAATGGAGGTCATGTCGGTGGGCGCGACATGATTTATCCACCTCTTCTACCTTAGAAGCTTCACCTAAGATGCTTCCGCTACTCCGCACACCTTTTGGAAATTTAGTTGTTTATATTCCATCATATGTTGTAAATTGAGTTATAAATCTTCCGCACTCCGATGTAAGTTATTTTTGTAACAAATGATGTAATGTTGTGGTAACTCCATGTTGATCCTGTATGAGTTAAAATGTGGATGATTCGGGGTCCTCTAAGGGCACCCGACAGACTACCTGGGTTATATGACTCTCATGTGCAGTAATCGGAGGTCTTAATGACAATGATAGGTGCATGTGGGCCATATAATTTAGGTGGTTCTGCCACATCAAGCCATCACGTATCAAGCGCCTTCAAGTTCATCAAGAGCCTTCTAGTTCATAGTTCTAGTTAGTTAGATTAGAAGTAGAGGAGATCTAGTTCTTCATTGGGATCTGGAGCCCTAGCGTTGGTCTAGAGCGCAAGAGTTCGGTAATAGATCTAGTTCTTACTTTATAGTATTCAATTGTATATTAGGGAGACTTTATTCTTAATAGATTTATATCTTCTAAATTACATTAGTCATTGTCTACTTTGATTATATGTCTGGGATAGTTGGTTTGATCTTATTGAATTCATGTAATTGCTCGTATAGCGTTTACCAAATTGATCGTTGGGTAGATGATAGACAATATGTAGACATGGTTTCTAGATATCTTGTTTGTCTGCGAGTTCCCCCTGACGTCTCGGGTCGTGTGGTAGTCCACGTACGTGACAGCTGCGTTGGTTCCTCTTAGTCCACCCTCCGTACGTAGGGCTAGCATGGGCGCGGTTGTGAAGGAGGTGATGGTTGCGTCTTAAAACCCTCATTAGTTGATGTCTCTTTACATGTAATTATGATATAGGGTTGACTTAACGATGATTTCTAGATGTAATTGCACTAATTAGAGTTATTCATTCGCGTAGATATAGAATTATCTTAGATCCAACTCCTTAGTTTATCCATTGGCTGACTATGATTATGACTAGTAAATGCTCTGATGATTATCCTTATTTATGATACTTGATGATTATGCTACCATTATTATTTATCTATATTTATCTTAGAGTAAATTGCAATCACCATACAACAACTAATTAAGTGGGTGCATGTTAGTCCAACATCTTCTAATTTGTACAATTTAATACGACAACTATCTAGGTGGTTGCTTATTGGTCCAACATCTTCTAATCTGTTTAATTTAAAGTACAAACTTAGTTCATTGATGCATGTATATTCCAAGAAGTGTCTTTGTATACTCTGAATCCCTATCATCGAAAGCTACACACCCTAGCACACTCATCTCGTTCATCACTCAACTTGAATTATTTACTATATTATGATAACATTTCACTAACTTTGGCCAAATAAAGGCTTACATTCAATTTCTATTTTAAATTTGAGTATAGGAAAAATCCATACCATTAAGAGAGACATAAAGTGGTAAGCTTATGAGAAATCAAATGCTCACTACCTATCCTTCTAAAACTTCCACAAGAATTTGTGGAACCTCCGCATTATGCTAATTCGCTGAATCGAGTTTTGAGTTTTTACAAGCCAGTTAACCTCCCCCTCTAGGCCTTTCTTATCCTTTGGACGGTGCAACTGTGCATTATCTTCTTTTTTGTCTCTATTACATCATCTTATTTTTTTGTTAAACGGTGGCAACCACTTTTTATTTTCTTTTTTTCTTAGCTTGGTAAACCTGTATAAGAACTTGGTTAGTTCAGTTATAGGTAGAACCAAACAAAAAAACCAAAATCAAATTTTGTTGATTTTCTTTTTGAAAAAAACCTCTCGGTCCCTGATTCTTATGAGATGGACAACCCATTATCAGTTCAATCCAGCCATGAATGACAATAGGTTAGGATTAAAACAATATTATGGTATAGAAAGAAAAATGATCGGTTTGGAATTTTTCATATTTATGAAATCAATGACAACTTTTATATTTGGCCAGATTCATAAATGATATCGTGTAGTAAACGATTCAAGCTCATTGATGGTTGAGATGAGCATGCTAGGGTCTATAGCTTGCAATGACAGTAATTCAGAGTGTACATAGATGCGTTGTTACAATACTTGGACCGTATATGCATGAATAAGCAAGTTTTTCTGTCAAATTAAACTTATGAGAAGATTGTGGATCAATATGCACCCACCTATATTGTTGTTGTATTAAATTGGACAAATTACAAGATGTTGGACTAACATACACCCACTTAGATACTTGTCGTATGGTAAGTGTAATTTACTCTTTATCTTATGACCTCTTCCTGTTATGAAGTAGACTATACAATTTGGATAATATGAATTCATCCTATATAGTTTCCTATCAATATAATAGAATATAGTTTAACATTTAGCCTTCCCAGTGATGAGGACATCACTTTGCTGGATACGTTGACACCATTGTTTTTTCCAAGTTGCAATTCATCTCCAACTCAGCTACCACGTCACTTTCGGATTCAGCAAACACGTTGTTAGTGTTTTGATCATAACTTCTTCATACGACATCGAAACGGGGTGATCTTGGACTCGTTAGAAAGGGGACGGTGATGCCGTCAGTTTGGATCTGATCCCAGAGCTAGATCTTCCATGGATTAATCTTTATGTTTATGACAATGTACTGCGTCACCTATTTTGGGCCAACTTAGTCATGTATCGAATTCGGGCCGTAAGCCCATGTTGTGGGCGCCTCCCCCTGGTCGCCTACAACCCTAGGTCGCTTCTCCTTTATTTTTCGTGCAGCTGCCGCTATTTAGCCTGGGGTTTTGTTTAGAGTTTAGTTTTCCATCGAGAAACTGAATCGTTCATTATAACTGTGGTGACAAATCCTTTTATAGTGATCCAGGGCCCCCGTTCTTGATCTCCTCCAATATGACGATTAGTTCTTTGGAAACGAGTTCTTGAACTCTCATTTGAATATTCTGCAATTTCAGATTGTGTGTTTATACTTTCTTGCTTCTGTTCTTTGATTCGCTTGCTGGAAAAGCCTTCTTGGCGAGGTCAATCAAGTTATGCTTGGTTGATAACCAATGGAGCAGTGGTGTAACGGTTGCAGGGTTCGAATCGTGCAGATTTGAAGCCGAATCACCAACATCCAGTTCTCCACAAATCAAATTTACCAATTACCTCTCAAAGATCGAGCCTGAACCTCATCAATTGGTATCAGATATCTCAGGTTTACTGCGAGGTATAATCTCGTTTGCCCTATATTCATATTTGTTCATTACCTACGGTCCACAAAAAGCCCAAAAAAATAATTAATTTTTCGCTGTCCTATCACCCATTGTGCCTTGCAATTTCGTTTTCAGATTTGCTTTGTTGAGTTTGTATGCGTGGTTGAGTCTAGTTGTTGGTTTTGATTGTGTTCGTTGTCGTAGTTCATGTGCACCGTTGCTGTTCTTAGTTTCCACCGCTACCCCATCCGCTGTTTCGAAGCAACAAGTCAAAGCCACCACATTACTTGACTTACCTCCACTAACCACCTTGTGTGATCTCTCGCCGCCGCGCTAACCCTAGATAGATTGCCAGCCGCTGTTATTTTGCCTGCTTCGCAGCCCTCCTTACATCATCAGGTGAATACCTACTGCTGTTAGTCACAGGGACGATTCATCCGGTGATCGGTGTTGGAGTTTAGAGACGCTTTGCCCTAACTGCCGCCGCCACTGCCGCCATGTTATATCTTGTGGAAAAAAACATAACTTGAGATAGCTTCGGTAAAACAGGCATAAGTTTTCGCTCGTTTATCAGAAAAATCTGAAATTTTTACAGCAGTTTCTTGACACCATTTGGACTTGACCCAAACTGGCAAAGCCCTGTTGGTCTCATCAAAATTTCCAAAAAAAATTAGTGAAATAAAGAAAAAATTGACAACGGTTTTGCACGCTTTTTAGAGAACTTGCTAAATTTCTGTATACCACATCTGACCTCAGTTGTAGTTGCCAATTTTTGTAATTACCTATTTTGTGATCCTTGTTTAGAAAAAAATAAAAAAAAATAGTGAAAAAATAAAAAAATTGATTCCTACTAGTGCCTTTTAGGAAAATCTAGGAAAAATCAGGATAAAGGAAAAATCTGTTCTATTGCTTGTTTGCTGAGTTCCTTCCATCATACTTTGCTTCACCTTGTTGCGCTACATCTAGACATGTCTTAGCCAGCAATCGTGATATGTCCTTTGGATACTTATGGAACTTAGCTAACTCTGCATTCGAATATTGCTAATCCTTGCTACTTAAATTGTGTCTGTCCAAAGCTCCACATATACTTTTGTCAGCACAGATTCATCTTGCAAGTGTTTACCCACGCTCAACAAAAGATTACTTTGCCACTTTGGTTTTGCTCTTGTTTGGCTTTGGTAAGAACACTTGTAAGATGGTGGTAAACTACTTCTGATTTTATATTCCACTTTTACCGTCTCCACCACCATTTTGTTCCTTTTATTTGATAGGGATAATCCTTTGCTATTATTTTTCCATATTTTCTAACCATGGCAGGATCTCCAATGGATTTCAATGATTGTGTGTCCAAGGCTGAACTTACAGCGTTCATTACTGAACAGCACAATCTTATGAACGAACTGACATGCAATGTGAACAATTCGGTCACCCCCGTTGAACAGATTAAGCAACACCCTCAATCTCATCGTGGTGATGATGAAGATGCAGATGGAGATCTATCTGATCATGAAGATGTGGACGATGACGGTGATGCACGCAACCGTCGCCGCTACAACTTCAATCGTCGCGGTATGAGAGGTAATAACCACAGTAATAATGATCCTTTTGCTAAAATTAAATTTAGCCTACCTCCTTTTTGTTGGCGTTTCTTAAAATACACTTTTCATACCGCTAACATGCATACAAACTCTATAAAATATCACCAAACATTAGATTCAAACTCAGAAGGCCGAGGAGCATCGTTTGGGCTTTTGGCCTGGGCCAACGTAGCCAGCCAGGGGGCGGCCGCCCCCTAGGGTCGGCCGACCCTGGCCTGGCCCAACTCCCCACCGCCTTTTGCAGAGGCGGTGCATGCAAAGCCCTAGCGCGGTTCCCGGCTGCATTTTGCAGTTTACCCCCTCCCAAACCGACCATCCACACCTATATAAGGAGGGGGAGAGGGCCTCTCATTCATCATCATTCAATCCATTCAAGCTTCAAGTCCACAAGAATAAAGAGAGATACAAGAGTAGTAGTAGAGAGGTGGAGCTTCCACTCATATCCTTAGCCTCTAGTTAGGAATAGAATAGGAGAGTGAGTTAGAGTGTAGAGTAAGTGAAGTAGCAAGCACCCGGTCCGTTCCCCTAGTTGCACTGGGCGGAAGGGCTGAAGTGCTGCCCGCTTCCCGAGCTGTACCTCTACAACCTGGAATACCATATTGGGGTAAGAAAAGGTTGTATTCTTCTTTTGTTCTAAGAATTTATTGAGTAGTCGTTATCGTGTTCTTATAATCTTGCGGGTTCGTTGTCTATCTCTCGGTAGATACTCTAGTAGAGGGACTCTTGCTGGCTGGCGGGAGGACCTGCGCAACGCTAGAGTAGTAGCTAATAACGTAGATGTGGTGTGTGAGTTAGAGGTTACCCTCGTTTGCCTCGTATCCCACGGTTGAGGGGTCGGCAGCAGGTGGTGACAGCCCTGTTTGTCTTTAGTTTCCCCCACGTCCGGATACGCCGTAGAGCTACACGCTGGTATTACCTGGCAGACCAGGTACGCTCCGGTGCCCGAAGTAAATTAGAAAAGCACGTTGCCTTGCACAAAACTTCTACCATTAGGAGAACCTCACTACCTAAGTCATCCCTCTCACTTTACTCTAGGGTACACTTAGTTTAAGTCTCAAAACACCTCAGTTCCCTGTGAAATCTCGATACCCTGAATACCACCGGGTGAAGTGCTACAACGGTACTTCCGTGCACTTGCGGATAATTGGCTGCATCGCTAAGAAATACCAACAAGCATTTCTGGCGTCGTTGTCGGGGAACAGTTGTCGTTTTTGAGTCGAACCTAGTTGCCCATGTATCATCTCCCATTTTTATCTAAAAAATATATATATAAAAATTATAAAAAATACTATGGAGCCAAACACACTTTACCAACTCTCTCCTCCTAAGGGCGAGCTCGTAGAACCACCACAATCGTCAAAGCCAATCACAGCTTCAAGTTATGAGCTCCATCCTGGCTTTATAGCCATGGTTCGGAAACAAACCTTCTCAGGCCTAGATTATGAAAATCCGTATCATCATTTAAGCGAGTTTGAGCAACTCTGTGCATGCCTGACAATTTCAGGTATGTCGCAAGAAACCCTTAGGTGGAAATTGTTTCCCTTTTCTCTTGAAGAGAAGGCGAAACAATGGTACGCCCATAACGTAGGAAAGGTGAAAGGAGATTGGGAAGAATTGAGGAACAGATTCTGTCTCACGTTCTTCCCTATATCTCGTGTCGCTGCCCTACAACAAGAGATTCTCAGCTTCCAACAACAAGAGAAGGAAACCATAGGTGCAGCCTAGGATAGATTTTTAATTCTTACCCGTTCTGGCCCAGACTTGTCAATCCCTAGCCATGTGTTGTTACAACATTTCTGGCTAGGGCTACACAAGGAGTCTGCCCTACAATTAGACATAGCTGCCGGAGGGTCGTTTAACCATAAGACCACAACAGAAGGAGAAGCCTTAGTAGACCTCATTCTAGAGAACACTCCTTTGCTAGAACCCCTCCGCGTAGAGCCCGAACCTAAAATAGAGGAAGTCTCAATAGCCTCCACTGACAATACACCTATAGAGACATCTCCTACCATATCGAGACCCCCGAAGGAAGATTTTCAACCTTCAGATCTCTCGTTTTTCAAGGATGATCTTTTTAAAGATTTCGGAAACACTTCGAAGTACTCATGTCAAAGAAAGCCGCAAGTTGCCACTGCTAATGATCAGCTAGATGAGGATTTTATAAAACATTCAATTAATGAACTCTCAGCTATCATGAGTCAGGAATGGACCAAAGAAACAGAGTTATCTTCTGATCCACTTCAGATTAATACTCCATCTTCGTCCATTCAGTGCAAAATTCGGCGTAGCTGGCAAGAAGCATTGTATAATCCACTTGTCGGGGCCAATTTAATGTCGAAATCTTTTATGCTCACCCATCTAGGGTCTGAACCACTGGCCCCGACAGAGAAAACTCTCAGGGTAGCCCCGCGTACGGAATTGAAAAGTTGTGGGATTCTCCACCAAACCCATGTACGACTTGATAACATTAGAACGAGTCTTGAATTTTATGTCTTTGACATTAAAAGTTTTGACATCATTATAGGCCACCCTATAGAGCTTTTAACCCATGAACTGCCAGCTACAGGGGCAATGAACGCAAAATTGGGAAGAGACACTTTTTCCATTCCAATCACTCGAGCTAAAAACTCAGTGACCGACTCTCGACCCGACCTACCTTTGCCCAAGGAGGTGATGGATGTTTCACCTTTTGAAACACCTGAATCGTCCTTAGATAAAGACGCTGAAAGCTTCATTCGAGAAGAGGACGAGCTAGGAGAAACCATAGAACTCCCCGAGGATGAAACGCCACCAAAACCTCCAGTTGAGGTTAAACCCTTGCCCGTTGGGCTGCGTTATGCCTTTCTAAACGGCAACAAAGCAACTCCCATAATTATTAGTGATAAGCTATCTGATGAGGAGTCGAACAAACTCATTGCCGTCTTAGAAAAACATAGCACAGCCTTTGGGTATTCCTTGCGAGACCTCAAGGGAATAAGCCCAACACTCTGCACACATCGCATACCTACAGACCCTGAGCTTACACCTTCTCGTGAACCCCAACGTAGGCTGAACAACGCGATGCGTGAAGTCGTGAAAAAGGAAGTTCTCAAACTTTTTCACGTCGGGATTATTTATCCCGTACCACACAGTGACTGGGTCAGTCCCGTCCAAGTGGTTCCAAAGAAGGGAGGCATGACGGTCGTTAAAAACGATAAAGATGAGTTAATCCCCCAACGACCACAGACAGGGTGGAGAATGTGTATCGATTATCGAAAACTTAACAAGGCCACAAAGAAAGATCATTTCCCACTGCCCTTCATTGACGAAATGTTAGAGCAGCTGGCGAAACATTCTTTCTTTTGTTTTCTTGACGGGTATTCAGGTTATCATCAGATCCCTATCCACCCCGATGATCAAAGCAAAACCACGTTCACATGCCCATATGGAACGTTTGCTTATAGACGCATGTCCTTCGGACTATGCAATGCACCCGCCTCCTTTCAAAGGTGCATGATGTCTGTCTTTTCTGACATGATCGAGGAAATTATGGAAGTTTTCATGGACGATTTTTCAGTCTAGAAAACTTAGACAAAGTGTTGCAAAGATGCCGTGATAAAGACCTGGTACTTAATTGGGAAAAGTGCCATTTCATGGTCAGAGAAGGCATCATTCTCGGACACCTAGTTTCCGAGAGGGGAATCGAGGTAGACAAGGCCAAAATTGAAGTAATAGAGGGTCTACCTCCTCCAGTGAACGTAAAAGGGATCCGAAGTTTCTTAGGCCGCGCTGGTTTCTATAGAAGGTTTATAAAAAACTTTTCACAAATTGCAAGGCCTCTTACAAATCTTTTAGCCAAAGAAACACCCTTTGAGTTCACCGATGAGTGTCTCACTGCCTTTCATACATTAAAGAAGGCACTCATCTCAGCACCAATCATCCAACCCCCGGATTGGTCGCTACCGTTTGAGATAATGTGTGATGATAGTGACTTTGCTGTCGGGGCAGTCTTAGGTCAAACAAAAGATAAATAGCATCATGCAATTGCTTATGCTAGCAAAACTATGACAGGAGCTCAGTTAAATTATGCTGCCACAGAAAAAGAGATCCTTGCCGTAGTTTTCGCTATTGATAAATTCAGATCTTACTTAGTGGGAGCAAAAATAATTGTTTATACTGATCATGCTGCTCTAAAATACCTGCTCACTAAGAGAGATGCAAAACCTCGCCTCATAAGATGGATCTTTCTGTTACAAGAATTTGATTTAGAAATAAAAGATAAAAAGGGTATAGAAAATACTGTGAGCCACTCATCATTTGGTATCAGATATCTCAGGTTTACTGCGAGGTATAATCTTGTTTGCCCTATATTCATATTTGTTCATTACCTACGGTCCACAAAAAACCCAAAAAATAATTAATTTTTCGCTGTCCTATCACTCATTGTGCCTTGCAATTTCGTTTTCAGATTTGCTTTGTTGAGTTTGTATCCGTGGTTGAGTCTAATTGTTGGTTTTGATTGTGTTCGTCGTCGTAGTTCATCTGCACCATTGTTGTTCTTAGTTTCCACCGCTACCCCATCCGCTGTTTCGAAACAACAAGTCGAAGCCACCACATTACTTGACTTACCTACACTAACCACCTTGTGTGATCTCTCGCCGCCGCGCTAACCCTAGATAGATTGTCAGCCGCTGTTACTTTGCCTGCTTCGCAGCCCTCCTTACATCATCAGGTGAATACTACTGCTGTTAGTCACAGGGACGATTCATCCGGTGATCGATGTTAGAGTTTAGGGACGCTTTGCCCTAACTGCCGCCGCCGCCGCCATGTTATATCTTCTGGAAAAAAACATAACTTGAGATAGCTTCGGTAAAACAGGCATAACTTTTCGCTCGTTTATGAGAAAAATCTGAAATTTTTACAGCAGTTTCTTGACACCATTTGGACTTGACCCAAACTGGGCAAAGCCCTGTTGGTCTCATCAAAATTTCCAAAAAAATTAGTGAAATAAAGAAAAAAATTGACAAGGGTTTTGCATGCTTTTTAGAGAACTTGCTGAATTTCTGTAGACCACATCTGACCTCAGTTGTAGTTGCCAATTTTTGTAATTACCTCTTTTATGATCCTTGTTTAGAAAAATATAAAAAAATAGTGAAAAATAAAATAATTTGATTCCTACTAGTGCCTTTTAGGAAAATCTAGGAAAAATCAGGATAAAGGAAAAATCTGCTCTATTGCTTGTTTGCTGAGTTCCTTCCATCATACTTTGCTTCACCTTGTTGCGCTACGTCTAGACATGTCTTAGCCAGCAATTGTGATATGTCCTTTGGATACTTATTGAACTTAGCTAACTCTGCATTCGAATATTGCTAATCCTTGCTACTTAAATTGTGTCTGTCCAAAGCTCCACATATACTTCTATCAGCATAGATTCATCTTGCAAGTGTTTACCCACGCTCAACAACAGATTACTTTGCCACTTTGGTTTTGCTCCTGTTTGACTTTGGTAAGAACACTAGTAAGATTGTGGTAAACTACTTCTGATTTTATATTCCACTTTTACCGCCTCCACCACCATTTGGTTCCTTTTAGTTGATAGGGATAATCCTTTGCTATTATTTTTCCCTATTTTCTAACCATGGCAGGATCTCCAATGGATTTCAATGATTGTGTGTCCAAGGCTGAACTTACAGCGTTCATTACTGAACAGCACAATCTTATGAACGAACTGACATGGAATGTGAAGAATTCGGTCACCCACGTTGAACAGATTGAGCAACACCCTCAATCTCATCGTGGTGATGATGAAGATGCGGATGGAGATCTATCTGATCATGAAGATGTGGACGATGATGGTGATGCACGCAACCGTCGCCGCTACAACTTCAATCGTCGCGGTATGAGAGGTAATAACCATGGTAATAATGATCCTTTTGCTAAAATTAAATTTAGCCTACCTCCTTTTTGTTGGCGTTTCTTAAAATATACTTTTCATACCGCCAACATGCATACAAACTCTATGAAATATCACCAAACATTAGAAATAGGGCTTTTATGCTAACCAAATTCCACAGTTTTGGTGAACACATGTGTATGCAGGACACTATGGTTTGAGCCGCCAAAATCAAAGAATTGAAGGCACATTTAATTCAAATACAGAAGTGCATCGAAATGCAATTGGATTCAAACTCAGAAGGCCGAGGAGCATCGTCTGGGCTTTGGGCCTGGGCCAACGGAGCCAGCCATGGGGCGGCCGCCCCCTAGGGTCGGCCGACCCCAGCCTGGCCCAGCTCCCCACCGCCTTTTGCAGAGGCGGTGCATGTGAAGCCCTAGCGCGGTTCTCGGCTGCATTTTGCAGTTTACCCCCACCCAAACCGACCTTCCACACCTATATAAGGAGGGGGAGAGGGCCTCTCATTCATCATCATTCAATCCATTCAAGCTTCAAGTCCACAAGAAAAAAGAGAGATACAAGAGTAGTAGTAGAGAGGCGGAGCTTCCACTCATATCGTTAGCCTCTAGTTAGGAATAGAATAGGAGAGTGAGTTAGAGTGTAGAGTAAGAGAAGTAGCAAGCGCTCGGTCCGTTCCCCTAGTTGCACTGGGCGGAAGGGCCAAAGTGCTGCCCGCTTCCCGAGCTGTACCTCTACAACCTGGAATACCATATTGGGGTAATAAAAGGTTGTATTCTTCTTTTGTTCTAAGAATTTATTGAGTAATCGTTATCGTGTTCTTATAATCTTGCGGGTTGGTTGTCTATCTCTCGGTAGATACTCTAGTAGAGAGACTCTTGCTGGCTGGCGGGAGGACCTGCGCAACGCTAGAGTAGTAGCTAATAACGTAGATGTGGTGTCTAGGTTAGAGGTTACCCTCGTTTGCCTCGTATCCCACGGTTGAGGGGTCGGCAGCAGGTGGTGATAGCCCTGTTTGTCCTTAGCTTCCCCCACGTCCGGATACGGCGTAGAGCTACACGCCGGTATTACCTGGCAGACCAGGTACGCTCCGGTGCCCGAAGTAAGATTAGAAAAGCACGTTGCCTTGCACAAAACATCTACCATTAGGAGAACCTCACTACCTAAGTCATCCCTCTCACTTTACTCTAGGGTACACTTAGTTTAAGTCTCAAAACACCTCCGTTCCCTGTGAAATCTCGATACCCTGAATACCACCGGGTGAAGTGCTACAACGGTACTTCTGTGCGCTTGCGGATAATTAGCTACATCGCTAAGAAATACCAACAAGCATTTCTGGCGCCGTTGCCGGGGAACGGTTGTCGTTTTTGAGTCGAACCTAGTTGCCCGTGTATCATCTCCTATTTTTATCTAAAAATATATATATAAAAATTATAAAAAATACTATGGAGCCAAACACACTTTACCAACTCTCTGCTCCTAAGGGCGAGCTCGTAGAACCACCACAATCATCAAAGCCAATCACAGGTTCAAGTTATGAGCTCCGTCCTGGCTTTATAGCCATGGTTCGGGAACAAATCTTCTCAGGCCTAGATTATGAAAATCCATATCATCATTTAAGGGAGTTTGAGCAACTCTGTGCATGCTTGACAATTTCGGGTATGTCGCAAGAAACCCTTAGGTGGAAATTGTTTCCCTTTTCTCTTGAAGAGATGGCGAAACAATGGTACGCCCATAACGTAGGAAAGGTCAAAGGAGATTGGGAAGAATTGAGGAACAGATTCTGTCTCACATTCTTCCCTATATCTCGTGTCGCTGCCCTACGACAAGAGATTCTCAGCTTCCGACAACAAGAGAAGGAAACCATAGGTGCAGCCTGGGATAGATTTTTAATTCTTACCCGTTCTGGCCCAGACTTGTCAATCCCTAGCCACATGTTGTTACAACATTTCTGGCTAGGGCTACACAAGGAGTCTGCCCTACAATTAGACATAGATGCCGGAGGGTCGTTTAACCACAAGACCACAACATTTGGAGAAGCCTTACTAGACCTCATTCTCGAGAACACTCCTCCGCTAGAACCCCTCTGCTTAGAGCCCAAACCTAAAATAGAGGAAGTCTCAATAGCCTCCACTGACAATACACCTATAGAGACATATCCTACCATATCTGGACCCCGAAGGAAGATTTTCAACCTTCAGATCTCCCGTTCTTCGAGGATGATCTTTTTAAAGTTTTTGGAAACACCTCGAAGTACTCATGTCAAAGAAAGCCGCAAGTTGCCACTGCTAATGATCAACTAGATGAAGATTTTATAAAACATTCAATTAATGAACTCTTAGCTACCATGAGTCAGGAATGGACCAAAGAAACGGAGTTATCTTCTGATCCACTTCAGATTAATACTCCATCTTCGTCCATTCAGTGCAAAATTCGGCGTAGCTGGCAAGAAGCATTGTACAATCCACTTGTCGGGGCCAATTTAATGTCGAAATCTTTTATGCTCACCCATCTAGGGTCTCAACCACTGGCCCCGACAGAGAAAACTCTCAGGGTAGCCCCGCGTACGGAATTGAAAAGTTGTGGGGTTCTCCACCAAACCCATGTACGACTAGATAACATCAGAACGAGTCTTGACTTTTATGTCTTTGACATTAAAAGTTTTGACATCCTTATTGGCCACCCTATAGAGCTTTTAACCCATGAACTGCCAGATACAGGGGCAATGAACGTAAAATTTGGAAGAGACACTTTTTCCATTCCAATCACTCGAGCTAAAAACTCAGTGACCGACTCTCGACCCGACCTACCTTTGCCCAAGGAGGTGATGGCCTTTTCACCTTTTGAAACACCCGAATCGTCCTTAGATAAAAGACGCCGAAAGCTTCATTCGAGAAGAGGACGAGCTAGGAGAAACCATAGAACTCCCCGAGGATGAAACGCCACCAAAACCTCCAGTTGAGCTTAAACCCTTGCCCGCTGGGCTGCGTTATGCCTTTGTAAACGGCAACAAAGAAACTCCCGTAATTATTAGTGATAAGCTATTTGATGAGGAGTCGAACAAACTCATTGCCGTCTTAGAAAAACATAGCACAGCCTTTGGGTATTCCTTGCGAGACCTCAAGGGAATAAGCCCAACACTCTGCACACATCGCATACCTACGGACCCTGAGCTTACACCTTCTCGTGAACCCCAACGTAGGCTGAACAATGCGATGCGTGAAGTCGTGAAAAAGGAAGTTCTCAAACTTTTTCACGCCGGGATTTTTTATCCCGTACCACACAGTGACTGGGTCAGTCCCGTCCAAGTGGTTCCAAAGAAGGGAGGCATGACGGTCATTAAAAACGATAAAGTTGAGTTAATCCCCCAACGACCACACACAGGGTGGAGAATGTGTATCGATTATCGAAAACTTAACAATGCCACAAAGAAAGATCATTTCCCACTGCCCTTCTTTGACGAAATGTTAGAGCGGCTGGCGAAACATTCTTTCTTTTGTTTTCTTGACGGGTATTCGGGTTATCATCAGATCCCTATCCACCCCGATGATCAAAGCAAAACCACGTTCACATGCCCATATGGAACGTTTGCTTATAGGCGCATGTCCTTCGGACTATGCAATGCACCCGCCTCCTTTCAAAGGTGCATGATGTCTATCTTTTCTCACATGATCGAGATAATTATGGATGTTTTCATGGACGATTTTTCAGTCTATGGAAAAAATTTTGATCATTGTCTAGAAAACTTAGACAAAGTGTTGCAAAGATGCCGTGATAAAGACCTGGTACTTAATTAGGAAAAGTGCCATTTCATGGTCAGAGAAGGCATCGTTCTCAGTCACCTAGTTTCCAAGAGGGGAATCGAGGTAGACAAGGCCAAAATTGAAGTAATAGAGGGTCTACCTCCTCCAGTGAACGTAAAAGGGATCCGAAGTTTCTTAGGCCGCGCTGGTTTCTATAGAAGGTTTATAAAAAACT
The DNA here is from genome assembly GCF_000003195.3 of Sorghum bicolor. NCBI lineage: Eukaryota > Viridiplantae > Streptophyta > Magnoliopsida > Poales > Poaceae > Sorghum > Sorghum bicolor. The sequence continues at coordinate 43,280,639 of NC_012876.2, forward strand.
TTTCACAAATTGCAAGGCCTCTTACAAATCTTTTAGCCAAAGAAACACCCTTTGAGTTCACCGATGAGTGTCTCACTGCCTTTCATACTTTAAAGAAGGCACTCATCTCAGCACCAATCATCCAACCCCCGGATTGGTCGCTACCGTTTGAGATAATGTGTGATGATAGTGTCGAGGGTATCAACAAGGGGTACCCTCACCAATACATATAACAAGGTTATCCGTACGTAGGACGAGACCCTCGATTCGACGCTCCATCCGTACGTATGCGCAGCCATCGACGGCCACAGCCTCGAAGACGGAAATAGCGTCGAGCGAATCAATCAGGTGTCGAGCTCTGGTTACCGTCGAATACGGAACAGGCTCACGCGAACCGGGAGGCGTCGAGCGCAAGGACGCCGCCCGCCGCCTGACACGCGCACGCGAGCCGGGGCATTAAATGCGCCTGATGCATCCCCACCTAACACACGGGTCACGGGAGGCGTGATAGGGAACAGGCATCCGTCCCATCGATCTTTTTGCAGCCTTCCCCACCAAACGGCCCAGGGCGTGTCAGGACGTGGGAAATAGAGATGGCACGTCTAATCAAGACCCCCTCGAGGTAGCCAAGGTCAGCGCTCCGACGTCAGGACATCGTACGGCGTCCGACCCTCGACTTAACATGGTTCCTTCCTGGGGACGGTCGAACGTCGACTGGTCACGCCGCAACCACTCCGCCGGATTTGCCGCCAAACCGTACGAGCATGCGACCGATGAACCAATACAAGACGGCGCGCAGAGCAGAATGCAGGGGCACGCGTAAGCATCACCAGGCTATTAAGATGGGACGGCTCGAGGCTATGCCGGTACGGAAGCCTCGAGTAGGTCAGCGCTCCATACTGCTATCGACTCCTATTCTGACGCCTATACATGTACCCTGGGTCTCTCCTTGGAACTATAAAAGGAGGGACTCAGGAATAGAACACAAGGGATAACACCACGCTCATACGCAATAAAAGGACACACTTCATACCACGCTTGTATTCACCCCTGTACAAGCACTTAGGTGCAAGATAATACAAACTCTCTCCCCCCGCTCGACGTAGGGCCTTCTCTTGCCCGAACCAGGATAAATCTCTATGTCTTCTTGCATCACCATCTGGGAAAGGGGGCACGCATACACATTTACTCGTTGGTGTGACCCCCCGTGGGGAAAACACCGACAGTTGGAGCGCCAGGTAGGGGTCCTGCGTGTTTTTTCATCGATTTCCCACTCCTTTCTAGATGGCTACTCCCGCTTCGCCGATTCCGCGCTCCACGGTGATTTGATTTGGGAGTCTCGAGTTCATGTCTACGGGCTCCGGCTATGACATGATCTTGCTCTCAGTCAGAGGACCAGGAGGAGCCCGCGTTGCGCCAGCATGGTTGAGGGCCCCGAGACGCCCTCACCACCACGCCTCCCCGCCTAAGAAGAGGCGCGGACAGCATCACCGCGGCCCCTCTGCTTCATCACGACCAACGACTCGTGTGAAACAGGAAGCGGGCCACAAGTCGGCAGCACCATGTGTCGAAGCAACGAGCGCGACGGCTCAGCACCGCACAACAACGAGAGGGGACGCATCCCACGCACTCTCCCCCACCGCTGCTAGGCTGCTTCCACACGGGTTGTTCACTCCAAGAAGGGCACTGCCATTCGGATTGGACAACGCCGCGACGTCGCTCGCCAGGGGGATATGCCCAAACGCCCAGACGTACATGGAAAGACCAATGGTCCTCCCACATGACACTGAAGCGCAGCGGCCGGCGTCCGAGCTTCCGGATCTTTCCCGGGTACGAGGCCTCCATCATCTAGGCCCCGGACGATACACGATCACCTCACTCAGGCAGCGGCTGCTGGAGGAGGGACGTGGATGTTTCTACGCCGCCGAACCGGATTCCGACTCCGAAACCGATAGCCACGACCCTACAAGGGAATGCTATCACATCGACGGGGCGGTAGAAACTACCGACGAGACATGAGATGCTGTTGTGGGCGGTCGGGCCCCCGCGGCACGAGAAGACCCCAGGACGCCTGGGAACGACGGGCAGGTCGACCCCCCTCCACAAGAGGACAAGGCTGCGCAGCTAGCGCAGCTGCGAGAGCTCAAGATGAAGATTGACGAAGACCGAGAGCGCCTCGTCCTACTTGAGCAAATCCTTGAGCAAGACTTGCCATATCCGCCGGGCGGAAGTGCTCGCAGGCATGCTCGAGAGGTGCATCGACAAATCATCGGAGACGCAGAGCCAGAGCAGCCCGTCAGCCGCTTCCCTCGAGCAGGCCAAAACGTAGTGGCGGCGACGATGCTGCTGCGCAACATGCGAGAGCCATCGAACTCCCAGGCTCGACGCATTCGAGACGAGGTACAGACCCTGCTCCAGGTGGCGGCAGTTCAACAAGCCGAAAGCTCAGCTTCTCGACGACGAGGAGCTGCCACTGAAAAGCGCGACGAGCAGCCTCAAAATGAAAAGGAGGTGTCAGTCCATCAACAGCTTCCACCTCGAGGCAGAAAGACCACTCTCGTTCTCCCCATCAACAATCAGCGTCGACACGACACGCGGCATGACATCGAAGAGAATCGACGCCGCTGGCACGGAGACGCGGAAGAACGCGGTTACAGCGCGCATCGCGGTGGGAGGTACGACAGCGACGAAGATCGGGAGGCCCCCGAGCCACCGGGCCCACGAGTGTTCAGTAGGGCGATCCGCAGCACGCCCCTGCCCAGTCTGTTCCGACCCCCGACCAGCATCGCGAAATACAACGGCGAAACCAAACCAGAATTGTGGTTAGCTGATTTTAGGTTGGCCTGTCAGTTGGGGGGAGCTCGAGGGGACGATCGAGCCATCATCAGGCAGCTACCGCTCTTCCTCTCCGACACCGCCCGTCGATGGCTCGAGGAACTTCCCGCTAATCAGATCCACAACTGGGTTGATCTGGTCAGGGTTTTCGAGGGTAATTTCAAAGGGACCTACATACGGCCCGGGAACTCGTGGGACCTCAGCAAGTGCAAACAGAAGTCAGGAGAAACTCTTCGAGAGTACGCTCGACGCTTCTCGAAGCAGCGCACTGAGCTGCCGCACATCCCCGACCATGACGTCATCCTGGCTTTCATCTCTGGTACCACCAGTCGAGACTTAGTGCGGGAACTGGGCCGAAATCGCCCTCAGACCGTCGATGAGTTGATGGACGTAGTGGCAAACTACGCGGCAGGGGAGGAGGCAGTCGGCGCCTTCTTCAGCTGTGAAGGGGGCAAAGGCAAGCGGCCTGCCGATGAAGATGGAACCCCCAGTCGGGGCCTCAAGAAGAATAAAAAGAAGCAGAAAGCACGGCAGTTCCAGCAGGAGGATTCCGACGATAACTTTGTCGCCGCCATGGAACGAAAGAAGCCTCGAGGCCCTCCGGAGGGAGGCGTCTTCGACAAGATGCTAGAAGAGCCGTGCCCTTACCATAAGGGAGGTGCCAACCACAAGCTCAAGGACTGTCGTATGCTGAAAAAGCATTTCGACGGTCTGGGGTTCAAGAAAGATGCGCGTGACGACTCCAAGAAAGAGAAGGGCAGCAACAAGGAGGACAACAAAGACGACGACGGCTTCCCCACCGTCCACGACTGCTACATGATCTACGGTGGGCCCTCGACTCAGTTAACCACGAGGCAGCGGAAAAGGGAGCGTCGCGAGGTCTTCGCGACAAGAATGGCGATGCCCCAGTACCTCAGCTGGTCAAGCACTCCCATCACTTTCGATCGAGAGGACCACCCCGACAGGGTACTCGCCCCAGGTGTTTACCCGCTCGTCGTCGACCCGATCATCGTCAACACACGACTCTCAAAAGTGCTGATGGATGGTGGCAGCAGCCTCAACATCATCTACCTCGAGACCCTCGACCTCCTCGGCATAGATAGAGGGAAGCTCCAACCAAGCGCCGGCGGTTTTCATGGCGTCGTGCCAGGAAAAAAGGCGCTACCAGTAGGTCGAATCGACTTACCGGTCTGCTTTGGCACAGCGGCCAACTTCAGGAAGGAGACCCTCACCTTTGAAGTGGTTGGATTCCGAGGCACATACCACGCCATCATCGGACGCCCGGGCTACGCCAAGTTCATTGCTATACCCAACTACACCTACTTGAAGCTGAAGATGCCCGGTCCCAAAGGAGTCATCACCGTCAGCTCCTCCTTCGAGCACGCGTACGAGTGCGACGTCGAGTGCGTCGAGTATGGGGAGGCGGTCGAAAACTCCACCGAGCTCGTCGCGAAGCTCGAGGCCCTGGCCGCTGAGGCTCCAGAGCCCAAGCGCCACGCGGGCAGCTTCGAGGCGGCGGAAGGAACCAAGAAGATCCCACTCGACCCCAACAACTCCGACGGCAAGGTGCTAACGATCAGCGCCGATCTCGACCCCAAATAGGAAGCTGTGCTCGTCGACTTTCTCCGTGCAAACGCCAACATGTTTGCATGGAGTCCCTCGGACATGCCAGGCATACCGAGGGATGTCGCCGAGCACTCCTTGGAGATTCGAGCCGGTTCGAAGCCAGTGAAGCAGCGGTTGCGCCGATTCGACGAGGAAAAGCGCAAGATCATTGGCAAGGAAGTCCACAAGCTTTTGACGGCTGGATTCATCAAGGAGGTTCATCATCCCGACTGGTTAGCGAACCCTGTATTAGTTAAGAAAAAGAATGGGAAAATGAGGATGTGTGTCGATTATACTAGTCTAAATAAAGCATGTCCAAAAGTTCGTTTTCCATTGCCACGTATTGATCAGATCGTCGATTCTACTACGGGATGTGAAACCCTTTCTTTCCTTGATGCGTATTCTGGTTACCACCAAATAAAAATGAAGGAGTCCGACCAGCTCGCGACCTCTTTCATCACGCCTTTTGGGATGTATTGCTATGTGACCATGCCATTCAGGCTTCGAAACGCGGGAGCTAGATACCAACGTTGCATGCTCCACGTTTTTGGTAAACACATAGGGTCGACGGTCGAGGCCTATGTCGACGACATTCTCGTCAAGTCAAAACGGCGAGGGGACCTGATCCAGGACCTCGAGATCGCTTTTAGCTGTTTACGCGCCAACCAGATCAAGCTCAATCCCGAGAAGTGCGTTTTCGGCGTGCCTCGAGGCATGCTCCTGGGCTACATTGTTTCGCAGCGTGGCATCGAGGCCAACCCCGAGAAAGTCTCGGCCATCATGAGAATGGGGCCGATCTGGGACATCAAGGGTGTGCAGAGAGTCACGGGATGCCTGGCGGCTCTAAGCTGTTTCATCTCGAGACTAGGAGAAAAGGCGTTGCCATTATATCGACTTCTGAAGAAGGTCGAGCGTTTTTCTTGGACCCCCGAGGCCGAGGAATCGCTCGAAAAGCTGAAGAAGACGCTGACCTCAGCACCAGTCCGGGTCCCACCTCAACCTGCAGAACCGCTGCTCCTCTACGTTGCGTCGACGACCCAGGTCGTCAGCGCAGCGGTTGTGGTCGAAAGGCAGGAGGAGGGACATGCGCTACCAGTCCAGAGGCCAGTCTACTTCATCAGCGAGGTGCTTTCGGAGACCAAGGCACATTATCCCCAAATTCAGAAGCTGATGTATGCCGTAATCCTTGCCCGCCGTAAGTTGCAACACTACTTTCTTGGCCACCCCATAACGGTGGTCTCGTCTTTCCCCTTAGGCGAAATAATACAGAGCAAAGAGGCCACGGGAAGAATAGCAAAATGGTCGGTCGAGCTCATGAGTGAGACTCTCACTTACGCGCCTCGCAAGGCCATCAAATCGCAGGCCCTGGTAGACTTCATCGCGGAATGGACAGACTCCCAGCTTCCCCCGACCCAGGTCCAGGCGGAGCTGTGGACGATGTAATTTGATGGGTCACTCATGAAAACAGGGGCCGGGGCCGGCCTGCTGTTCATCTCACCCTTGGGCGTTCACATGAGATATGTAATCAGGATTCATTTTGCCGCGTCTAACAATGTCGTGGAATACGAGGCCCTCGTCAATGGTCTTAAGATTGCCATCGAGTTAGGAGTCCGACGCCTCGACGTCCGAGGTGACTCCCAACTCGTCATCGACCAAGTAATGAAAACCTCGAGGTGCCACGACCCGAAAATGGAGGCGTACTGCAAAGAAGTCCGTCGACTCGAGGACAAATTCCATGGTCTCGAGCTTGTCCATGTCGCCCGACGCTACAACGAGGCAGCCAACGAACTCGCCAAGATCGCATCAACTCGAGGCACGGTGCCGCCTGACGCGTTCTCAAGAGATCTCCATGAGCCATCCGTCGACTTAGGCTCGGGGGCTGGCATCGACGCTGCTCCTGCCCAGCCAACCAACAACGTCGACACACTCTTGATGGCGGCTGAAGTGATGGAGGTGGAACGACAGCCTGGTCGACCATTCGACTGGCGCACACCATACCTCGACTGCCTAATCCGCGGCGAACTGCCAGAAGATCGGTCAGAGGCCCGTCGTATCGCTCGACGGGCCAAGTCATATGTGATCTATGGCGAAGACAATGAGCTATATCGACGAAGCCCGACGGGGGTCTTACAACATTGCATCACCGTGGAAGAACGTCGAAAACTCCTCGAGGACCTACACTCGGGGGCTTGCGGCCACCATGCTGCTCCACGGACCCTCGTAGGAAACGCTTTTCGACAAGGTTTCTAATGGCCGACGGCCGTGGCAGATGCCATCGAGCTCGTACGCTCATGTCACGGGTGCCAGTTCTACGCCAAGCAGACGCACCTGCCCGCCCACGCTCTTCAGATGATCCCCATCACCTGGCCGTTTGCGGTGTGGGGGCTCGATTTGGTAGGACCTCTACAAAAGGCGAAAGGAGGGTACACCCACTTGCTGGTGGCCATTGACAAATTCTCCAAATGGATCGAGGCTCGACCCATCACCAACATCTGCTCCGAGCAGGCCGTCCTTTTCTTCACCGACATAATCCATCGATTTGGGATTCCCAACGTCATCATCACCGACAACGGCACTCAGTTCACCGGCAAAAAGTTCTTGGACTTCTGCGATCAGCATCACATCCGTGTGAACTGGTCTGCAGTAGCCCACCCTCGAACTAACGGCCAGGTCGAGCGTGCCAACGGCATGATTTTGCAAGGACTCAAGCCAAGGATCTACAATCGTTTGAAGAAATTCGGCAAGAAATGGGTCGAGGAGCTTTCCTCGGTCCTATGGAGTTTAAGGACAACACCAAGCAGGGCCACAAAGTACACCCCATTCTTCATGGTCTATGGCTCCGAGGTTGTCCTCCCCACAGACCTCGAGTATGGGTCACCTCGACTCAAGGCATACAATGAGCAATCCAATAAGGAGACTCAAGAAAACGCGGTCGACCAACTCGAGGAGGCTCGAGACATGGCCCTCCTCAACTCCGCTAGATATCAGCAGAAACTTCGACTCTACCACAACAAGCACGTGCGCAAGACGGACCTCAACGTGGGCGACCTTGTCCTATGATGTCGGCAAAGCAATCAAGGACGCCACAAGCTGACTCCACCTTGGGAAGGCCCGTATGTGGTGGCCGAGGTCCTGAAGCCGGGAACGTACAAGTTGGCGGACGAGAAGGGGGTAGTCTTCACCAACGCATGGAACATCGAACAGCTACGTCGATTCTACCCCTAGAAGTTCTAAGCCTATGTTCCTACATACATTTTGTACCAAGACTTTGTAAACGAATGAATGAATAAATAAAGTCTTCCCCTCGAGCAACTTCTTTTTGCGCCAAAAGATTTACAAGTCATAATCTCGACGTTAGAAGGGGGCGCCGACTATGCCCATCATAGTCAACACCCCCTCGGGGGCTACCAGGGGGACGACCCCCCCCCCAAGCGTCGAAAAAGCCAAGAAATTTTCTTTTCTTACTTAGTAAACCTCGCACAGTTCGAGTAGCTAAGGCGCCTCGAGCACCTCAAAGGCCAAGGGATAACGAGCCGGAGAACTCCCACGCCCCCGGGCTATGGAAACTCTACTCACTTCCTCACCCTTGAGGTGATCGAGGTTGATTTTGACGAAAAATCGAGCAAGGGGTACAAACGTAGGAACAAAGAGAAACAAAAGAACCTCGAGCGGAAAGACAAATAAGCATTTAACAATCACAAAAAGATACTGTATCGCCTAACAGCAGAATTAATAAAGTATCATACAAGGGGCCCCAGGCGCCCTGAGCAGGCTCGTAAGCCTCAGTCCGCGGTACGATCCTCACCACCCTCGCCTCCGCCCGAGCCAGCTTCAGGAGGAAGCACCTCAGGCTCAAAAAGCTTGGCCAGCCTCTCTCTAGGAGGCTCCGCGTCGTCGATCAAGGCGTGGAGCCTCTCTTCGTTCTCCGCGTCGGTCTTGGAGATGTCGGTGACGAAGCCGTGGGACACCACCTCCATGTCATAGGAGAAGCCCGAGCAGACAACTGCCATCGCCCGCTTCACCCCGATATGAAGGGCGTCCCACACTCGGTCTCTCAGCGTCGCGCCCAAGTAGCACAGCTGGTCGACCAGTGCGTCGCCTCGAGCTCCATCCCTCGACTCGTCCATACGCTCGACCTCTCACGAGGCCGAGAGGTCGCTTATCGCCGTCCGCACACGACGGTTCAAAGCAACCTCCACCTCGAGCTGGGCCTTAGCGTTACGGGCCTCGGTTTGGGCGGCTAGGAGTTCGTCCTTGAGCCCTGTAAATGCCAATACAAGGAAGCTTTAGGAAAAACTCAAGCACACCTCGAAAAAGAAATTCGACAAAGGAAACATACCTCTGATGCTCTCCTCCAGGGCCGTGTTCTCACCGACTAATCAGGTGTTGGCCCTCTCAATCTCTCTGTTGGAACGGGCCAGCTCGGTGTTGGCAACGCGGAGATCTTCGATCACCTTGCCAGCCTGAGCAATGGCCCCACTCTTCTCCAGCAGCTCTCCCTTCAGATGTTCGACGTCGTCAGAGAGCCTGCGGGATTGAGCCCGCTCCGCCTCGAGATCTTCGAGGGCCTTCCTCTTGGCTTCCTCCGTGGCGCTCCTGGCGATCTCGCCGCTCACGTGCTCCACCTTCATCTTTTGGAAGGACTCCCGGAGGGAGTCCAAGTCAGTCTTGAGAAGGCCCTTCTCCTTGTCCAGGTCCGCGATGACGCTCTTGAAGGACAAGGCCTCCTCCCGGGCTCTGGATGCGGCCTCCTCAACCGTCAGAGCCCGCTCCCGCAGCAGCGTCGCCTCCTCCTCCGCCTTCCTTGAGGCCTCCCGAGCCTCAGCCAAAGCAGCCTCCTTCGCCTTCTTCTCCTCCCTGAGCGCTATGAGCTCTTTATAAGCCTTGAGGAGTTTCTCCTACGACTCGAGGATTTGATCCTTAAGGAGGGGGAGCTGCTCCCAGCCACCTCTCGTGGCATGAATGAAACTAGACTTTATGCGGGAGGTCTCTTTCATATCCTGCGAACCAAGGATCGAACGGTTAGAGCACAAAAACGAAAGGCTCCACGAGGATTGAAGATCGAAAAACACTTACGAAATAAGCCGGCCCGAGCCCGTTGTTGATAACGTCTGCGAGGAGCCCCACCACATGCTTCATCCAAAGGCGGAGCTCCTCGACGTGTTCCCACTTCTCCGCCTCCTTCCTATCGTCCAGGAAGATGTTAGGCTCAGACGGGTCGTGGGAAGCCCGGATGCGGATCCGATCGGGGCACCAGTGCTCCATCTCCCGGTCGGCCCGTGCCTTGACGCCGCGGATGAGGTCCTCGACGGTCTCAAGGGAGCCCCCATGGCGCAGGAACAGGTCGACGAGGCATGGAAACCGCCCGTCGTCGTCCACCGTCTTCCAGGTTCCGTCCTTGGTCCCCGACGTCCCGATCTCGTCCTCCTCGGAGGGAAAGTGGTCCTCCCATGCCCGACGCTCCCAGAGGAACCCTGGGGCGATCCCGTTCATGCCGTAGATCATCCTCTTGATCTCGGACTCAGGGTCGGTGGGGGTGCGCATCATGCAGGCGAGCGCCACCACTCCATCCGCTCGCCCCGGCTCTTCCCGGATCGCGGCAGGTGCCCCCGGGAGGAGCCACGCTCGGGTCGGGGGGCCGTACACCGGCAGATCCTCTTCCTGCTCGCCAGGCCCTTGCGGCTCCGATGGTACTGGCTGGGCCGGACCTTGGTGCGGGGGCTCGAGCAGTCCCTCCTCTTGGCCCCCCTGCTGCTGTTGCTGTTGCTGCTGCTGTTGCTGCGCCTCATGCTCCTGCGGCTCTCGCCCGCGGCCCTGCTCCTGCGGCTGCCGCGCCGCCTCACGCTCTCGCTCTTCGTCTTCCTCCCTCTTCTTCTTCTTCTTCTTCTGCTCCTCGAGGGCGCGGAGGCCGGCGGGCCAGGGAGTCGGTCCCGCGATGTGAGAGGTCGACGCTTCCTCCTCCATAGGGCAGGCGCCTCCAGGCGTTTCGTTACCATCGGACGTATCACTGATGGTGATGGGTTCCCCCTCGACCCCCAATCGAGGAGGCTCGGGGGCTCCCTCCGGCAATTGCGTCTGGGGCGCCTCACCACATGCCGGCAGCGACGGGGTAGGCTCGGAACGAGGCGGAGCACTCTCAGCGCCTACTGGAGGTTGGAAGTCGGAGGAGCCTACAAAATAAAGAATAAAGACAGGTTACTACGATGGTTAACGCAAGAGCATCACAAATCCCAAAAGTAAGCCACGAACCTGGCTCCTTGGAGGCGGCACCCGCTTTGAGCCTCTTCGCCATGGACGGCTGGGCCTGCTCGAGGGTCCGCTTTAGCCTGAGAAAAGAAAGAAATAAGCGCGAAAAAAGATCAGCGTTTGAGGAAAGGCGGAAAACAAAAGCCACAACATCGAAAAAGCTTACCCCACAGGGAGAACAGCTCGCCTCCCGCCGCCCCGACCGGTGGGCCTCGAGCCACCCCGCGTCGGGGCTCCAGACCCCTCGTGGGCGGGCGCTGGCCCAGGCGCGTCAGTTCCCACCTGGCGGGCACCGGGACTGGCGCTCCTACGACCGACCTCTCCTTTGTCGGAAGCCACGGCGCGACCACGAGTCAGTGGCCCCGTCGCCTAGGACCTAGCGTGGCCACCCGTCTTGGGCACGGGAGGAGGGCGCGGGGCGACCTGACCAGCCGCGGGCGCAGGAGGGGTGTCGGCGCGCAGACAGTGGGATCCGCCTGGACCCCCCGTCGGAACTTCCGTCCGAGGAGCGTCGACATCGCCTCGGGATGGATCCTCGAGGATTCGGTCAAGGCGTGACGCCATCCCCTCGGAATAGTCGCTGTCGTCGTCGTCGTCATCATCATCGTCGTTGGGGGATTCTTCCTCAGGCTCCCCCCTCTGCCTGGATTTGGATCGACGCGCCTCTAACACCTGACGGTCGAGGTTCTTCTTCTTCTCCCCCTTCTTGGCAGAGTCCTTGGTGGACTTTAGCTTTTCGGCGGATTGGCGCCGTTTGTCGCGATCGACCTCGTCCTCCTTTACCGGAGGCCTCGAGGACTGGACGTCAATCCGTCCCTGTCGAAATAAAGGCAGACTTAGAAAAGAGAAAGAGAGGGGAAGAAAAGAAACCCAGAATCGAGGTTGCGCGCATGGAGAAAACATACCAGGTCGATTGAGCCAGCATCTGGCCTCATGGGGAAGCCGTTAACATGCTCCGGCTGAAAATCACCAGCAATTGCAGCCCTGACTCGGGCCGCGACTTCGTCATCCGCCGGAGCCTCGTTGGACATCCGGCACGCCTCGAGGTCCCGAGATGAGACGCCAGGCCCCATCTCATCCATCCTCAACGGCAGAGACATCAAAGGGAGAACTCTCCGGTGATGGACGGCCGAGAGGACGAGGGCGGCGGTCAAGCCCTCCGAGCGCAGCTTCTTCATGGCGTCGAGGAGGGGGTCGAGCCGAGATTGATGAGCTTGGACAACGCCGTATGTCCAGTCCGCTAGACGCTCCATGATCAGACGGCCCGAATAGGAAGGCAGGAGGTTGTCGTCGTTCCGAAGGTAAAACCACTGGGAGTCCCAGCCGGCGTGGTTGTTCGATAACCCTACCGGGATGTACTCCCGTGGCCTGTCCGTCTTCCCCGTCTTCTGCACAAGGTTGAGGCATCCCGCACGCACGGGCTTCCTTACGCCCGTGGTTCCGGTGGGGGCATGGAAAAGCTCGCCCCTGTAGAGGTGAAGCCACAGCTCCCAGTGCGGCATCATCCCCAAGTAGCCCTCACACACGGCGGCGAAGACCGCCGCGACGGTGATGGCGTTCGGGGAGAAGTGCTGGAGCTCCACCCCATAGTGGAAGCAGAGGGCCCGCATGAAGCGGCCAGGGGGCGCACCCAGGCCATGGCGGTGGAACTTGGCGAACGACACCACGTAGCCCTCGGGCGGCTGGGGCTCCCTGTGATTCGCCGGCGGCGCGATCCACTCTGGCGACGATGATGAGGTACGGCGGCGCAACAGTCCCTCTTTCTCGAGCTCTAACAACCGGCGCTCCGTCATCGACGACGGGCGCCAGTCGTCGGCGGCGACGAGTCTTACAGGCATCACGACCGGAGGGACGGTGGACCCGCTACTGCTCGAGGAGTCGTGTGCGCGTGAGATGGCGAGAGAGCTAGGGAGGCAAGAAGGCTAAGGCAAGAGTGAAGATGGGAGGCGGAAGAAAGAACGGCGGCGGTGCCGCGACCTATTTATAAGCCAAGATCCGCCAACGGACAGATCTGAGAAATGAGGTAACATCCCCCATAAATGCGCTACCTAACAGTCTTTCCCCCTTCGCAGGCCGGGCGCTCCGAATTCCACGCCGATACAATGTCATAACGTCACCCGCCTAAAAAGGTGCGCCCAACGGGCAAAAAGGCGAACCGTCACGGCCACTTCCTTCCCTTGTAAGCCAAGGGGCGTACCCACGAAAGCCTCGAGAGGTCGCAGGCTGGCCCACCGAAAGGGTTCGACAGCCGATCTCGAGCACCAGAGTCAGGGATCTCCAGCGAGCGGTCGAAGATCGAGGTCCGCCTCGAAGACTCGCTGGCGATGTCCAAGGCAGGGTCAAGACAGTCGAGAGGAATCCCCCCGACGGGAGGCATCGAGCCGCTGGACTCTATCGAATGAGACCGGTATCCCCGACCACGTCGACCCAGCTTTATGAGAACGCCTCCGGGCTACAGCTGACCCCCTCAAAAAGGGCACAGGTTCTCACTTGGACTACCCGCTAGGAACTCAATCTGGGGGGAAGACGCTCGCTCTATTGAGAGTACGTCGAAACCTCCACGTAAGGCAAAGCCGATCAGAACCTTCCACCACTGGTGTCGACAGCGTTTCTGTGAATTTGGCAAAATAACCCTCGAAGGAGTTAAAAACTCCCTCGAGGGCTCGGGGGCTACCCCCGCGGGGTCGCTCGCGCGCCCCTATGGATGATCGACCGTAAAGGAAAAATTCTCCACTTGAGCGCCAGCGCTCGAATGGAGACTCGGGGGCTACTGTCGAGGGTATCAAATGGAGACTCGGGGGCTACTGTCGAGGGTATCAACAAGAGGTACCCTCACCAATACATATAACAAGGTTATCCGTACGTAGGACGAGACCCTCGATTCGACGCTCCATCCGTACGTATGCGCAGCCATCGACGGCCACAGCCTCGAAGACGGAAATAGCGTCGAGCGAATCAATCAGGTGTCGAGCTCTGGTTACCGTCGAATACGGAATAGGCTCACGCGAACCGGGAGGCGTCGAGCGCAAGGACGCCGCCCACTGCCTGACACGCGCACGCGAGCCGGGGCATTAAATGCGCCTGATGCATCCCCACCTAACACACGGGTCACGGGAGGCGTGATAGGGAACAGGCATCCGTCCCATCGATCTTTTTGCGGCCTTCCCCACCAAACGGCCCAGGGCGTGTCAGGACGTGGGAAACAGAGATGGCACGTCTAATCAAGACCCCCTCGAGGTAGCCAAGGTCAGCGCTCCGACGTCAGGACGTCGTACGGCGTCCGACCCTCGACTTAACATGGTTCCTTCCTGGATTTGCCGCCAAACCGTACGAGCATGCGACCGATGAACCAATACAAGACGGCGCGCAGAGCAGAATGTAGGGGCACGCGTAATCATCACCAGGCTATTAAGACGGGACGGCTCGAGGCTATGCCGGTATGGAAGCCTCGAGTAGGTCAGCGCTCCATACTGCTATCGACTCCTATTCTGACGCCTATACATGTACCCTGGGTCTCTCCTTGGAACTATAAAAGGAGGGACTCAGGAATAGAACACAAGGGATAACACCACGCTCATACGCAGTAGAAGGACACACTTCATACCACGCTTGTATTCACCCCTGTACAAGCACTTAGGTGCAAGATAATACAAACTCTCTCCCCCCGCTGGACGTAGGGCCTTCTCTTGCCCGAACCAGGATAAATCTCTGTGTCTTCTTGCATCACCATCTGGGAAAGGGGGCACGCATACAAATTTACTCGTTGGTGTGACCCCCCGTGGGGAAAACACCGACAGATAGTGACTTTGTTGTCGGGTCAGTCTTAGGTCAAACAAAAGATAAACAGCATCATGCAATTGCTTATGCTAGCAAAACTATGACAGGAGCTCAGTTAAATTATGCTACCACAGAAAAACAGCTCCTTGCCGTAGTTTTCGCTATTGATAAATTGAGATCTTACTTAGTGGGAGCAAAAATAATTGTTTATACTGATCATGCTGCTCTAAAATACCTGCTCACTAAGAGAGATGCAAAACCTCGTCTCATAAGATGGATCTTGCTGTTACAAGAATTTGATTTAGAAATAAAAGATAAAAAGGGTATAGAAAATACTGTGGCAGACCATCTTTCGCGTATGCAAGTCACTAACATGCAGGAACTACCCATTAATGACTTCATGCGCGACGACATGCTATTAAGAGTGACTGACCTAAACCCGTGGTACGCCACCATCGTCAACTACATGGTCACGGGTTACGTACAACCAGGCGAAAGCAGGAAGAAGCTGCAAGTTGAGAGCCGCCGACACCTTTGGGACGACCCATACTTGTATCGGGTCTGTTCCGACGGGGTTTTGAGGAGGTGTGTACCAGCAACCGAAGGAGAGAAAATCATCCAACAATGCCACTCTGCACCATACGGAGGCCACTATGGAGCCTTCCGCACTCAAGCCAAAATCTGGCAGTGCGGATTCTCCTGGCCGACGATGTATGAGGACACGAAGGACTTCATCTAAAGATGCCAGAAGTGTCAGTTTCAAGGCAACATCACTGCTCGCAATGAAATGCCCCTCCATTATAGCCTACCGGTCGAAGTATTTGATGTATGGGGCATTGACTTCATGGGTACATTCCAGAAGTCCCAAGATTGCGAGTATATCCTGGTTGCTGTGGACCGTGTCCAAGTGGGTAGAAGCTCTACCATGCCGAGCTACTGACGCAAAGCACGCACGAAAGATGTTTCATGAAGTGATCTTTCCTCGGTTCGGAACACCCAGGATGGTTGTGAGTGATGGAGGATCACACTTCATTGACAGAACATTCAGAAACTTCCTACGTGAGCTTGGAGCAAAGCACAACATAGCTACCCCGTACCACCCTCAAACAAGCGGTAAAGAGGAAACCTCAAACTAGCAAATCAAGAACATCCTGCAGAAAACAATCAACGAAATGGGGAAGGGTTGGAAGAGCAAGTTACCAGATGCCCTCTGGGCAAATCGGACGGCCTATAAAACCCCCATAGGCATGTGACCATTCCAGATGGTATATGGCAAAGCATGCCATGTCCCGGTTGAGCTCGAGCACCGAGCTTACTAGGCGATCAAGAACTGGAATATGCACTTCAAGCTAGCTGGTAGGAACCGACAGAAACAGATAGCTGAGCTTGAAGAATGGCGAGAAAAAGCTTACCGCAGTGCCAAACTATACAAGGAAAGAACAAAGAAATGGCACGATCACCGAATCAAACCTAAAGGAATTTAGAAAAGGCGACCCCGTTCTACTCTTCAACTCCAAGGTACGACTTTTCGGTGCAGGAAAACTTCGGAGTAAGTGGAAAGGACCATACACCGTCATCGAGACCTCCGAGCATGGCGCGATCACCATAGCAGATGACGAAGGTAATATCACTAAGGTAAATGGTCAACACTTAAAAGTTTTCCTGGAACCCAATTTTGAAAAGGAAATTGAAACAATACATTTGATTAATTGGGTTTAAATTGTAAAAAAATATAATAATAATAATAATATAAATAAAATATTTCAATTAATTCTGCTTAGTTTTGAATTACCAAAAATAAAAATATGATTTCTAAAAAGGATCTTTAGTTTTTATCTTTTACATTTCAATAAAACCCTTGTTTCTCTAAAAAATATCTAGGAAGCGTAGCAAAACGCAAGCAGATTCAAAACTTGAAAAGTGGGACGAGCGTGCACGCCAAAATTCAGGGCCAACGGACGTGCCCAGGGGTCGGCCGCCCCTGGCCTAACACGTCTGCGGCCCGATCTTTTCCAGTGTCTATCTCTTCGTCATCCCTATCCTTATCTGCATGCAAATTCAAATTTGCCGCTCGTGATCTCGCAAGGGAGGGTCTTCTTCCTATTTAAACACCCCTAACCCCTCTCTAAGCCATAGCCATTAGTGCTTTCCAAGTTTACATCTTCACAAACCACCTCTATCAAGAGTAGCGCTTAGGGAATGGGCAGCCACGCGCTAGCGCTGTTCACGGAGTCGGGAGGATCCTTCGACGCCGAAGGAGAATTCTCCGAGGCGAACCTGAGGGAGGCGTTCGGTGTGGAAGAAGGAGAGATGCTGACGTACCCTCTTGCCATCATGCCCCCGTCAAGCATCACGAGCGAAGTTACGAGCCTGCGTTCCACGGCTCGCACGAAGGTGGCGGCGCACAAAACGGCGGCACCGAGGAAGACGGTGCGCGACGATGCGCCGCCGACGACGGCGAACAAGAAGAAGGCGCCTGTAGATCCATATGTTGTAACGCCTTCAGGCAGTTTAGACTCTAGGTTCTTATCTTCGGGATCCACTGCGCGCTCCGACCCGTCCTACACCGCTCGCGCCACCCGCACCTGCGTCCACGCCTAAGACAGCCGCGACCACCTCGTCCGCCCCCTTGCATATCAAACGCGCAAACCCCGCTACAGGGGGCGATCAAAACGGCTGCCAAGTGACTCTAATCTGCCTTATGCTGCCCCTCGCGTCCCAAAACGCAAGCGCGAAAATCCCATCCTTAGGAGGCAGCCACACGGATTTCTTAGCGATTCAGATAATGAGTAGAAGCGGAAAAGCGCGTGCACTATCGCCGCGCTTAGGACTTCTGTGCGGTCACTACGTGGTGTCGTGGAAGAGCTTAAAGGCGAACTAGCTAACACCCGCCTGAAATATATAGAGCTTAAGGACGACTTAGCCGCTGTACAATTCGCTCTAACCAACCGGCTTGTCAAGGTGGCTCGGGCTGCGGGTGTAGAGCATGTTCTAGACACAAACCGCATCTAGTTTAATTTTGCTTAGCCGAGTAATTTATTTTCCCTTTTATTCAGATTTCCTTCGTTTACTTTGTAATCAATGTCTCGGCTTATATTGAATAATAAAGAAGTCCTTTGTTCGAATTATTTTGTCTCCACTTGTTTTTGTATTATTTTTGTCTACTTGAGAAAAATTAAAGAACACGTACAAAAACAAGTGTGGGGGAGGAATCGCCATCAAGGTAATCTTACATAGAAAAAAATTTCAGAATTATTTTTATTCCTCCTATGACAATTTAAATCTGATTTATATGATAAAAATATTGCTAATAAAATAAAAAGATAAAAAAATAAATGAATACTCCATTTTCTTTCTGCATTTGAAATTAAACATGCATACTCTTTATTCCTCGCCAAAAGCCTACCATTTATGAGCAACTTTTTATAAGGACCCCATTGCATCTAAGTAATTGAGATTTGTGATATAGTAGGATGATTTGAAACTTGCTCACTTATGCAATGAACTTGGGGATTTATTTGATAAAATTAAAATTGCAAAAAGTCTGCTCTTCAATGATAGACAATTACATACGAAGGCCAAATATATTACTCTTGATAAAAATTCTACAAATAGCTGCTTATTTGTTTTGAGTTGTGTCAAGTCTTGTTGACCCTTGTTAAGAGATTTATCATGCTCTCAAGATCAAGATCACGTACACTCCAGATACATATATATGCCGCTTCTACACTGGGAGTGCGCAAAAACATGCCTTACATGTCCACCATACAAACACTCCATGTTTTAAAGAATGATCTCTCTAGTGCATCTTAGATAAAGACATGGGCTATATATATATATATATATATATATATATATATATATAAGAGAAGAAAAAAATGGGAAAGTGCTCGCTGTAGAATTAGGGGTATAAAAATACCCACCTGAAAAAAAAATATAGGACACATGAAGGTCCTAAGTATACAAAAAAAATGAGCACATGAAGGCTCACAAGAAAATAAAAGAGTTATGATAGCCATGTCTAGAAATACTTGATGAGATCATATCAACCAACGGAGTTGTTTATACCATATACCACACACTTGCACATCTTGATCTAAGGGTATGACACTTCTCTTCTTGGATCCGAGATTTGACTCGACAATACATACAAGGTAAGTATGCATTCTCCTTGGTCCATACCCAAAACTCCAAATACAGCTTATAGAGGTAGGACAAATCAAGAGGTACTTTTACCTTGGTAAGGAACCAGAAACATTCTCGAGTAATTTGAGAGTATCATCTGAAGAGCAAGACTATTTTTATTCAAAAAGGTAAAAACCCAAGTTTTGAGCAAAGTTGAGTAAGGAGATTTGAATCCTAACTGTTCCATTTTTCAATTACTCGAGATGTTTTGGTAGACACTCTGAATGCTCATAAGTTCAGGTGAGGCTTGGAATAGTTTGTATGCAGGGTCATTATCAGGAGAAGTGGAACCATCTTAGCCCAAAAACATAAGCTTTACTCAAGGACGAGCAAAGGGCTAAGTGTGGGGGAGTTTGTTGGCGTTTCTTAAAATACACTTTTCATACCGCAAACATGCATACAAACTCTATAAAATATCACCAAACATTAGAAATAGGGCTTTTTATGCTAACCAAATTCCATAGTTTTGGTGAACACATGTGTATGCAGGACACTAGGGTTTGAGCTGCCAACATCAAAGAATTGAAGGCACATTTAATTCAAATACAGAAGTGCATCAAAATGCAATTGGATTCAAACTCAGAAGGCCGAGGAGCATCGTCTGGGCTTTGGGCCTGGGCCAACGGAGCCAGCCAGGCGGCGGCCGCCCCCTAGGGTCGGCCAACCCCGGCCTGGCCCAGCTCCCCACCGCCTTTTGCAGAGGCGGTGCATGCGAAGCCCTAGCGCGGTTCCCGGCTGCATTTTGCAGTTTACCCCCTCCCAAACCGACCTTCCACACCTATATAAGGAGGGGGAGAGGGCCTCTCATTCATCATCATTCAATCCATTCAAGCTTCAAGTCCACAAGAATAAAGAGATACAAGAGTAGTAGTAGAGAGGCAGAGCTTCCACTCATATCCTTACCTCTGGTTAGGAATAGAATAGTAGAGTGAGTTAGAGTGTAGAGTAGGAGAAGTAGCAAGCACCCGGTCCGTTCCCCTAGTTGCACTGGGCGGAAGGGCCGAAGTGCTGCCCGCTTCCTGAGCTGTACCTCTACAACCTGGAATACCATATTGGGGTAAGAAAAGGTTGTATTCTTCTTTTGTTCTAAGAAGTTATTGAGTAATCGTTATCGTGTTCTTATAATCTTGCAGGTTCGTTGTCTATCTCTCGGTAGATACTCTAGTAGAGGGACTCTTGCTGGCTGGCGGGAGGACCTGCGCAACGCTAGAGTAGTAGCTAATAACGTAGATGTGGTTTCTAGGTTAGAGGTTACCCTCGTTTTCCTCGTATCCCACGGTTGAGGGGTCGGCAGCAGGTGGTGACAGCCCTGTTTGTCCATAGTTTCCCCCACGTCCGGATACGGCGTAGAGCTACACGCCGGTATTACCTGGCAGACCAGGTATGCTTCGGTGTCCGAAGTAAGATTAGACAAGCACGTTGCCTTGCACAAAACTTCTACCATTAGGAGAACCTCACTACCTAAGTCATCCCTCTCACTTTACTCTAGGGTACACTTAGTTTAAGTCTCAAAACACCTCCGTTCCCTGTGAAATCTCGATACCCTGAATACCACCGGGTGAAGTGCTACAACGGTACTTCCGTGCGCTTGCGGATAATTGGCTGCATCGCTAAGAAATACCAACACTTTTGCTAGTAATATTGATCCTGAGGCATATTTAGATTAGGAGCTTGCTGTTCAACAAAATTTTGATTCTCATAATGTGCCTGCTGAGCATAGAGTTAGACTTACCACTAGTGAGTTTACTAATTTTGCTACAACTTCTACTACTGCTGCGTTATGTAACAATCCAGATGCACCAAGTTATATTATACTTTGTCAACCTATTATGTCTTGTGCATTGCCTACTGTCACTAACCTTTTGCAGAAGTTTGTTGATGGGGAAGAGTCGAGGATGACTCCAATTATAAGGAGGGGATGATGAGGACATCGCCAAGATGGAGTCGAGGACGACTCCAATTCAAGAAGGGGAGGATGATGAGGACTTCGCCACACCGGATACGTTGACACCATCATCTTTTCCAAGTTGCAATTCATCTCCAACTCAGCTACCACATCACTCTCGGATTCAGCAAACATGTCGTCAGTGTTTTGATCATAACGTTTTCATACAACATCCAAACAGAGGGATCTTGGACTCGTTGGAAAGGGGACGACGACGCCGTCGATTTCGATCTGGTCCCAGCTCCAGATTTTTGTGGATTAATCTTTATGTATCGAATCCGGGCCTTAAGCTCATGTTGTGGGCGCCTCCCTCTGGTCGCCTCCAACCCTAGGTCACTTCTACTTTATTTTCCGCGCAGCCACTGCTGTTTAGCCTAGGGTTTTGTTTAGAGTTTAATTTTCCATCGAGAGACTGAATCGTTCATTGTAACTATGGTGACGAATCCTTTTACAGTGATCCAGGGCCCTTGTTCTTGATCTCCTCCATTGTGTCGATTAGTCCTTTGGAACCGAGTTCTTGAACCCTCATTTGAATATTCGCGTCATTCATATCTGCAATTTCATTGTAACATCAATTAGTACTACATTGCTAACTGATGTAAATGTGGAGAGTTTTTCTCCCTATATATATGTACTAACCTCTTGGATTAAGCACACCAAAACTGTAACACTCCTAATGTTAGCTTGCATGTTAACCATGGGCATTGCATCAACATAAGCATCATCATACTCACTCATAAGGACCGATACGTTAGCTTCCATGTTAAGGACCGATATGTTATACGTCCTCTTGTCATGTTTAACGCATGCCTAACACTTAGCTGGCCAGATAAGTCGTTCCGACCGTGAAGCCTATGAGTGCAACTAAGGCCGGATACCCCGTTCTGTTTGAGTGCGCACCCCGGTTGGTAGTAAGGATGTGTGGGGAGTCAATGGTGTAAGATCGAGGTGTCAGGTTAGAGTCCTGACCCTGGCAGATTGGCGATCCTTGGGGGTGCGGCGCTGGTCGGACCCGTGAATTCGTCCTGAGTTGTGCTAAAGGTGATCCGAGCTACCCTCGCGAGGTATGCTTGGGTGAGTGCTAGGAATATCCCTCCAGCTGGATAGGAATCGATTCGAATCGTCGTCTCTCCTGGATAGCGAGAACTTGACTCGAGGAGCGGCAACATAGAACTCATTAAATAAACTTAAGGGTTATGATGAGAATGATGATGGCTATGTGATAATCCGGATATGGTATTATTGTGATGCTTAATACTCAAGTGTATGCTTAGAATTGGTGCTAATCTAGTGGATAGCTGTTTTAAGTAATGAACTTGCTGCTAAAAATGTTATAAATGTGTTACTCAAAACTAAAGCTTTTTATGCAAAATATGAGTCAAACCAGCCCACAGATATGAGCCTTGCATACTCCTTGGTGTCACTTTATTTCTGGTTTATGACGGGTAATTCTAGTTGAGTACATTCTCGTACTCAGGGTTTTATTTACCCTTGTTGCAGAGGATGTCATGTACCATGGGTACTATGCTAACTGTCACCATCCAGCTGCGGATGATGAGTAGATCTCGGGCAAGATCACCTCTTGTATCTTCAGTTATGCTTTTGTTGGGTTGATCATGGAGCTGGCATGTAATTGAACTAAGTGTGTATTGTTTCGAAAACAACTTTGCTCCCGCTATTGAACTATGTCGTAATAACTTTATTTGAACTTCGATGTGTGTAAAAACTACGTTTTGTGATGAATGGTTGTAATCTGTGATGGAGATGCTTGATCATGTACGGTTTTGGTTGTATGTTGGTTAAATCGAGATCTTTTGAGGTTTTGTCGGACTACCAGGTTTATTTGGGTTCAAGTCCATTGGTGTAATACCCGATTTTAAGGACAAAATTAGATACACACCATATGTGAGTTTTAGAAGTCAAATCTCACATATAGCTACAAATAAAGGGTAATATCAAAAGACAATGCATAAATATATAACGTACTTAGTATAAAAGAGATAACCTTTGTTAGCAAACAACGGATAAATAACTCCAACTTTGGGTATTAACTTCACTCTACAGGATCCAACTGACTGGTTGATCACAAGCCTAACACTCCTCCTGAGGTATGGGGGAAATAGCAAAAGTGAGTCCATGTCGAACTCCACAAGTATAGCAACTAGATTGTATAGATCCCACAATCTCATGATCAATGTGACATAAATAATGTAGAGCATTAAACAATAAATAATGAGTATTTTAACACAACAAGAATCATTAACCTTAATGCAAGAATCCCCAAAGCCGCTCTTAACCGTGAGCACGGCTAGTATACCAGTTTTAACACTTTGCAGAGGTTGTACATCTTTACCCATGAGTCATGATTTACCCTTTCGCCCAAGGAAGCTAGTCTCTTAACCCCCTTCCTAGGGAGGTCGGCAGGGATCACTATGAAGCCTTTCAAAAGTTTGTCTAACATGTTAGGGCCGCAAGGTTTCCCTGGCGAGCAGATATAGATACCCCCTTCCGAATGGCATAATGACACGCAGCCTATACACATAGGGACAAGGGCTCGCACTATACCCGTGTCGGTTGAGCCCCTCTAGCGCCCTTTCGGGTAACCTCTAACAAGCTAGAAAAGGTCTTCATACTGAGCTAAAGCCAGAGCCATTATAGCCCTCACGGTTGCACTGTTGTCCCGGTTATCACTTACAGATAAATCATCAAGTTGCTAATAAGTCATTTTTATCATTTATTACTTAACATTAATCTAGTCACAGGATCATGGTCACATAATTAAAATCCAAATGCTATACTTGCCTTAATCCAATTGCTCTTGCTGATCGTGCTAACTCTGTTGGTCCTACTTGTTGCCAAAGTTCTGATCTTGATCACCAAAAACTGCTCTCCATCTAAACTCGATCATCGATCACCAACACACAACAATCAAAGACAAACATACACGAAGCAAACAAAACTACAATTAGAACAGTACATCAATCAATAAAAAGATCTGGAAACTAATCTACGCATTGCTATGATCAAACAGACGCGAAAAACACTCTAATCGGAGCTACAGTGAAAAAGAAATAACTACCAAAAGATTTATAAGAGTAAATGCTATGTGCTTGTTATTTTAATTACAAAACCATGCGAAGGTTATTTAGTCATTTTACTTTTTAATTGAAAAGCCGAGTTACTAGTCAAATTTGCACACATGTCTCATATTATTTAAGTCATTTGAACCTTACTTTAAAATAGAAATAATCTAGTGAGAGCATCGATCAGGTTCAAACTAAGCACATTGTATTTACGTAAAGAAAACATAGTTAAGTTGGTATTAATAAACTAACATTTATTATAAAAGAGTTGTGTAGAACCTATATTAATTTTTAATTAGAACCTAGTTGCATAAACATTATCCAAATTAATTTTTAATTATAAACACATAAATATGTGACCTGAGTAACGTGACTACAAGGCTGCATATTTTATTACTACGGACGTAAAGGAAAACGAAGAAACTAGTTTAGAGCTAAAAAAATTAGCTACAAAGGTTCAGAGTACCACGATCCCATGTCTATGTTCAGATCAGTAAGTCTATGCGCATAGTGTAAAATACTATTTCTTGAGTTGAGACGTAAAGAAGAAAGATGATTTATTTTGGAAGAATAACATAGGCGTGATATCAGCATCAACGCTTAGATCAATAAAGAAATTGACAAGGAGGTGCCGCTGAACTTTTATTAATCGGCCAGGAGTCTGCCGATGGACAGGCTCTGGACAATAAAAGTATGAGGGATTGCAATAGCGGAGATAACTTCGTACTTGTGAGTGCATCGTGTTGGCGAGAGTACGATGGAACCAGTGGCTAGGTCCTCGAGAAGTCATCGATGGACGGAGGCCACGGTTACAGCAGCGCTCAGTATGGTGCGCGGGCGGCGACCGTAGACGCAGCGCGCAGGGCCATGGAACAGGGCCGGAACGTTATGAAACAAGGAAGACATATTTGATGGTGAAAACAAATACATGAAAGAAAAGAGATATAAGCACGTACTAGATGTGTCCCTATCAGATGTAGCTGACCAGATTAAATGATCCACATCTTTGATGGCCGGTGGTCGGACTCCATAATAAATTTACTATCTTAGAAATTTTCAAATTAGAGATTCTGTTACGGTAGTTTTGGTATGCTTTGCCCAAGAGGTCGGTACGTATATATAGGGAGAAAAACTCTTCACATCTAGATCAACTAGCAATATGGTACTAATTGATGATACATCTTCCATCTTTACTAATATAGGCCTAAATAAAATTAAAGCCCATTAGTAAATAAAGACAAAGGCCTTTGATAGTTGGTGGAAAATAAGATATTTATTATTTTCGAAATTAATTAATTTTATGGATAAAATAATTTTAGAAAAGTCCAGAATTATTATTTAAACTGTGAAAAATATTCCAAAAACTCCAAAAATTTGGTAAAATTTCTTAGAGACAATGTAGAACACGAGGAACTCAAATAAAGTATTTGGAGCCCATGATAAGATTATTTGGAGCATCTAAAAATTAGATTATGCTTACAGGAAAAGTGAGAACAAGTTCTAGAAAAAGGTGGAAAAATTTCAAAGAAGTTTGTAGAACCGCTTGATGGACGAGGAACAAAAAGAAGTGATTTGGATAACAAAGAAAATATTTTAGGAAGCTCCTAATAAAAACTTGAGCTGAGAAACAAGAAATTTGGTTGTAGATAGAGATAAAGACATACGGGTCAAGGAAGATCGATCTACTAAACGCATTTTAAAAACTTTGCTCACTCAACACATAAAAGAGCAACAAGCAAACATCACATCAAACATATGCACTAGCATGTATGCATAATAATATTGCTAAGCCTTATGATAAATTTTAATTTAATGAAAAATATTATTTCTCCTGTATTTTCATGAGCACAAAAATACAAAATTAAATAATTTTATCTATATTTCAAAAGGAGTAAATTTTAGGGTGTTACAATTCTACCCCCTTAAGATGAATCTCGTCCTCGAGATTTATAAGATGGTTATCAAAGAGATATAGATTTTGAATCTTGTTCACTTCCTTGAGTAGTTATATCTTCATAGCAATGATTCCACTACCTTACCCCAAGTAGCCTGTCAAGTATTCCTAAAATATTGATGAGACACCTAGTGTAGTAGGTATGAACCTTCTTTAAACTTATCTCTCAAAGGGTATTTTTTTGTTCTTACATACACCCAAACATGGCTCCAACTTTGTCTTGTGAACAACTCAGGTACACCGAGCCCACTCTCAGGTAACTCCAATTACAAGGTCACTTCTCTTTAAATTTTTTAGTCCACATCAGTAACACGAGCAAGGATAGATGATCATAATCATTGGATATCTCAAGAGACAACTCTCACTTCAAGATAGTTTAAAAATGCATCATCCGTGACATCAAGGTACTACCCCCGTTATGACGAGATGGATTGAGGAACAGTAGGGACTAGTTATCCTATCCTTTTTGGATGCTACACATCATAGTCTTTTAAATTGATTGTACCAAGTCTCTTAATCCAAGGTTACCTTCCTCACCAAGTTCTAACCATTAGTACCTTTATCACAATTAAGTTGCTTCACTCTCACATTGTACATATAATTTCGTAACCTTTGGTGTCATCTGATTCTCATAAACATAACTTTCCATCCATGAGTGTCAGCAATGACATATATCTCCATTAATATTCTCTAAATGGGATGATATCTTGAGTCAAAGACCAATTTACCAAACACTTGTGATCTTTACGTATGCTCCAACACTAGCCAATCCTCCTCATTGTAACTCCTTTAACCAAGCTACCCCCTTAAGAAAAAGTCATCTAGGGATCACAAGAAGGTTAGCTTGTACTTTTTCTAGACAATTTAACTACCATTGACACTACCTGACATCCGAAAGAACTTATGGGCAAGAGAAGAAACAATATCCTAAAATTTCCTCGCGATATGAAAAACACCAGCGTAGTAAAATAGACATAACTCTTGTTCTGTTAATCCAATAGAGTTGTAGATTATACCGTTAGAAAACTTATGAAATTCCCTACAACTTTCATGTAGAAGACCTCCTTAGGTTCTGTATTTAAGCATAGGAAAAATAATCCATCCTGACAATGTCTTAGCAAAGGTGCAGTAACTTCCAGAAGTTATATCTCGAGCTACTTAACACATCTGGAGATGATCCTTAAATTGTTGAAAATCTTATAAAATTCTCTACAACTTTTGTATACAACGTTTTTCCAGATTCTGATGTTAATTTGGCTGAAATTAGGAAATACCAGATCTGTCTAGATTTTGAAACAGAACAGACACATCCAATTGTAAATATTATATCTCAGGTTCTACTTATCCAAAAAGTTCCAGATTATACTGTTGGAAAGCTTGAAAAATTTGTCTACAACTTTTCTATAGAATATTTTTCCAAATTCTATACCTATATATGTCTAAAACAGTTGTCAACCGAAACTGGTCCAGATTCCTGACAGCACATCTGTATCATCTTGTGATTTTTGTAACTTCCAATCCATAATAGCTATGAGGGTGATTCTTGAGGTCAGAGAAAGATCTTGAAGTCTACTTTCTTGCAGAAAAAATATGGTAAACTTTGCACGATCAGAACTTGAAATACACCAGAATTATTGCAGATTGCTCCAGAAATCAGCAAAGGATAGAAACAGGATATAACCAAACCCAACTACTTATTTCACTACTCCTTATGCCTTAGGCGTATAAACTAAATGATATTGTAGAGAAATCCCACAAAGTCATTGCACTCATTACAAAGATCCAAATCAAGCATAAACATAATAACAAACCAACTAAACATTGAAGGTTCACACTTCACTCAACTTGCGATACTATCGTTCTCTTCATAGTAAGGGTAAAGATCATAAAGCTTATATTTCAAAGACGCAAGAAGGTGATAAGAAAAGGTTCTAAAAGCATACTAAATAAAGGAGTAAAGATGAGAACGAGGACTTTTAAAATAAGTAACAAGGTAGAGAAGAATAGCAAGGGTAGAGATATAGTATAAAGGAAAATACCAAGGTTTTTAGAGCAAGGGTGTTATAACAATTTCCAAAACCTTAAGACGACCAATTTCTAATGAGGCTTGCATCCTACTGTCAGCATTGTTTTGATACCACTTGGTAATACCTGATTTTAAGGACAAAATCAGATAAACACCATATGTGAGTTTTAGAAGTCAAATCTCACATATAGCTACAAATAAAGGGTAATATCAAAAGACAATGCATAAATATATAACGTACTTAGTATAAAAGAGATAACCTTTGATAGCAAACAGCGGATAAATAACTCCAACTTCGGGTATTAACTTCACTCTACAGGATCCAACTGACTGGTTGATCACGAGCCTAACACTCCTCCTGAGGTATGGGGGAAATAGCAAGAGTGAGTCCATGTTGAACTCCACAAGTATAGCAACTAGATTGTATAGATCCCACAATCTCATGATCAATGTGACATAAATAATGTAGAGCATTAAACAATAAATAATGAGTATTTTAACACAACAGGAATCATCACCCTTAATGCAAGAATCCCCAAGGCCGCTCTTAACCGTGAGCACAGCTAGTATACCAGTTTTAACACTCTGCAGAGGTTGTACATCTTTACCCATGAGTTATGATTTTTCCTTTCGCCCGAGGTAGCTAGTCTCTTAACCCCCTTCCTAGGGAGATCGGCAGAGATCACTATGAAGCCTTTCAAAAGTTTGTCTAACATGTTAGGGCCGCAAGGTTTCCCTAGCGAGCAGATATAGATACCCCCCTTCCGAATGGCACAATGACGCGCAGCCTATACACATAGGGACAGGGGCTCGCACTATACCCGTGTCGGTTGAGCCCCTCTAGCATCCTTTCGGGTAACCTCTAACAAGTTAGAAAAGGTCTTCATACTGAGCTAACGCCAGAGCCATTATAGCCCTCATGGTTGCACTGATGTCTCGGTTATCACTTACAGATAAATCATCAAGTTGCTAAATAATCATTTTTTTCATTTATTACTTAACATTAATCTAGTCACAGGATCATGGTTACAGAATTAAAATTCAAATGCTCTACTTGCCTTAATCCAATTGCTCTTGCTGATCTTGCTAACTCTGTTGGTCCTACTTGTTGCCAAAGTTCTGATCTTTATCACCAAAAACTGTTCTCCATCTAAACTCGATCATTGATCACCAACACACAACAATCAAAGACAAACATACACAAAGCAAACAAAGCTACAATTAGAACAATACACCAATCAATAAAAAGATCTGGAAACTAATCTACCCATTGCTATGATCAAACAGACGCGAAAAACACTCTAATCGGAGCTATAGTGAAAAAGAAATAACTACCAAAAGATTTATTAGAGTAAATACTATGTGCTTGTTATTTTAATTACAAAACCATGCGAAGGTTGTCATTTTACATTTTAATTGAAAAGCCGAGTTACAAGTCAAATTTGCACACATGTCTCATATTATTTAAGTCATTTGAACCTTACTTTAAAATAGAAATAATCTAGTGAGAGCATCGATTAGGTTCAAACTAAGCACATTGTATTTACGAAAATTAAATATAGTTAAGTTGGTATTACGAAACTAACATTTATTATAAAAGAGTTGTGTAAAACCTATATTAATTTTTAATTAGAACCTAGTTGCATAAACATTATCCAAATTAATTTTTAATTATAAACACATAAATATTGACCTGAGTAACGTGACTACGAGGCTGCATATTTTATTACTACGGATGTAAAGGAAAACGAAGAAACTAGTTTAGAGCTAAAAAAATTAGCTACAAAGGTTCAGAGTACCACGATCCCATGTCTATGTTCAGATCAGTAAGTCTATGCGCATAGTGTAAAATACTATTTCTTGAGTTGAGACGTAAAGAAGAAAGATGATTTATTTTGGAAGAATAACATAGGCGTGATATCAGCATCAACGCTTAGATCAATAAAGAAATTGACAAGGAGGTGCCGCTGAACTTTTATTAATCGGCCAGGAGTCTGCCGATGGACAGGCTCTGGACAATAAAAGTATGAGGGATTGCAATAGCGGAGATAACTTCGTACTTGTGAGTGCATCGTGTTGGCGAGAGTACGATGGAACCAGTGGCTAGGTCCTCGAGAAGTCATCGATGGACGGAGGCCACGGTTACAGCAGCGCTCAGTATGGTGCGCGGGCGGCGACCGTAGACGCAGCGCGCAGGGCCATGGAACAGGGCCGGAACGTTATGAAACAAGGAAGACATATTTGATGGTGAAAACAAATACATGAAAGAAAAGAGATATAAGCACGTACTAGATGTGTCCCTATCAGATGTAGCTGACCAGATTAAATGATCCACATCTTTGATGGCCGGTGGTCGGACTCCACGTCTGTCGCCGATGAGATGAGGATGGTTATACAACACAATCAAAATAAATTTACTATCTTAGGAATTTTCAAATTAGAGATTCTCTTAGGGTAGTTTTGGTATGCTTTGCCCAAAAGGTCGGTACGTATAAATAGAGAGAAAAACTCTTCACATCTAGATTAACTAGCAATATGGTACTAATTGATGATCTTCCATCTTTACTAATAGGCCTAAATAAAATTAAAGCCCATTAGTAAATAAAGACAAAGGCCTTTGATAATCGGTGGAAAATAAGATATTTATTATTTTCGAAATTAATTAATTTTATGGATAAAATAATTCTAGAAAAGTCCAGAATTATTATTTAAACTGTGAAAAACATTCCAAAAACTCCAAATTTTTTGTAAAAATTCTCAGAGACAATATGAAACATGAGGAACTCAAATAAAGTATTTGGAGCACATGATAAGATTATTTGGAGCATCTAAAAATTAGATTATGCTTACAGAAAAGTGAGAACAAGTTCTAGAAAAAGGTGGTAACTTTTCAAAGAAGTTTGTAGAACTGCTTGATTTACGAGGAACTAAAAGAAGTGATTTGGATAACAAAGAAAATATTTTAGGAAGCTCCTAATAAAAACTTGAGCAGAGAAACAAGGAATTTGGTTATAGATAGAGATAAAGACGTACTGGTCAGGGAAGATCGATCTACTAAACGCGTTTTAAAAACTTTGCTCACTCAACACATAAAAGTGCAACAAGCAAACATCACATCAAAACATATGCACCAGCACGTATGCATAATAATATTGCTAAGCCTTATGATAAATTTCAATTTAATGAAAAATATTATTTTTCCTATATTTTCATGAGCACAAAAATACAAAATTAAAAATTTTATCTATATTTCAAAGGAGTAAATTTTAGGGTGTTACAATTGGGTTGACTACTCTTGTGGTCGCTAATTCACTTGAATTCTTATAAATTGGACGGTTTTGTTAAAAAACAATATTATGGGGAGCCCCTAGTTTGAGAAATTGCCTAGTAAATTAGAATTTTCTCTCTTTGTGAAATTCATCGTCAAGCAACTCCGACGACTTTTCTGATGAGCTTTTCTCGCCACCACGATCGTCATGGGTCATTCTCTACACCATGTTGCTCATTGGCTGCTTTCCTGCTGTCTTGAAGTCCGGCCAGAACCACCACCGTATTGCCAGTGCCCTTGCTCCTCAACGAGACTCGCAAGAGGCATCTGTGGGCAAGCCGCCGCACCACCACGATCACTTATCATTGCCTGATTTATGGCTCGGTGTTCATCCATCACTCGAGGTGAGAATACTACCACCTTCCCTACCCTTTAGGAGTTTTATTTTAGATTGCATCTATATCTCTTGTGCCCTGTTACATCATCGCTTAGCTTCTGTTTTCTCTGCATATCAATAGATACACTCCTCGTTCTCCGATTTTGCCAAGCTCCCAGGGCCAAAATTCTGCCGGTGTACATCCACTGTCGCTAGAAGCCAGAGTCAGCGCCACAAGTTTCATCTTGTCTTGGCTCGATCAAGAGTGGATCTGTATCAAGCAGGCTGTTCATCCATCCCTACACTATTGCACATCCCGTTGGCTTGCAAGCACACATGCAAGCTACCAACTCATGTGCCATGCTGATGCTTGTATATATACACACCAGCAATCTATCCATGCACTATCAGTCTACGACATAAAGAACTAGCTAATGATAGGACCACCCTTTTACATCCATGTAAGCCTTTGTCTATCTACCTTATTTTAATTAGTCTTTTTTTTTCTGCGCTAGTTTCGTAAAAACGCCATCTACATGTTAGTGTCAATATTCATCATGTCACCAGTTTATGTGTTTATAATCAAACAATAATTTAATTAATCTATGTGGAACTAGTTTTTATAAATAAAAGCAACATACACATGTTGTTTTTCAAATAAGTTTTAACATGATTAACTGCTAACTTAAATATGTTTCTAAATTGCAAATTGTTTAGTCTAAACACACATATTAAATTTTGTTACATGCTCTCTCACATATCAGTTTGTATTTGTAAGTTAAAGTTGAATTGGCCTCAATGATATTAAAATATTTATATTTGAAATATGACTAGATTGAACTTGGTATTTTAACTAAAAATATAATTTGACTAAGTTAATATCCGGCACATGATTTTATTTAAAGCCATGCGCCCAGTCTTTTCTTTTAAAATATAAAACTTTCGGTAGTCAATTTGTTTTTATTGTAGCTCCGATTAGCGTGCTTTTCGTGTCTGTGTGTTTGTAGTAATGCGTAGATTAGTTTTCAAATATTTCTATTGATTGGTGTACTGTTTTAATTTATTTCTATTGTTTGCTTCATGTATGATTGCATAGATGCTTGTGTGGTGCTTTATGATCATGTCCAGTTGGTGAGCTATACGTGGTGATCAAGAAGTAGTTCATTGAAGGTTGAAACTAGAAGAAGGATCCAAGTTTAAGTAAAGTTTAAGGCAAGTATAGCATGGGATTATCCTTGTTTCCTAATAATTATAATCACGTAATTCATATTGCATGTGTCAGCTTGTTAAGGATTTCCTAGTTTTGATCTTATACCTTGTCACCTATGAGTTTTGCATTGGGTAGCTTATGCTAGTGCTCCACTAAACCATGATCTTGTAATTTGATTAATGGAACTGTTGACACCGTTTTTGACATGAATTGGGATAGTCAGTGAAGCTTGAATCGGTAGTCAAAGAAGTAATGAGTCTGGCCGATAAGGAGATTGCCGATAGCCAATGATGCCGATGACAGGACAACAGGGGGAAGATGTTGCTAAGTCTGGCGGAAGTTGCCGATCATTGCCGATTGCTAATGATTGCCGATACCGATGACGAAAGGTATGGGAGTTGTTAAAAGAGATACAGGGCGTGTGCCGATGACAATGAAGGAAGGTGTGGGGTCGCTAGGAAGACAGCAGTGATATGCCGATCACCATGGTTATTTTCCATATTTGTTAGGGTTTATTTACGTACGAGTCCTGTTTGGTCTAGAATTAAATCCTAGTCGTATACGGTTGTAACTCTTTAGGACAGAGTATAAATATAGGCCCAGTTGCAATGTAAGAAGGACAATCAATCAATATCATACACAAGTTTTACATCTACTGTAACATCTACTTTTTGACGACTTCGTCAACTCGCATGTTTTCTTTTGTTTACGAGTTCTTAAGGACTCATCGAGCAATACTCGGCAAATTCTCGAGTTCCGCGTGAATACCTCCTGGCCGTGGCATCCGGGCGCATCGCTGTTGTCGGGACCAAAGTATTCGAGTTATCACCTTTGTCGATTGTCAGGTCAAATCGGCTGGCACGCCTCAACGTTTGAATTGGGTATTAGCCTTTTGTGTTTGCAGAACTATTTTTGCATCAACACATCTTTTGGCATTCCTGGTGGGACCAATTTATCAAAAAAATCAACATGGCTACTGCTGATCTCGACACGGAGAATGTCATTGCTGTGACAGAAGACGATCTTAGGGACGAGCAAAAGCAGACTATGCAAAGGGCTATGGAGGAATACAAGCAACTTTGCTTGAAGTCCTTCAGCGTCAACAGGAGCGGGGAAGTTATCGAGAAGCAAGAACTTTCGATGCCTCAGCAGGTTACTTTTGATCCCAATCCTAGAAAATTACAAGACATGGTTGATAATGCTATCAATCGTGCTTTGATTAATCACTCCAATGTGCTGTCTAATACTATTTACAATGTTGTGGCTAGAACTTTCAAAGAAGGACAGACACCACCACTATATGCTGGCCCGACCTATCATTAGCCAGGGTTGTCATTGTTGACGGTCCTTAAGTACCAAATATAATCATCAAATAAATAAAGAAAAAGATCCAAATGCAACCAACACCCAGACTTAGGGTTTTATCTGACAGAATTCCACGAGTTTTAGTGTTTGTCTATTTCGCAGGGCGTTATCAGGAAATACGGAGGAAAGGCCGACACGTTGGGTTTACATAGAGATATTAACGTGTGCGGCAATTTTCTATCATCTAGAAGACTCCAGAAGCCACGGGAACGAACGGGAGGCCAAGCGGGCCCCGGGTCAAGGCGCCCGCCCTCCCACCATGGGTGCCCGCCCTACTAAAGGAGCCAATCAGGCTCCGCCTCGCGGATCGTGCTCCACCGCCTTTGAGGATCAAGGAAAACCATGCGATTAAGGTCGTTTTGATCCGACGGCCCACGTTCATTTTGAAGGGCTATATAAGCAGGCCCCTGGCCCCTGGAGAACATATCTCTTCTACAGAATCAAAGCTAGGGTTTCAATTATTGATCCAAGTAGAGAGGATCCCTCTAGTTCATCTAGTTCTAGTTCTAGTTCATCTAGTTCTAGTTCTAGTTAGTTCTAGTTGTAATCTAGAAAATAGGAAGAGAGAAGAGGAGAGCGGAGGAGGAGCCAGATCTGTCAGATCTTCATCAACATTGTACTTTTGCAACAACTTGTTCGTTCTTCATCGTTCTCCAAGTTCTTCAATTCATAATTCCTGAGTTATTTAATTACTTTTATATACATTCAAGTTATTTATTGGATTCCCACTTGCATCAAGTGCTCTAGTCTTTGCAACACTAGAGTAGTAATTAATAGATTAGACGTGGTCTTTAGTCTTGCAATTACCAGGAATTACACCCAATCCTGCGGATTGTTGTGGTAGCCCTAGGGTAGTGACAGCCCTAACGGTCGACGTATTCCACCTCGTTCGGATCGGTGTTTGTAGGACCGTAGTCAGAGCTTCCTAGCCCCCTTCTCATCTCTTTCTGTGGTTAGTGTTCTAATGTCCCGAAATAAATAATCTTTGAAGTAATTCTTGATTCTTAGATTAACTAGAGAATTCTCAGGAAACTTCCTCTCTTCCCACCAAAAATAATTATATAGTTATCCTTGGGCGATCTTGAATCTTAATTCGTACACTCACGTTCCCTGTGGAAAATTGATACTCTGGAATACTCCCGGATGAAAGCTACATCGGTATACGTGCGCTTGCGGATTTTTCTGTTTGCGTTTAAAATACCCAACAAGCTTTCTGGCGCCGTTGCCGGGGAACGGTAGCTGTGCTATTTTCGAACCAAGTTGTCCGTGTATCCTTTTTCTTTTCCTTTTTTTTACCACACTCACCTTACCATTTTTACCATACCACATGGATTTCACTCCTATCTATAAATTCTTTGCTCCAAAGGGCGAGTTATTAGAGCCACCACCATCATCACATCCAATTCTTACGGCTGGCAACGACCTCGGCCCTGATCTAATAGCCATGATTCAGGAGCAACCCTTCTCTGGGCAAGTAGATGAAGATCCATACACCCACCTTAAAGAATTCGAGCAGCTGTGCTCTTGTCGATCTATTTCCGGCATGACACAAGAAACCCTTAAATGAAAATTATTTTCGTTCTCCCTCTTGGGAAGAGCAAAAAAGTGGTATGCTCATTCTGTAGGAGGCGTTAATGGAAATTGGGATGAACTTCAGGGCAACTTTTGTCTCGCTTTCTTCCCATTTTTTTGAATCACTGACCTTAGAATCAAAATTCTTACATTCAAACAAAAAGAGAAGGAAACTTTATTAGCAGCTTGGGCTAGGTTCACAAGCCTTACCAATTCCGGTCCAAACCTTTCCCTGCCTGACGAGGTACTGTACTACCACTTTTATCGTGGTCTAAACAAGGAAGCTACTCTTCACCTCGACATTGCTTCAGGAGGCTCATTCACACACAAACTCATAGATGAGGGGAGAGCTATCCTAGAGAGAATCCTTGACAGTACCCCTTACACAGGCATTTATGATGAGTTTCCTGAAGATGAAAAAGAAGTCGAGCCTAATCCTGAACCAAAAGACGAGGAACTTGCAACCGAGTTAGAAATTCCACCTGACGCATCTATTAATTTGGTTGTAGAGAAACCTCCTGAGAAGGGATTGCAAAACCAACTAAGGGATGATGAACCACCACCTTTAGAGCATCCCTTTGAATTCGAGGAAGATCTTTTTGAAGATTATGGAAACACCTCGAATTTTCCTATCCAAACACGACCTCTAGCAGGGACCACTCAGTCCGTTCTAAGAGTAGAATCTGTTGACATAGAACACATAAAAAACCTTTTGGCTATTCTGAGTTATGAATGGCTAACAGAAGCAGAGCTGTCTCCTGAGGTAGACCGGATCATCACTCCTTCAACCATTCTTCTGTGCCAAATTAGAGGGTCCGCTAGGAAGGTCCACTACAATCCATATGTTGGGATAAATGTCATTTCCAAAGAGTTAGCTGACACTCTTTATCCCAACGAGTCCATAACCGCATCTTAAAACTTTTACAAAGTCCATCTCGATTAATTCTAGAAAGCCATGGGGTATTAAGGGCACTTCCTGTTAGAATCAAGGACTCTGGAATATGTCTAGATTTTCACATTTTTGACATACTGGAGATTCCTCTCTTGATTGGCAGACGAATCATGAAACTTCTACAAGAAGAACCACAACGAGGTCATTTAGACTTCAAGGTTGGGAATTCCACTATTGTTGTTCCTCTTGCTA
Organism: Sorghum bicolor; assembly: GCF_000003195.3. Taxonomy (NCBI): domain Eukaryota; kingdom Viridiplantae; phylum Streptophyta; class Magnoliopsida; order Poales; family Poaceae; genus Sorghum; species Sorghum bicolor. The sequence goes on from NC_012876.2 coordinate 43,317,209, forward strand.
GATCAATTAACACGATAGTGGAACCCAAACTTGAACCAGATCCAATTGCGGAGATCTTAATGTTGACTCAAGAGGAGTGGCCCAACCATTCTTTAATCATGAACACTTTGTTCAAGAAGAAGAAGAATTGGTAGAACCTGTTGAGCTAGACAAAAATGAACAACCTTCACCTCCTTTGATAGAGTTCAAACCTCTTCCTTCTAGCCTTAGATATGTTTTTTACACAACAGCCCAAAAACTCCAGTAATTATCAGTGACAAGCTTTCCAATTATGAAACACAACAACTTGTCACTGTTCTTGAAAGGCATAGATCAGCATTTGGCTACTCTCTCGAAGATCTCACGGGCATTAGCCCCATTCTTTGCACTCATTGTATCCCTATTGATCCCAATTTTACACCTTCAAGGGACCACAACGGAGAATTAACAGTGCTATGTGAGAGGTTGTTAAGAAAGAGGTCCTCAAACTCTATCATGCTGGGATTATTTATCCTGTGCCACATAGTGAGTGGGTTAGCCCTGTCCAAGTAGTGCCAAAGAAAGGAGGAATGACGGTCGTTAGGAATGAGAAGAATGAACTCATCCCTCAACAAATTGTCACTAGGTGGCGTATGTGTATTGACTATCGAAAACTCAACAAGGCTACAAAGAAAGATCACTTTCCGTCACCCTTTATTGATGAAATGATGGAACGGCTTGCAACCCACTCTTTCTTCTATTTCCTTGATGGTTATTCTAGATATCACCAAATCCCAATCCACCCAGATGACCAAGAAAAGACTACCTTTACATGCCTGTATGTAACTTATGCATACCGATGAATGTCGTTCGGATTGTGCAATGCTCCAGCTTCTTTCCAACGGTGCATGATGTCTATTTTCTCGGACATGATTGAGAAGATCATGGAGGTTTTCATGGATGATTTTACCGTCTATGGCAAAACCTTCGATCATTGTTTGGAGAATTTAGATAGAGTCTTGCAGCGATGTGAAGAAAAGCACTTAATCCTGAACTGGGAGAAATGCCATTTTATGGTTTAGGAAGGAATAGTGCTAGGACATAAAGTGTCCGAACGTGGTATAGAGGTGGACAAAGCAAAGATTGAAGTTATTGAAAAACTTCCACCTCCTATGAATGTGAAAGGAATCCGTAGCTTTTTGGGACATGCAGTGTTCTATAGACGCTTTATCAAGAATTTCTCTCAAATTGCTAGACCCCTAACTAGTCTCCTAGCTAAGGATGCACCTTTCATCTTTAGTGATGAGTGTCATGAATCTTTTCAAACTCCTAAGAAAGCACTCATCTCAGCCCCGATTATCCAACCACCTGATTGGAATCTTCCTTTTGAGATCATGTGTGATGCTAACGATTTTGCGATTGGTGCCGTTTTAGGACAAACTAAGGATAAAAATCATTATGCCATATCCTACGCTAGCAAAACCCTGTCTGGACCACAGCTTAATTACACTACAACTAAAAAAGAGCTTTTGGCTGTTGTCTTTCCTATAGACAAGTTTAGATCTTACTTAGTGGGGGCAAAGATAATCATCTATTCAGACCATGCTGCTCTCAAGTACCTCCTCACTAAGAAATATGCTAAGCCTCATCTAATTCGATGGATTCTTCTACTCCAAGACTTTGACATAGAAATCCGAGATAGGAAGGGAGTAGAGAATTCCATAGCCGACCACTTGTCTAGGCTTCAATATAAGGAAGCACATGATGAGCTTCCCATAAATGACTACCTAAGGGATGACACCCTGCTTAAGATAACACATGCAGATCCATGGTACGCAGACATCATAAACTTTATAGTAAAAGGCTATGTCCCACCTCGTACAAACAAAAGGAAGTTGCTTCACGATAGTCGTTTCCACCTTTGGGATGAGCCATATCTTTTCCGAGTCTGCGCTGATGGACTCTTGCGAAGGTGTGTTCCTATGGCTGAGGCTACTCAAATTATGGAAAGATTCCATGCCTCGCCATATGGAGGACACTATGGAGCATTCCGGACACATGCTAAAATTTGGCAAAGTGGCTTTTTCTAGCCAACGATGTTTGAAGATACAAAGGACTTTGTCAGGAGATGCGACCGATGTCAAAAACATGGGAATATCAACTCACGAAATGAAATGCCTCTCACAAATAATCTTCAAGTAGAACTTTTTGATGAATGGTGTATTGATTTCATGGGGCCATTCCCTATGTCTAGGAATTGCGATTATATCTTAGTAGCTGTGGACTACGTGTCCAAATGGGTAGAAGCCCTACCTTGTCGATCAGCTGATTCAAAACATGCCAAGAGAATGTTCCATGAAGTAACCTTTCCTCGCTTTGGTATACCCCGGATAGTTATAAGCGATGGAGGTTCCCACTTCATCGACAAAATCTTCCAGAAATACCTAGCCGATCATGGAGTTCGACACAACATCGCAACACCATACCATCCTCAGACTAGCGGTCAAGCCAAAACATCTAACAAACAAATCAAAAATATTTTACAAAAGTCCGTAGATGAGATGGGTAAGGGGTGGAAGGACAAACTTTCTGATGCACTTTGGGCATATAGAACTGCATCCAAAACACCCATAGGCATGTCACCTTATCAACTTGTATATGGAAAAACTTGTCATTTGCCTGTGGAAGTAGACTTTAAGGCTCATTGGGCACTCAAGAAATGGAACATCGATCTCCACCTCGCTAGCGAGAATCGTCTGATGCAACTATCTGAGCTAGAAGAATGGAGAGAGAAAGCCTACCACAATTCAAGGATCTATAAAGAGAGAACAAAACGATGGCATGATAAGAGAATCAAGCACAAGGAGTTTAAGCCTGGAGATAAGGTTCTACTATTCAATTCAAGAGTTATGCTCTTTGGGCATGGTAAGCTACTAAGTAAGTGGGATGGACCATACAAGGTTATTGACACTTCAACTCATGGAGCCATTACCATCCAAGACGACATAGGTAACACTTTTAAGGTAAATGGTCAACGCTTGAAAATCTATCTCGAGCCACAAAACAACAAGGTAGGGGAACTTGATGTGATTGAGTTCATAGAATTCTCACATTAAGCTCTCATAAACTCTAGACAATTACCTAACCCTTAAAATGCTCCACGAGTTTTGATGTCTATTTGGGTTGTGCAGGATTTTGAGGCTTAATAAGAATGAGACCGAACATGCAGGCCACAAGAGTGAACAACTATGTCCACATCCTGCTTGGGGGAGGCACCCCCACGTGTATCTAGATAAGTATTACTTTTCTTTCTTGGTTTTATTTACTAGTATTCAGAAATAAAAAAATGCATAACCATGAAACCAAACAAAGTTTTTATTTTGAGTAATATACAATAGTTTTGTGTAATCCTAAGTTTTAAATAAAATAAAAAGAAAGTTTGATCCAAGTCTAGGTAATTGACAAACATGATATGAGAAGGTCTGAGCTACTATTTAACTTGTTCCAAGTTTCGCTAGAGTTCTATAGATTTTATCTTTTGAAAATCTAAAAATTCAAAAAAAAGATCCTATTTGACATAATACCTAGAGTCTTATAAGATATAAATATTGAAACTGTGGGCACTTGCTTTGTTCAAGCCATTGTTAATTCTTGTAGTTTTGGTTGAGAGAATAATCATGCTCCAAAGATCAAGATCTTTTTTGTTTTAAAAATATAAAAGATTCACTCTTTCGAAGTATTATTGCGTTAGAGGCATGAGACTATGCAAAATTTTAATTCAAAAAAAAGACTGAGATGAGAGGTAAAAATGGACAAGTGTCCGAAGTAGAATTAGGGGTACAAAGATACCCACTTGAGTGGAAAAAAAGGACACGTGTCCGATAGTAGAATTAGGGGTACTTAGTGCCCACTTAAAAAAAAGAGAAGAAAAAAAGAAGAAAAAAAAAGAGAGAGAGACTGAAAAAAACAAAGAAAAAAATGATAGCCCATGGTCCCTCTAATAAGCAATATGCCAGTAAGAGATGACAAACTTTTCAAAAAGGTCAAAGTTCTTGATCTAGAAGTATGACATTCTGTTGATGCAAAAGCTGACCTAAAACACGAAGGGCTAATACCCGATTTAAACGTTAAGGCGTGCCAGCCGATTTGACCTTACTATCGGCAAAGGTGGTAACTCGAATACTTTGGTCCCGACAACAGCGATGCGCCCGGATGTCACGGCCAAGAGGTATTCACGCGGAACTTCAGAACACGCCGAGCTCAAGTCGATGAATTCCTTAGAACTCGTAATGAAAAGGAAAAAGTATGACAAAATCATCGAAAAAGTAGATGCTTGGAATATGAGTAAAATCGTGTGTTTGATTGATTGAAAGATATCGATTACAAAGCTCTAAGGTCCATATTTATACCCTGCTCGAAGAGCTACAACCAGATACAACTAGAACTCGAATTCTAAATTACACAGAATCCGTATACAAAACGATTTAAATAACTAAGGAAAACATAAAACTACACCCCCGTGACAAACTGGAACACCTCTACAAACCGATCGGCTCCTTTCAGACTCTCCCTCCATATCATCGGCAGACTCCCTTGTCATAGCCATCGGCACAGACACATCATCACCTGTGGACTTAGTCACGTTCTACCCTTCCTCCATCAGCAACCACCTTCATCGGCAACTCATCCTGTAGATCAAACACCACCGTCTTATCTTGCCGGCCTATACTTCACCAATCATGGATACAGGCCCAAAAATGGTGTCAACACATGCCCCCCAATTTCAGAGTATAAAATCATTAATGCTCCAAAATTCTCCACAGTAATGATGCCTTTCCGCAATTAATGCTCCTAATCCGGTAAGCTACAGCCTTAATCCGCACAACTCTGATTTGATTCTTCTACAGATTTCTCGAAATCCTCAACTTCCCAGACGGACATTTCCATTTTAATCGCGCATCGGCAATATTACCGTTACGAGGATTTGCCGATGGACCGATCAGGACGTCCTTATCCTATCCCCCAAACGGCTATCTCCACTTCATTCGCCCATCGGCAATATGACCGTTACAAGGCACTGCCGACGGACCGACCAAGATATGCCGCACAGTAAAATATCTCTAGAAAATGACTGCTTCCTGTCAAATCACCTACGCAATCCCATGATTACCGTGCGAACAGTTACCATATCTGCCTGAGTACCCTCGGATTTCACGGATACGGCGAAGAGATAAGTCAAATTTGCCCCTGCCCGTTTTATCGTATAAATAGTTCCTTCTCGGGTACTCCTTCTCCATCACATCATTCCACAACTCCAACTCCACTTTCCCGGCGGCGGCGCTGTTCAAGAACTCCAAGATCTCCAACGAAGTCCCTTCTTTACCAACTCCGGAGCCCTCGATCATCCTCCTCGTGACAAGATAGCCGTCAACTTCATCGTTCCTGAGGTCAGTTCTTTACTCCATCTCTTGTACTTTTCCTCATACCCCTGTTCATCCGCAATCCATTTTACTGAATATTTCCCTTTTTTTCTTTGTTTTTTCTTTTACCTTCAAAAACATTAGGATTTGTCCAACAAAATTGTCATCCCCACCGATCAACCACACCTCCAATGCCTTGGCCCGTTAGGGGATCCAGATCCAACCGACCTCATTAATGCAGAAACCAACAGGATCCCTTTTAGAGCCGAGAACTTTTCTTTGGATCTGTGGAAGGATACTTTCCGTTCTTGGCCCAGCCCTACCGTGGGGTGGAAGGATTGGTTCTTGAGGGTCACCAACTCAATTGAAGTCCAGTGGGGCGAGAGAAAGCTAGACCAATGCATTAGGTTGTCTATTGCCGATATGCATATAAATGAATCACTGCTGATAGCTGCATCATATTTCTAGTCAGACACGCTCAATGCTTTTGTCTTTGGCCATGGCCCTGCTTCTCCTACCCTTGCCGATGTAGCCATGCTTACTGGCCTAGATGTATCCTCTGCCGATAGCACCCATTTCTTCGATACCAAACCCAAGGCCAAGGTAGAAACTCGTGCCATCGACGGTTGGTCGGGGTACATCCAGAAATACAGCAAAACAGGCCCTGTCAACATAAAAGAGCAGACATGCTTCCTGAACATGTGGTTAGATAAATTCGTGTTCTGCGGCCGATCGGCAGGACCAACTTCCGTCTATCTAGCAGCAGCAGAAAACCTGGCCAATGGTGGCTGATTCCCTCTCGGCCGATATCTGCTCGGGGCAGCCTACCACCTCCTTCACCAAGTAACCAGGAAACTCTTACTCGGCCAGTCTATCGGTAACTTGGGAGGTCCTTGGTGGTTCATCAACATGTGGCTCAGCCTCCACATGCACAAGCGCCTTGAGTTCAACCTCTTCGCACAGCGCTTTCCAAGGGATATAGCCGAGGACTATGTACTGGATGAATAAGAATCGGCAACACGTCCTCCCCTAAACTTTGGTGAGGCTGTCATAGCTCTGCCTGGTACAGGAGGTAATCCAGATTAGGTTAGCCGATTCTTCCAAACTTTGTACGAAGGTTTGGCCAGAGATGAGCGAGCATGGTTGGCCTATGACGACCCAGACACTATGTTCCCCCTGGTTTTCAACCCATTCAATGATGCTCTCGACAAGGATCACGAAGTGATGATGGCACTGGTCACTCCCCGAGCGATACCAGTGAATTTCTTTGGCAGTGGGAAAACCTCCCCTCAAACTTATGAATTTTATAACCCATCGGCATTAGCTCGTCAATTAGCTTTCGGCCAGCTGCCGATTGCACTCTGTTACGCCGATGTGATAAAATCGAGGGAAACCATCACCAGCCTCCTTGAATGGATTCGAGTAGCCCAACTGCCGTCAAGTGCCGACATAGATGTAGATTTGTCAGAATGGGTTCCAGCCGCCTTTATCACTCAGGCATACAAGCAATGGTGGGTAGAATGGAAGGAGCATCTGTTCTGCAAATCGGCCCTCTCGTACCGCGGTATGATCGATCCTGAGTACGAGGTCCATGATGATGCTGTAAGTATCTTTGAACCGATGTTCCAATTCTCTCGATTTCACTTCCATCGGTGATTTGCTTTTGCATCGTTTTGCAGGTTGACGACACCCCTCCATCGGTCAGCAGGAGTGGCAAGCCGATTGACCTGTTTGCATCGGGTCCAATCTCTTCAATCGGCCACAACGCTCCTACCTTGGCTGCCATCGTGCATCGAGGTATACGCCTCAAGAAAGTTACCACCAAAAGAACTCAGACATCTCCATCGGTGGCTGCCTCCGCCTTGGCACAGGCTTTCAAGGTATACTTTCAATTTTTACACCAATTTCATTCTTATGTCTGTTGCACTTGCACTCACAAATCTCCCTTCCTATATCAGCAAACCAGTGCATCAGCAAGGACCAAAAGTAAAGGTGCTGATGCCCCCCAGTCCAGCCAGTAGAAGAGAAAGGGCGCTAAAGGTAGCAGAGCACAAGCAAAACACCAGAAAGTAGCAACTCCCCCTCCTCCTCCGGTATCTCCAATTCTGGTGGAATCTTCTCTTTCTTCTCCAGAAGCATAGACACAGCAAGCACCATCTCTCCCTCCAGTGCAAGAAGCACCGCAAGTAGAAGAACCCCAACCAGAAGAACCTCAACCAGAAATCAATCAGCCAGAAGTCATATCGGCTGATGTGCAAGAACAAACCACCGATCCAGTAGGTTCCATTATAGCATCGGTGGTCTCTTCCATCCAGACAAGCATTGCTCCTCCTCAAGGTAACACGCTTTTATAATATTGTTGCCGATGAACTTATTTTTTCTGCTTTATAACCACTTCTGTTAATTTTTCAGCTGACGTAGTTCCATCGGCAACTCCAGCCGATCAACCCGTGGCTCCATCGGCATCTTCGAGTCAGAGGCAAGAGATTGCCCTAAAGCAAGTAAGTTATCCAACCTCTGTTTGCATCATTTATCAATACTTGGCCACAGAATAACTCATTCTATTTCTTTTTCAGGAGCAGGACTCTCCCGACAGCTTGTTCTCTTTCGCCATCGAAATCTCCGAAGATGAGGGTGAAGAAGCAAGTTCTTCTCGGGCAGTTATGATCACATCGGCAGAAATCAGGGCGAAACTGGAAGAATTATCGGCTCTCCTCCACCAAGACACAGCCCAGCTAGTCGATGATTCTGATCCGGCCAAAGCTTTATTCAAGACTCTGAGAAGCCAAATCCCCGCCGATGCTGAAGAAGTTCTTTTCCAAGCGGCACACCTGGAGAGCCGTCAACTGCAGTACCAGAGGGCTGCCCAGCGCCTTGCTGACAGAGCCGCTCAGACTCGTCTTTCCGAGGAGATGATGAAAGAAAAGATTCTGACCGATGAGAAGCACAAGAACATTGGCACCCTGAAGTCCTCAGGAGATGCACTGAAGCCCTGTTGGCAGAACTCAAGCAAGTGGAGGATGCCCTATCCCAAGCCCAACAGGAAGAAAGCCAACTGCTAGAGACCATTAAACTCCTTGAGCAAGAGCTAAATGCCCATGGTCGCAAAGCACTGCAGCTGAAGAAGAAGTTGAAGCCGATAGAAGGTTCTGCTGATGAGGACGTCAAAGAAATAGAAGCAGCGAACCAAATCCGCCTACGTGCCATATCGGCCATCCAAGCGTTGCTAAACATGTGAGCCCTTCATCAGTAAAATACTCGCCTCTCTCTGCTTCCTAACCTTCTTGATATTTAGTCTAGCCGATATGACTGTTATCGGCATCTTTTGAGACATTAAGCCCGGTCCCAGATACATTTCAATCCAGCCGATAGGAGTGTTATCGGCATTTAAACTCTTATGCATCGACCCATATACTTGGGTAATACTTCTTCGGATATTTGCCATTTAATGCTCTAGGAAATTCAACTCCTTCGAGAGTTTCTAAAATGTAGGCATTGCCAGGAGCCAATCGACTTATCCGATAGGGACCCTCCCAATTGGGAGACCACTTCCCAAACTTTGAACTTTTAGTCCCGATCGGTAAGATCAACTTCCATACTAAGTGTCCATTGGCAAATTCTTTAGCCTTTACCTTCTTATCATACCATCTGGCAACTCTTTTCTTATTCTCTTCTATACTCATCAAAGCCCTCAGCCGATGTCCTGCTAGATCGTCCAACTCGTCTATCATCAAAGTAGCATAATCATCGGCAACCAACTGATCTTGAAAAGATATTCGCCTAGACCCAGCCTTAATCTCCCAAGGTAATACTGCATCACACCCATACACCAACTGATAGCATGAAACCTTGGTCGATCCATGACAAGCCATCCGGTATGACCATAAAGCTTCATTTAACAACGTGTGCCACCTTCTAGGATTTTCTTCAATCTTCCATTTAATAAGATTAATAATTCCTTTGTTAGACGCCTCAGCCTGGCCATTGGCTTGACCATAGTAAGGAGAAGAATTCAACACTTTAATCCCCATGCCGATTGCGAATTCATCAAACTCCCCTGATGTAAACATAGTGCCTTGATCGGTAGTAATTGTTTGAGGAATCCCAAATCGGTAAATAATATGCTCTTTTACAAAATCAATCATATTGGCCGATGTGACTTTCTTCAAAGGAATAGCTTCAACCCACTTGGTAAAATAATCTGTGGCAACTAGAATAAACTTATGCCCTTTGCTAGATGGTGGGTAAATCTGGCCGATCAAATCGATAGCCCATCCTCGGAACGGCCAATGCTTTATAATAGGGTTCATAGCCGACGCAGGCGCCCTTTGAATATTACCAAACTTTTGACATCCTTGACACCCTTTGAAATACTTAAAGCAATCTTCAAGTATAGTCGGCCAATAATATCCATTCCTCCTAATCATCCACTTCATCTTGAAAGCTAACTGATGTGCTCCACATACCCCTTCATGGATTTATCCCATGAAACTTCTAGCTTCATCATCACCCAAGCATCGAAGAAGAATCCCATCAATAGTTCGGTAATACAATTCATCTTCGAGGAGCACATACTTGGTGGCTTGAAACTGAACTCGTCTTTCGACTTTCCTGGATGGATCTTTCAAATAATCAATGACTTCTTTTCTCCAATCATCGGCACCAATTGCCGATATTGCATTAATCATAGGCTCATATCCCGAGGCACGCTGAGCCAACCGATTGGCCTCTTCATTATGCAATCGAGGAACATGCTCTAATTGGAAATCTTTAAATTCCTTTAACAATCGCATACTCCTTTCGTAATAAGTTATGAGGACTTCACTTCGGCATTCATAGCTCCCCGCCAATTGATTTATAACATGCATAGAATCCCCGAGGACTTCAACAGCATCAGCATGAACTTCTCTCAATAACTCTAATCCCTTTATCAAAGCTTGATACTCAGCCTAATTATTTGTCGACGTGGCAACAATCGGCAAGGAAAACTCATATTTCCTTCCTCGAGGGGAAATCAATACTGCGCCGATCCCTGCCCCCCGGTCACATGTGGATCCATCAAAGAAGAGCGTCCAAGGTACAATTTCCAAAGCTTCCACTTCACCGCAATGTTGAGTTACAAAATCGGCCATAACCTGTCCCTTAACTGCCTTAGCCGATTCATAACGCAGATCAAATTCCGACAGCGCCAAAATCCATTTACCGATCCTACCACTCATAATCGGTATAGATAGCATGTACCGGACCACATCATCCTTGCAAATAACAGTGCATTCGACCGATAGCAAGTAGTGTCTCAACTTGATACAAGAGAAATACAGGCACAAGCATAATTTCTCAATAGCTGAATACCTGGTCTCAGCATCAATCAACCTCCTGCTTAAGTAATAAATTACACGCTCTTTCCCTTCAAATTCTTGAATTAAAGCCGAGCCGATGACCATCCCATCGGTAGACAAATACAATCTGAAGGGTTTCCCTTGCTGGGGTGGAATTAGAACTGGAGGATTCACTAAATAATTCTTGATTTCGTCCAGAGCCAACTGTTGTTCTTTCCCCCAGACAAATTCTTGATCAGCTTTTAGTTTAAGAAGAGGACTGAAAGCACGAATTTTACCACACAAATTAGATATAAATCTCCTAATAAAATTTACCTTGCCGATCAAGGACCGGAGCTCAGTCTTGTTGGTAGGGGCAACTATTTTGTTGATAGCCTCAATAGATCTTCGACTGATTTCAATCCCCCTTTAATGCACCATGAAACCGAGAAACTGCCCTGCCGATACACCAAATGCACACTTATTGGGATTCATCTTCAAACCATGCTTCCTCGTGCACTCCAACACCTTTCGTAGATCGGCAAGATGCTTTGTGAAGTCCCCACACTTAACCACCACATCATCAATGTAAATTTCCACCAGCTTACCGATGAACTCGTGGAATATGAAATTCATGGCCCTTTGATAAGTAGCACCAGTATTTTTCAAGCCAAAGGTCATGACTACCCATTCAAATAACCCAACATGACCAGGACATCTAAAGGCAGTTTTTGGAATATCCTCTTCTGCCATGAATATTTGATTGTACCCTGCATTGCCATCCATAAAGCTAATGATCCGATGCCCAGCTGCAGCATCAACTAGTAGATCGGCAACTGGCATTGGGTAGCCATCCATCGGTGTAGCTCTGTTAAGATTCCTGAAATCAATGCAGACTCGAAGTTTCCCGTTCTTCTTGTAAACCGGAACAACATTGGAAATCCACTTGGCATACCGACACTGCCGAATAAATTTGGCTTCAATAAGTTTAGTTATTTCGGCCTTGATGTCAGGAAGAATATTAGGATTACATCGGCGAGCTGGCTGTTGATGTGGTCGAAATCCAGACTTGATAGGCAACCGATGTTCAACAATCGATCGGTCCAAACCAGGCATCTCAGTATAATCCCAAGCAAAGCAATCTTTATATTCCTTTAACAAATCAGTCAATTGCTGCTTACACTCAGGACTTAACTTAGCACTAATAAAAGTAGGTCTATGTTTATCACCACTACCTATATCTACTTCTACCAAATCATCGGCCGATGTGAACCCCTGGCCTAATTTTCCATCATCGGCGAACCTATCCATTAAAAACCATCTTCAGAACCGACTGCTTGGATCGGTGGAATTTCGTAATCGGCAACTTTGAGAAAATCCTTTTCCCAAGCTTCTCGTGAAATACACCTAGTCCTTTCATAGGTGTCTGCCTCTGCCGATGCGATGACATAAGAAGAATCTCCTGGGACAATCTCAATCTTGTCACCTACCCACTGGACCAAGCATTGGTGCATTGTAGACGGAATGCAACAATTAGCATGAATCCAATCTCTTCCCAACAGTAAATTGTAAGCACCCTTTCCACTGATCACGAAGAAGGTTGTCAGCAAGGTTTTACTGCCGATGGTCAACTCTACGCATATCGCCCCCTTGACTGGAGACACATTCCCTTCAAAGTCTTTGAGCATCATATCGGTCTTGGTCAGGTCTTGATCTCCTTTTCCAAGCTTCCGATACACTGCATATGGCATGATGTTGATAGCAGCCCCACCATCAACTAAAATCTTAGTCATCGGCTGACCATCAACCCTTTCTTTGACAAACAGAGCCTTAAGATGTTGCCTTTCATCATCGGCAGGCTTCTCGAAAATAGCTGTCATCGGATCCAGAGCCAGTTGAGCTATTTGGTCGGAGAATTCTACCTCATCACCACTGGATGGCGTGAGGAACTCTATGGGCAACATAAAGACCATGTTGGCATCTGCCGATAGGCCTTTCCCCTTAGGATCTGGTTGTTGCTAATCCCCAGACTGTCCAGAGTTCTCCCCCTTGTTCAACTCTTCTCGCCTTTCGCGCTGCAGTCTTCTCTTCTGAGTTCTGGTCAACCCCTCTGGACACCATGGGGGAAGTTGCTGTTGCTTTATTGCTAGGCGACGATTTTCCCTTGACTCCATCCGATAGGTATTAGCATCCCTTCAAAATATGAACTCATCGGGAACCCATGCATTAGCCATCTCTTCAAGTTCTTCTTGGTTCCTGGGAAAATATTCGACACGATCCCCAAGCCTGTCATGCACACTGAGCCTGCCCCCCAGCCGATCATGAACGGATGCTCTCCCCCTAATCGGCCCATTAAATCGCCGATCATCGCGGTAGTACCGATCGGACCTGTCATACCGGTCATAACCGTTGCACTCGGGACAATCTCTAACAGTGGGAAGTTTGATGTTCTCCTCCCAACATTGAATGAAGAACGGGCAATTCCAGTGATCCCTATGCCGATCCCACTCCTGTTGGCGTCTTTCCTCTTCCCGACGATAATCCTCTTGCTGGCGCCGATATCGGTCTTCACGTTGCTGCCAAGTCTCTCGAGGCCTCCTGTGAGTTATCACAATGCCAGATCGGGGAGGCCTTCCTGAGTTAGCTCCTTCCTAGATTAAACCTTTTCCCTTCGCATCGGCAGTGGTAACTTGATGTTGACGATCCACCGATGCGCTTCTTTCAGCTGCTTCTGATGTCAAGACCTTAGCCTTTGCCTTAGCATCTAGCATGTTTGTCGGAAAAGGATGTTGGTCAATCTTCATCGGCTTCTGGGTCTTGGAGCCGTCAAATTTGATCCTTCCAAATTCTATAGCCGATTGCAGCTGCTGTCTGAGAACCTTGCACTCATTAGTATCGTGAGAAGTTGCATTGTGCCACTTGCAATATTTCATCCTCTTTAATTCTTCGGCCGATGGGATCACATGATTAGGTGACAGTTTAATCTGGCCTTCCTGAAGTAGAAAGTCAAATATCTTATCGGCCTTAGTGGTGTCGAACGCAAACTTCTCTGGTTCTTTGTGTCCAAAGGGGCAAGACATCGGCTTCTTGTTTTTCACCCATTCTGCCAAGCTGATGACTGGTTCTTCATCAGAATCCGAACTTGTTGCTTCATCAACGAACGACACCCTTTTGTTCCATGCTCTCTTGGGTTCAAAAGACTTAATATCTTGGTCAGAAATCCTTTGCACCAAGTGACTCAGACTTTCGAACTCTTCAGAAGCGTACTTGTCTCTGATATGTGTGGCAACAAACCCTGGAGAGCCAAATCAGCTAGCTGCTGATCATCCAGAACCAGGCTATAGCATTTATTCTTGACCTCCCGTATTCTCTGCACAAAACTTTCAACCGATTCATCATTGCGTTGCCTCAATTTAACCAAATCGGTGATCTTCTTCTCATGGACACCAGAGAAGAAGTATTTGTGGAATTGTTTCTCCAGATCGGCCCAAGTAATCACTGAGTTGGGAGGTAATGATATAAACCAGGTAAAAGCCGATCCAGACAATGAAGATGAGAATAAACGAACCCTTAACTCATCCCTGTTACCAGCTTCCCCACATTGGATGATGAACCTGTTGACGTGCTCCATGGTTGACGTGTCATCCTGCCCAGAAAACTTAGTAAAATCCGGTACCTTGTACCGATTTGGAAGCAGGATTAAATCATATGCGGGAGGATATGGTGTCCGATAAGAGTAAGTGTTGACTTTGGGTTTTATCCCAAATTGATCCCTCATCACTTCAGCGATCTTATAGGACCAATACGCATCGGCATCTTGCCGATGAGGCGGTTGCGGATCGGGCGCCTGCTGGTACGCTTCCACGTGTCGATGCGGCGCACGATCTGCATGGAACATCGGGTTAATCATCTGGCCCCCAATCTGTGGACCACCAAGCTGTTGCCCCCCGACCTGGTGCCCAAGATTCATTGGCTGGTTGGGAATCCCCTGATTCTGAAATCTAGGATAGATCTGACCTTGCTGGAACCCTGTAGCCTGATGACTCTGTTGGGGCGTTTACGGAAAAACTTGTTGTCCAAGCCATCCATTATTAGCATTCATCGGCATAGGTCCTGCCGATGACTGGTAATTGGGCATCATCATCGAATTGACATACCCAGGTTGAGTCATAAACCTCTGTTGCATCAGCATTGAGTCTGCCGATGCGTTAGGCATTTGGAACGTTGGAGCTTGAGAACTCCCAGTGTAAGGTCTTGCAGTAGTAGTTGTAGTATACAGGGGACTCTGATTCATCGGCATGCTTGGGGGTGCCGATGTCATAGGAGCCTTGCCTCTCACATCAGTCGTCTACGATGTACCCGGTGTTAACTCTAGAGGCATACCATAACCCCACCAGTTAGGCGGAGGAGTCAATCCTGACATTGCCGATGCTAACAGATCTGTAGCGAGTTTAATCTGCCCATCTGAACTCGGTGGATTAGTTGTCATCGGCGTAGATTGTGCATTAGTGACTCCTAACGTGCTTGGAGGAACAGGAATTTCCGTGCCCGCAGCGGCTATAGCAGCCGATGGAGCTATAACCACCGGTGATCTTGGCTGATGATGAGAGGGGCCCACGTAATCTGGTGGCAATTGTCCTTCCTTGAGAGTTCTAGCTACGGCGTTGAAAACCGTATTGGACAGCACACCAGCTTGGTTGATCAAAGCACGGTTAATAGCGCTATCCACCATCTCTTGAAGTTTACCAGGATTGGCTTCAAAAGTAACCTACCGACGTTCTCCTGATCAAACTCAGAAGTCGACATGTTGATCTTGATCTTGAATCTGGTCCCACCAGGCGTGCCAAAAGATGTGTTGATGCAAAAGCTGATCTGCAAATACAAAGGGCTAACACCCGATTTAAACGTTAAGGCGTGCCAGCCGATTTGACCTTACTATCGGCAAAGGTGGTAACTCAAATACTTTGGTCCCGACAACAGCGATGCGCTCGGATGTCACGGCCAAGAGGTATTCACGCGGAACTTCAGAACACGCCGAGCTCAAGTCGACGAATTCCTTAGAGCTCATAATGAAAAGGAAAAAGTATGACGAAATCGTCGAAAAAGTAGATGCTTGGAATATGAGTAAAAACGTGTGTTTGATTGATTGATAGATATCGATTACAAAGCCCTAAGGTCCATATTTATACCCTGCTCGAAGAGCTACAACCAGATACAATTAGAACTCGAATTCTAAATTACACAGATTCCGTATACAAAACAATTTAAATAACTAAGGAAAACATAAAACTACACCCCCGTGACAAACTGGGACACCTCTACAAACCGATCGGCAGCTTTCAGACTCTCCCTACATATCATCGGCAGACTCCCTTGTCATAGCCATCGGCACAGACACATCATCACCTGTGGACTTAGTCACGTTCTACCCTTTCTCCATCGGCAACCACCTTCATCGGCAACTCATCCTGTAGATCAAACACCACCGTCTTATCTTGCCGGCCTATACTTCACCAATCATGGATACAGGCCCAAAAACGGTGTCAACAAATTCCTCCCCTTGCTCCGAGCATTGACAGAGCAAAATGCAAAGTAAGTATGATAAAACTTTTAAAGCTCTACTTATATATCTTTCAAGAAGAAGGCAAATGCCTCAGTTTTATTTTGGAAACTTAAAAAAAATAACTCCAGAACAAAGGTAAGACAGAAGAACTTGAGACATAGTGCTTGACTTGATCGTTCTGTTTTTCAATCACTTAAGACCTTAGTGATAACTTAAAAACCCTTTAGTTAGAGGCACAAAAGTAACCCCTGTTTTCTTGCTAATTTTAGCTTTGCTCAGGGACGAGCAAAGGTTAAGCTTGGGGGAGCTTGTTGACGGTCCTTAAGTACCAAATATAATCATCAAATAAATAAAGAAAAGGATCCAAATGCAACCAACACCCAGACTTAGGGTTTTATCTGACAGAATTCTACGAGTTTTGGTGTTTGTCTATTTCTGCAGGGGGTTATTTCTGCAGGAGGTTATCAGGAAATACGGAGAAAAGGCCCACACGTCAGGTTTACATAGAGATATTAACGTGTGTGGCAATTTTCTATCATCTAGAAGACTCCAGAAGCCACGGGAACGAACGGGTGGGCGAGCGGGCCTCGGGGCAGGGCGCCCGCCCTACTACAGGAGCCAATCAGGCTCCGCCTCGCGGATCGTGCTCCACCGCCTTTGAGGATCAAGGAAAACTGTGCGATTAAGGTCGGTTTGATCCGACGGCCCACGTTCATTTGGAAGGGCTATATAAGCAGGCCCCCTGGCCCGTGGAGAACATATCTCTTCTACAGAATCAAAGCTAGGGTTTCAATTATTCATCCAAGTAGAGAGGATCCCTCTAGTTCATCTAGTTCTAGTTCTAGTTCATCTAGTTCTAGTTCTAGTTGTAATCTAGAAAATAGGGAGAGAGAAGAGGAGAGCGGAGGAGGAGCCGGATCTGTTGGATCTTCATCAACATTGTACTTTTGCAACCACTTGTTCGTTCTTCATCGTTCTCCAAGTTCTTCAATTCATAATTCCTGAGTTCTTTAATTACTTTTATTTACATTCAAGTTATTTGTTGGATTGCCACTTGCATAAAGTGCTCTAGTCTTTGCAATGCTAGAGTAGTAATTAATAGATTAGACGTGGTGTTTAGTCTTGTAATTACCTAGAATTGCACCCAATCCTACGGATTGTTGTGGTAGCCCTAGGGTAGTGACAGCCCTAACGGTCGACGTATTCCACCTCGTTCGGATCGGTGTTTGTAGGACCGTAGTCAGCTTCCTAGCCCCCTTCTCATCTCTCTCTGTGGTTAGTGTTCTGATGTCCTGAAATAAATAATCTTTGAAGTAATTCTTGATTCTTAGATCAACTAGAGAACTCTTAGGAAACTTCCACTCTTCCCATCAAAAATAATTATATAGTTATCCATGAGCGATCTTGAATCTTAATTAGTACACTCACGTTCCCTGTGGAAAATCGATACTCTGGAATACTCCCGAGTGAAAGCTACATCGGTATCTGTGTGCTTGTGGATTTTTCTGTTTGCGTTTAAAATACCCAACAGTCATCGGTTACGGCTCCATCGGCTCCTCCGGCGGTTGCGGGTACAGAAGCTACTTCTCCTCCAAGCACATTAGGGATGACTAATGGGCAATCTACACCGATGAGACCTAATCCAACGACATCAGAGGGACGGGTTCATCTCAACACAGATCTATCGGCATCGGCAATGTCAGGATCTATATTTCAGAATTGTCAAGTTCCTTCCAATTGGTAGGGATATGGCATGCCTCCAGAATTTTTTGCAAATAGTTCTGGAACATCTCAGGTAACTGACTTAGCAGGGAAGGCTCCTATGACATCGGCACCCCTAGTTTTGCCAATGAATCAAATTCCTTAGTATTCAACAACTACTACTACAAGACCTGTTACAGGGAGTTTTCAAATGCCGACATTCCAAATTCCTGATGCAAATTCGTCGGCAAATCCATTGCCAACTCAACAGAGGTTTGTGACTCAAACAGGTCATGCTAACCCAGCAATGACAACTAATTATCAACCATCGGTAGGACATATGCCGATGAACGCCAATAATGGTTGGACAGAGCAGTTGTTCTTTCCACATATGACACAGCAAGGACAGATGCAGGTCAGTTTTCAGAATCAAGGATCGGTAAATCAGCCGGTGAATCTCGCTTAACAGATTAGTGGTCAGCAAGCTATGGCTAATGTGATGTTTCCTGGAGACAGTGCACCTCAGATACACGTGGAAGCTTATCAGCAGGTGCCAGAAATTCAACCCGCACACCGGTAGGATGCCAATGCCTATTGGGCCGATAAGATAGCAGAGGTCATGAGAGATCAGTTTGGAATAAAACCTAAGGTTAATACTTATTCTTATCGGACATCGTATCGTCCTGCTGATGATTTAATTCCGCTCCCAAATCGGTGCAAGGTACCGGATTTCAGTAAATTCTCTGGACAAGATGACACATCAACCATGAAACATGTCAATCGGTTCATCATCTAGTGTGGAGAAGCTGCTAACAGAGATGAGTTAAGAGTTCATTTATTTTCGTCATCTTCGTTAGGGTCGGCATTTACCTGGTTCATTTCATTGCCTCCGAATTCAGTCATTACGTGGGCCGATCTAGAGAAATAGTTTCACAAGTTTTTCTTTTCTGGGGTTCATGAAAAGAAAATTACCGATTTGGCAAGATTGAGGTAACGCAATGATGAATCGGTTGAAAGTTTTGTGCAGAGGCTGCGGGATGTAAAGAACAAATGTTACAGTCTGGTTCTAGACGATCGGCAGTGAGCCGATTTGGCTTTCTAGGGGTTATTGCCACACATCAAAGATAAATATGCTTCTCAAGAGTTTGAAAGCTTAAGTCATTTGGTGTAGAGGATTTCTGATCAAGATATCAAGGTTTTTGAACCTAGAAAAGCCTAGAATAAGAAAGTATCATTTGTTGATGAGGCAATGAGTTTAGACTCTGATGAAGAACTAGTCATCGGCTTGGCAGAGTGGGTCTAAAACAAAAAGCTGATGTCTTGCCCTTTTGGCTAGAAAGAACCAGAGAAGTTTGCTTTCAATATCACTAAGGCCGATAGAATATTTGATTTCTTGCTTCAAGAGGGACAGATTAAATTGTCACCTAATCATATGATCCCATCGGCAGAAGAGCTAAAGAAAATCAAATATTGTAAATGGCATAATGCAACATCACACAATACAAATGAGTGCAACGTGTTTAGGCAGCAATTGCAATCGGCTATAGAATTTGGGAGGATTAAGTTTGATAATTCCAAAGCTCAGAAGCCGATGAAAATTGATCAACACCCTTTCCCTGTGAATATGTTGGATGTTAAAGGTAAAACTAAGCTCTTAACATCAGAAATAGCTGAAAAGAACGCATTAGTCGATCCTCAACATCAAGTAACTACCGATGATGCCAAGGGCAAAGGTTTGATAAAGGAGGGTAGCAGCTCTAGATGGCCTCCCCGCTCTGGTGTTGTGATTACTCATAGGTAGCATCGGGAGACTTGGCAGTAGCATGAGGATCGGTATCGGCGTCAGTAAGACGAGAGGGAGCGAGAAGAATGGAATCAGCACAAGGACTATTGGAACTGCCCGTTCTTCATACATTGTTGGGAACAAAATATCAAATTGCCGACTGTAAGAGACTGCCCTGAGTGCAATGGATATCATCGGTATGATCGGTCAGATCAGCGGTTCCAGAAGAATGATCGACGTTTTAATGAGCCGATCAGGGGGAGAATGTTAGTTCATGATCAGCTAGGGGTAGGCTTAGTGTGCATGACAGGCTTGGTGAACGTGTTGGTCATTTTCCAAGAAACCAGGAGGAACTTGAAGAAATCGCAGATGCACAGGTTCCCAATGAATTTATATTCTGTAGAGATGCAAATACTCATCGGGTAGAATCAAGGGAGATTAGCCATCGGCCAGTATCGAGGACAAAGCTTCCCCAATGGTGCCCGGAAGGGTTAACAAGAACGCAGAAAAGGAAGATGTAGCGAGAACGCCAAGAAGATCTATATATAGAGGAGAATTCTTCTAAGTCTGAAAATCGGCAGTAGTCGAATCCTAAGGGGAAAGGGCCATCAGTAGATATTAACATGGTATTTATGTTGCCGATGGAATTTCTTGCGCCATTTAGCAATGATGAGGAAATAAATCTCCCTGATCAGATAGCTCAGTTGGCACTTGATCCAATGATAGCTATTTTTGAGAAGCCTTCTGATGACGAAAGACAATATCTTAAAGCTTTATATGTCAAAGGCCCGGTTGATGGGCAGCCGATTTCCAAAATACTTATTGATGGGGGAGCTACAGTTAACATCATGCCATATGTAATGTATCAGAAGCTTGGCAAAGGAGATCAGGATTTAACCAAGACCGACATGATGTTGAAGGATTTTGAAGGAAATGTGTCTCCAGTTAAGGGAGCTATATGTGTTGAATTAACCATCGGCAGCAAAACCTTGCCGATGACTTTCTTTGTTATCAGTGGAAAAGGCACATATAATTTACTACTGGTGAGAGATTGGATTCATGTCAATTGCCGTATTCCTTCTACAATGCATCAATGCCTTGTCCAGTGGGCAGGTGACAAGATTGAGATTGTCCCAGGAGATTCTTCATATGTCACCGCGTCAACAGAATCAGATACCTATGAGCGGACAAGGTGCATATCAGGAGAGGTTTGGGAGAAAGATTTCCTCAAGGTTGCCGATTATGAAATTCCACCGATCCAAGCAGTCGGTTCTGATGAAGAGTTTTAATGGATAGGTTCGCCGATGATGGAAAGTTAGGACAGGGGTTTACATCGGCTGATGATTTAATAGAAGTAGATATAGGGAGTGGTGATAAGCTAAGGCCTACATTTATTAGTGCAAAGTTAGATTCTAAATGTAAGCAGCAATTAACCGATTTGTGAAAAGAATATAAAGATTGCTTTGCTTGGGATTATACCGAGATGCCTAGTTTAGACTGATCCATTGTTGAACATCGGTTGCCTATTAAGTCTGGGTTTCGGCCAAATCAGCAACCAGCACACCGATGTAACCCTAATATTCTTCCAGATATTAAGGCCGAAATAACCAAACTCATTGAGGCTAAGTTTATTCGGCAGTGTCGATATGCCGAATAGATTTCTAATGTTGTTCCTGTCTACAAGAAGAATGGAAAACTTCACGTTTGTATCAACTTTAGAAATCTCAATAAAGCTATGGACGGTTATCCGATGTCAGTTGCCGATTTGCTGGTTGATGCTACAGCTGGACATCGAATTATTAGTTTCATGGATGGCAATGCAGGGTACAATAAAATATTCATGGTTGAGGAAGATATTCCCAAGACTGTATTTAGATGTCCTGGTCATGTTGGGTTGTTTGAGTGGATAGTCATAACTTTTGGCTTAAAAAATGCTAGTCCTACTTATCAAAGCGCTATGAATTTTATTTTCCACGAGTTCATCGGCAAATTGGTAGAAATCTATATTGATGATGTGGTGGTTAAATCTGAAAATTTCATAAAACATGTAGCCGATTTACGGAAAGTGCTGGAGTGCACAAGGAAACATGGTTTAAAGATGAACACTAATAAGTGTGCATTTGGTGTATCGGCAGGACAGTTTTTGGGTTTCATGGTGCATCAGAGAGGGATTGAAATCAGTAGGAGATCTATTGATGCAATCGGCAAAGTAGTTGCTCCTACCAACAAAACTGAACTTCAGTCATTGATCGGCAAAATTAACTTTATTAGACAATTTATATCCAATTTATCGGGTAAGATTCGAGCTTTCAGTCCTTTGCTTAAATTAAAAGCTGATCAGTCTTGGTTCCACCTCAGCATGGAAAGCCCTTCAGATTATATTTATCTACCGATGATGCGGTCATCGGTTCAGCTCTCATTCAAGAATTTGAAGGGAAAGAGCGTGTAATTTACTATCTGAGTAGAAGATTGGTGGATGCTGAGACAATATATTTGGCAATTGAAAAATTATGTTTATGCTTGTACTTTTCTTGCATCATGTGAAGACATTATTTGCTATCGGCCGAATGCAACAATCACTACCGATCAGGGCACTATGTTTACGTCAGGGGAGTTTGATGAATTTGCAATCAGTATGGGGATTAAAGTGTTTAATTCTTCTCCTTACTATGCTCAAGCCAATGGGCAGGCCAAGGCTTCCAACAAAGGGATTATTAAGCTCATTAAGCGGATGATTGAGGAAAATCCCACACGATGGCATACTTTGTTAAGTGAAGCCTTATGGTCATATCGGATGGCATGTCATGGTTCGACCAAAGTGTCACCTTATCAACTGGTGTATGGACATGATGCAGTACTACCTTGGGAGATTAAAACTGGTTCTAGGTGAATGTTTTCTCAGGATCAGTTAACTACCGATGACTATACTACTCTGATGAAAGATAAGTTGGATGATTTAGCAGGGCATCGGTTAAGAGCTTTAATTAGCATAGAAGAGAATAAAAAGAGAGTGGCTAAGTGGTATGATAAAAAGGTAAAGACCAAGGAGTTTCTCGATGGGGATTTGGTGTGGAAGCTAATTCTACCGATTGGGACTAAAAGCTCAAAATTTAGAAAATGGTCTCCTAATTGGGAGGGTCCTTATTGGATAAATCGATCTGCCCCTGGCAATGCTTATATTTTAGAAACTCTCGAAGGAGTTGAATTTCCTAGGGCATTAAATGGAAAATACATAAAAAGATACTACCCTAGTATCTGGGTTGATGTATAAAAGTATATATGCCGATAACAATCCTATCGGCTGGACAAAATGTCAGTGTATCTAGGACCATGCATGAAGAGTTTAAGTGCCAATAACAATCCTACCGGCTGGATCAAATAACTAGTGTTTTCAAAAGAAATGCCGATGAAAAGATTTACAAGTTGAGTAAAGTTTGGATAGCCGATATCGCACGCAGGCAAATCTGGTTGGCTTCCTCTATCTCTTGGGCATCTTCATCGGTAGAGCCTTCCACTGGCTTCAGTCTTTTCTTCATTTGCAGCGCCTTGCGAGCTTGGGCATCTCTTTCTTGCTGAAGATTCTTGAGCGCATTGGGAAATTGGCTTTCCTCCTATTGAGCTTGAGTTAGAGCTTCCTCCACTTGTTTGAGTTTAGCCAGCAGAGCCTCCCTCTTTGCCGATAGATCAGAAATTCTCTGTTTCAGTTCGACACCTGAAGATTGTAGAATGCCGATGCTCTTGTGCTTCTCATCGGCAGCATTCTTCACTTGCAGCATTTCCTCTTTGAGTTGGGCATGGGTGGCTCTATCGGCTTTTGGTATTGGAGCTGACAACTCTCCAGGTGAGCCACTTGGAGGAGCATCTCTTCAACATCATTAGGAATTTGGCCACAGAGAGTCTTGAATATGACTTTGCCTGGATCAGAATCATCCACCAGCCAAGCTGTTTCTTGATGCAATAGGGCTAGTAAATCTTACAGTTTGGACTTGATCTCTGCCGATGCGATTCCAAGCGCCATTGAAGAACTTGCCTCTTTGCCTTCGTCATCAGAGATGTCGATGGCAAAGGAGAACAGGCTATCAGGAGAATCTTTCTCCTGGGAGAAGAAAAAAATAAGTTAATCACGATTGAACATCGATAATGCAAAATCTGATGGAGATGTCGATGACTTACTTGTTTTAGAGCAATTTCTTGTCTCTGGCATGGAGATCTAGCTTGCACTATAGTTTGATCGGCTGGAACTGCCGATGGAGTATCTTCAACTGAAAATTATCAAGGGTGAATGGTATTTATAAAAGAAGTAGTCGGCATTGATTTTGTCACTGGTATTTTACCTTGAGGAGGAATGGCAATTGTCTGCACAGGGGGAATGGCCGATGATGTGCCCAGATCAACTAGATCGGTGATTTGTTCAGGCACATCGACCGGGTCTGCTTGTGCCTGGGGCATTGATTCTACTGGATTAGATGGAGAAGACGAGTCTACTTGAATCGGGGATGCTGGACGAGGCAGAGAGGATGCTGCTGTCTTCTGTCGCTTTGGCTGGGTCTTGGTACTTTTTGGGCCTTTTCTCTTAGGAGGAGCTTGACTGTGCTGGGAGGAATCAGCACCCGATGATTGAGTGCTCTTGGTCCTTGCCGATGTGCCGGTCTGCTGTTACAAAGGATCGAAGTTCTACGGGTTAGATGTAAAAGTAGACAAATATTGTAGAAATTTGTCGGTGTTTTGCCCCCGGGGGGTCACATCAACGAGTAAACTTGTGTGCGTGTTCCCTCTCCCAGATCGAATACAAGCTGGTATTGTGGTGCATTCTAAGTTCTAGATGGGAGCGATGTATGGTTGTTGTTCTACGTGTGTCGTGGTCTTCATCCTATCCGATGCCTCCCCTTTTATAGTTCCAAGGGGAGACCTAGGTTAGATGGCGCAGGTGACAAAATAGGGGTCGATAGGGGCGTGGTGCGCTGACCTACTCGAGGCCTCCGTACTGGCGTGGCCTCGAGCTGTCTTGTTACTTGGTACTTTGGTGATGATTGCGCGTGCTTCTGAATTCGGCTCCTGTGCGTCGCCTTGGATTGGCTTAACCGTGGGCACGCCTGTACATCGTTGCAGTAATCACATCCAGAGTGGTTGAGGTGCTGTCTTTCACCACCTGACTTTTCTTTGGGAAGGAATGCATTTGCTCGAGGGTCCGGTACCGCGCATTGCCTTGCTGATTGATGCGCTGACTTTGGATGCCTCGAGGGGGGTCGTGATACGACGTCACGACTATCTCACTGTGCTCGGCCGTACTCTGGCTCATCTGAAGGGATAAAGCTGCGAAAAGGGGGATTGGATGGGTGCTCGCTCCCTATCACATTTCCCGTGACTGTCGGGTTAGGTGAGAACACGGTAGGCGCACTAAATGCCTTGGTTCCCATACCCGCGACAGGCGGCGGACAACGTCCTTGCCCTCAAGGCCTGTCGATTCGTACGAGCCACTTCTATATTCGACGGTCGTTGTCCAGTCAAGCCTCTGCCGATTCGCACGACCCCTTTTCCGTGTTCGAGGCTATGGTTGGCATCGTGCTTTGGTAGTCGCGCGTGCGAGCGGGGGCGTCGAGTCAGGGGCCTCGATTTGTGTACGGGTCCTCTCGTTATGAGCATTGGTTGGGGTACCCCTTATTGACACCCTCGACAGTAGCCCCCAAGTCTCCACTCGAGCGCTTGCGCTCGAGTAGAGGCTCTTTCGTCGGTCGAGTTTCTGTGGGGTCGCGCGAGCGACCCCCGCGGGGGTAGCCCCCGAGCCCTTGGAGGAGTCTTTGACTCCTTCAAGGGTTATGTTGCTTTTTCTAATGGAAGTGCTCTCAATCTCCCTTTTCTCCAAAAGTCATTCGCCATGGAAGAGGGGCTTTGCGCCTCAATCGGTTGGTTTCGCATTGGAGTCGTGACGTACTCCCGGCGGAGCGAGCGTCACCTACCCCAGGTCGAGCTCCTATCGGGTAATCCAAGTGAGAACCCATGCCCCGTTCGAGGGGGTTAGCTGTAGTCTGGAGGCGTTCTCATAAAGCGGGGTCAATGTGGTCGGGGTTACTGGTCTCGTTCGATAGAGTCTAGCGGCTCACTGCCTCCCTCCGTGGGGATTCCTCTCGACCCTCTTGCCCTTGCCTTGGACATCTCCAGTGAGTTTTCGAGGCAGGCCTCGTTTTCAACCTCTCGCTGGGCATCCCTGACTCTGGTACTCGAGGACGACCGTCGAACCCGTTCAGCGGGCCAGTCTGCGATTCCTCAAGATTTCTATCACGACACATACGTACCTTATCTTACAGGGGAAGGAAGGGCCGCGGCGCTTCACTTTCTTGCCCGTTGGGTGCGCCTTTTTAGGCGGGAGCCGTTGCAGCACTGTGCCGTCGCGGAATTCGTAGTTGTTGACGGTCCTTAAGTATCAAATTTAATTATCAAATAAACAAAGAAGAGTATCCAAATGAAATCAACATCTAGACTTAGGGTTTTATCTGATAGAATTCCATGAGTTTTGGTGTTTGTCTATTTCTGTAGGGGGTTATCAGGAAATAAGGAAGAAAGGCCCACACGTCAGGATTACATAGAGATATTAACGTGCCACGCAATTATCTTACATCTAGAAGACTCCAAAAGGCACGGGAAGGAAGTGGAGGCCGAACGGGGCCAGGCACTGGGCGCCCGCCCCCTCTCTGTGTCCAATCAGGACTCTCTCTCGGGAAAGATCTCCACCGACCTAAAGGATCAAGGATAACCGTTCAATCAATGTCGGTTTGATCCAACGGCCCATATTCACTTGAAGGGACTATAAAACCAGACCCCCTGGCCCCTGGAGGAGAGAGCCTCTCAACCCTAATTCATTATTCTTCAAGGGAGAAGAAGCCCCTAATCAAGATTAGAGCCACCGCATCAATTAGACATCTAGATTAGCATAGCTACATAGGATTAGAACTAGAAGGAGTCAATCTTCAATTGGTTTCTAGATCTGTCAAGAGGATTCTTGGTAATTCTCTAATTGTGCTTCTAATTGTTCTTCTAATTATCTTTGTTCTTCAAGATTATGAATATGACTTTGTTCTACTTCAATATATTGCTTATGACTTTGCTCTACTTGCTTATATTCAAGATTATATTGTTCTTAGTTTATCATAGATATATACTTGGCTTAGTTAGATTGGATCTATATACATGCTTAGGATTATATAGCGTTTATTTATCGGATCCATGGGTAAATGATAGATATTGTGTAGGCGTGGTGCTTATACCGTATTTATCTGCGATTGTACCCAATATGCCAGATCGTGGGGTAGTTCGTGATAGTGACAGTTTCATTGATTCTTATATAGTCCCCCTCTCGTGTATTGGGCTGGCAGAGCAACATTATTACAGGGGAGTGATTGTTATGTTTCTCATTTACCTTGCTAATATCACTATGCATGGGCGTAGTCTTGTCTCGCAATGATTGCTAAGTATGCTTGCACTAACTATGATAACGCTAGACTATATAGTTAAGAATAACTTAGGAAATATTCTTGTAGTTCGTTCTAATACCATGCTAATGACTTTCTAGAGTATCTAATTGAGGTGCTTATCATATTTATTATGTGGCTAAGTTATGATCAGATTAATTATCTTTGTCACTATTCATTACTTCGTATATCTTTTATGTGACACTTACCCCTGTATGAAAGAATTAGATACAATGTTCTCAATTATACATGCAATGATAGATACTCAATCTCATATTCTATTCTGTAATCAATATTGATGATTGCTAATCCCTTCCTAGTGGTAAAAATATAAATAACGATACCTGGAATACTTTCCCAGTTAAAATGCTACATCGGTATTAATCTGTGCGCTTGCAGATCCCATTCATTATTTACTTAGAAGAGCAATTGCATATTTCAATACCGCGTCTCTCATGTCATGCTGGGGATGACAACTTGGCTTAAGTGGTATGAGGGATAGGTTTGGCATTTTTGACACCGTTGCTAGAATTAGAAAACTGTCTACTTTTAGTAATGATGTTAAGAATACCCAACAAGCATTTTTGGCGCCTTTGCCAGGGAAGGTTGATTACTAATCAGAAATGGATATAGGATTTTGAGTTATCATTCGCATCACTAATATGATTGAGCTTATCAATTCTCTCATACAGTTTTACCCTGATATTTTCTATTTTTATCTTATGCAGGGGAATGTATGAATAGAAGACATCTTCTAGGAAATTTTGTTGACAATCCCGAAGCGTTATTCAGAAAAACAAGAGCCAAGCTCAAGAAGAGATCATCAACACTACAGCAAGAAGCCTCATCCAATCAAGAAGATCACCGGAACTTGTCTTCTGAGTTCGAAGCCATGGCGAACAAATCAATCCACGAGTTCTCAGCTCCCACTACAGACAACATCCGTACTGGACCTGCTGCAGAGATCGATGGCAACTTTGAGCTCAAGCCTGGACTTATCAACATGGTGCAATCCAACCAGATCTGTGGGAAGGCACACGAAGATGCTAGTGCTCATCTCCAACACTTTCTGGAGATATGCAGCACATTTACCATATCAGGAGGCCCCAGAGATGCTATACTGCTTCGCCTCTTCCCATTCTCACTGTTAGGGAGAGCGAAGCAGTGGTTCTACGCTACAAAGGAAAAGAATACTACGTGGGCACTCTGCTCAACAAACTTTCTGACTAAATTCTTTCCCATGGGCAAGACTAATGCTCTACGTGGGAAGATTACAAGTTTTCAGCAACAACATGACGAATCTGTTCCAGAAGCATGGGAGCATTTCCAAGACTACATCCCAGAATGTCCCCATCATGGAATAGAGAGTTGGCTATTGATGCAGACGTTTTATCATGGGCTCGGCAACAGTGCCCGAGAAACCATGGATGCTGCAGCTGGAGGAGCATTCTTATCACTCACCATATCACAAGCCACAGCTCTTATGGAGAAGATAGCGTCCAACCATGGCTGGAATGAAGAAAGGACCCAGACACACAAGAAAGGTGGAGGTATGCATCAGCTCAAGGAGGTAGACATGCTATCTGCAAAGCTAGACCTGCTTATGAAGAAGCTCGATGATAGAGCTAGAGACAAGAAAGAAGTTATGCACATCTACGACTCTCACATGACATGTGAGGAGTGTGGAGATACTGGACACTCAGGCAATCACTGCCCTGAGATGCTTGAGGATGTGAACTACATCAACAACAACAACTACTAGTACTACAACCGTCCTCAACAAAATCAAGGTTGGAATCAACAGAGGCCTAACTACTCAGGTAATTATTAAGGTAATAATTCTTACAACAATAATAATAATTTTCCACCTTTTAGAGAGTTAGTGTCTAATCAAGGAAAGCTAATTGATAACCTATCTAAGAAATTGACATCTAATGATAAAATGCTAGAAAATATAAATAATAGAATGGATAATTTCTCTACTGCCATCAAGAATCAAATTAGCTTTAATAAAATGATTGAATCTCAGTTAAATCAAATAGTTGCTGCTGTTCCTGCTACTAACCCCGGTATACCATCACAACCGGAAGGATTATAATCTGCAAATCTTGTAGACATGTTTGATGCAGGTAATTGGAGTAACCCCGTCACTGAATTCACTACTGACCTTCTGCCGGTCAAGAAACGTGATCCAGGACACCCTGTCATCCCGATCGCCATCGGCACGGTGGACGTCCCAGAAGCACTCTGCGACTTTGGCTCCAGCGTCAACATTATACCTAGGGTACTCTATGAAAAATTCTTTACATATCCTTTATTAGAAACAACCATGTGTTTGCAGTTTGCAGATCAGGCGTTAAGTTTTCCAAAAGGCTATTGAAGAACCTTTGTGTCCGAGTTGGTACCTTATATGCCCTAGCAGACTTCGTGGTGATAGAGACCGGTAATGATGAGAGAGCACCCATCATCTTAGGGAGGCCATTCTTGAACACCTCGGGAGCTGTCATCTACGCTAGTGCTGCCAAGATCAGTTTCTACATCAAAGGGAGAAAGGAGACATTTTTCTTCAAGAACAAGACTACACAAATCCTAGATCAATCCAGACGTGAATCAAGGAAGAGGACCAACAGGAGGAACATGAACAAGCAAGTGTGGACCAAGTCAGCTAAGATGGTCACTGCAGTTCATAGAGGTCAAGATCATCAACTTAAGTCACCATTTTTGACCAAGTAGGACGACCCAGGAATGCCAAGTATCTATTGCTCCATAAATGGATAGAGCTTCTACAAGACATTTTGCGACACCGGATCGGGCGTCAACATAATGGCCGCAGTCACCTATCGGCTCTTATTCGGAACCATGCCCTTAAATCCAACATACATTCAGCTCCAGATGGCAGATCAGACATTTCAAGAAGTTAAAGGAACAGTAACTGATGTCCCAGTCAAAATAGACGATCATTTTGTCTACACAGACTTTCAGGTTATTGACATGGGAGAAGATGAGTGCGATCCACCCATCATCCTTGGAAGACCGTTCCTTAGCACCGTTAAAGCAATCATCTACATTGGAACCGGAGAAGTCCATATGCACTTCCCCTCAGAGAAGGTACGCCGCTATTTTACTGACCCTAACTATATCGTTGAAAAATCTAAGCAGGTTAGAAAACGACGCAACCGCAACCAGAGGAGGCAAGTCATCAAGGACGGATGGGCAGACTATGAAGGTGAAGTGGTAAGGTCAGAAGACATACAGTTTAAACAGAACTTTCCTGAGGAGACTGAAGCACCGAGTCAGGTGTGGAGAGAGAAGATAACTATACATGAAGAGGAGGCGCCGCCGGAAGTACCGACTCCGCCACCCAATGAATCCCAAGACAATTGAGAAATGGGAGAGTCCCGTTCAGAGGACTTAAAAAACACCGAACGCCTTGCCAAGAGGTAAACTTAGTAGTTATCCTTTTCCTTTCAATTATTTTACTTAATTAGTTATATTTATACTATCCTAAAAAGAATAAGTACATTCACTGTGGTGGCATAAAAATAAAATAAATATTTCTTTTCTGCTTTATAAAATAAAAATATAAAACAGGGAGTAACATTTATTCAGGAGTCTCAACATGATGAAGGCTAGATATTTATGCTAACACTTAATCAGTTCCACAAAGCTTTGTTGTCTATTTGAGCTCCACAGAAATCAAGAATCAAGAAGACTAGCAGACGGAGGACATTCTAATCGCTGTCAGAATGCTGCTGACTTTCAAATACACCTCTGCCACTTGCTAGCTACATCAAAAGAAATTACGTCAAAATTCAGCTTGGGGGAGAGCACCCCTAGTTATCCCGATAAGTATTTCTATCTATCTTTATACTTATACTATATATACATAATTATGGAAAAACCAAATAAAGATTTTGTGCTTATATAAATATATATATCTTTTGCTTAGTGTGTTTAATAAATAAATAAAGTGGCTATGCTAAACTGTATCTAAATAAAACTCTAGCATGGATATGATGAATAGGTGCTCTGCCTAATTTGCAAATTTGAAGTTCTCTCACTAGTTTAGACATAACTGTTATAATTTAAAGCTTGCTCTAAACCTAAACTTGTGGGATGAAAACTTGATCTGAAGTCTAAGTTGTTAACGGATACGATATGGGAAGGTTGAGCTGTTGTTTATCTATTCCTAGAGATGCTAGAATTCTGGAGAATTTTATCTTTGAAAATCTTTAACACATGATGAGTTCCTGTATGATGAGAGTTTAAATTCCTACCACAGCCATATATACATGCTTGCTAGACTTTGAGCCACACATTTACTATTTACTGCTTATGAGCATTGAGTGTGGTCAAGCTGTGTAGACCCTTAGGAGCTTGTCATGTGGTTAAATAAAGATTCACTTGCACATTCACTCATATATGCTACTACTACTCCAGGAGTACCATCCACATATATCCATCCATTTCCATCTCCAGAATCACCCAAAAATATTCTACTCCTAATCCGGGAGGGAATAGCCAAAAATATTTCTATTTTTCCCCTATGAAATAAATGCTCAAGTTATCTTGTTACTACCACTTGCTATATTATCTCAAGAGATGAGTGATCTAAAAAAAAGAAAAAAAGTATACGAGGAAATAAAAAGGGGCAAGTGCCTGGAACCTCGAAAGAAAAGAAAAAGTGAGACGAGAGGTAAAAATGGACAAGTGTCCGACAGTAGAATTAGGGGTACAAGATACCCACCTGAGAGGAAAGAAAAAGAAAAAAAAAGAAGAGCATCTCATTCTCCTCACAAAATTTCAAAAAGCAAGGAAGGTATGTATCCCCTCAAAGAGCAAAAGTAGAATTAGGCTTTCACCATTGTTATCACCATCATCACCATACACCATTCATTCGCCACACATGCACATCTTGGTTTGTCTTATTGATTTGCTTCTTTGGATCCATGGTTTGACTATACAATAAATGTCTTGTGAGTATGTATATTTTATCTCCCACCTATGAGACCCAGATATTAAAGCCTTATTAGAGTAGGGTGAGAGCGAAGGCAATGTCACTATGCCTTATACCACAAATACCACATATTCTTGAGAGAAGGCATATACCATCACTGCCTTGGTAAGGATCTAGAAATAACACAAAAGTGAGATTTAAGAGAGTCATACAAGGAATCTTTGAGTTTTATTTGAAAATCTGCAAAAACTCCAGAGCTATAGCTGATCAAGAATAAGAGACATGGCACTTGATTAGACCGTTCTATCTTTTAGCTACTCAAGACAGAAGTAACGGTTACAAGTCCCATGGTGAAAGGTAATGTAAGTAAGTTTTAAGTCTTGACAGTTTACTCTAACTAAGAGACGAGACCTTATTTAAGAGCATGTGTACCGTCAATTTTTAAAAGTATTGCAGCAACTTCTGATCCATCGCTGAGATTATCCTTGCTCAGGGACGAGCAAGAGGTAAGCTTGGGGGAGTTTGTTAACGGTCCTTATGTATCAAATTTAATTATCAAATAAACAAAGAAGAGGATCCAAATGAAATCAACATCTAGACTTAGGGTTTTATCTGATAGACTTCCACGAGTTTTGGTGTTTGTCTATTTCTGTAGGGGGTTATCAGGAAATAAGGAAGAAAGGCCCACACGTCGGGATTACATAGAGATATTAACATGCCGCGCAATTATCTTACATCTAGAAGACTCCAGAAGCCACGGGAAGGAAGCGGAGGCCGAACGGGGCCAGGCACTGGGCGCCCGCCCAGTTGCCCTGGGCGCCCGCCCCCTCTCTGAGTCCAATCAGGACTCTCTCTCAGGAAAGATCTCCACCGACCTAAAGGATCAAGGATAACAGTTCAATCAATGTCGGTTTGATCCAACGGCCCATATTCACTTGAAGGGACTATAAAACCAGACCGCCTGGCCCCTGGAGGAGAGAGCCTCTCAACCCTAATTCATTATTCTTCAAGGGAGAAGAAGCCCCTGATCAATATTAGAGCCTCCACATCAATTAGACATCTAGATTAGCATAGCTACATAGGATTAGAACTAGAAGGAGTCAATCTTCGATTGGTTTCCGGATCTGTCTAGAGGATTCTTGGTAATTCTCTAATTGTGCTTCTAATTGTTCTTCTAATTATCTTTGTTCTTCAATACTATGAATATGACTTTGTTCTACTTCAATATATTGCTTATGACTTTGCTCTACTTGCTTATATTCAAGATTATATTGTTCTTAGTTTATCATAGTTATATACTTGGCTTAGTTAGATTGGATCTATATACATGCTTAGGATCGTATAGCGTTTATCCATCGGATCCATGGGTAAATGATAGATATTGTGTAGGCGTGGTGCTTATACCGTATTTATCTGCGATTGTACCCAATATGCCAGATCGTGGGGTAGTTCGTTATAGTGACAGCTTCATTGATTCTTATATAGTCCCCCTCTCGTGTATTGGGCTGGCAGAGCAACATTATTATAGGGGAGTGATTGCTATGTTTCTCATTTACCTTGCTAATATCACTATGCGAGCGTAGTCTTGTCTCGCAATGATTGCTAAGTATGCTTGCACTAACTATGATAATGCTAGACTATATAGTTAAGAATAACTTAGGAAATACTCTTGTACTTCGTTCTAATGCCATGCTAATGACTTCCTAGAGTATCTAATTGAGGTGCTTATCATATTTATTATGTGGCTATGTTATGATCAGATTAATTATCTTTGTCACTATTCATTACTTCATATATCTTTTATGTGACACTTACCCCTGTATGAAAGAATTAGATACAATGTTCTCAATTATACATGCAATGATAGATACTCAATCTCATATTCTATTATGTAATCAATATTGATGATTGCTAATCCCTTCCCAGTGGTAAAAATATAAATAACGATACCTGGAATACTTCCCGGTTAAAATGCTACATCGGTATTAATCTGTGCGCTTGCAGATCCCATTCATTATTTACTTAGAAGAGCAATTGCATATTTCAATACCGTGTCTCTCATGTCATGCTGGGGATGACAACTTGGCTTAAGTGGTATGAGGGATAGGTTTGGCATTTTTGACACCGTTGCTAGAATTAGAAAACTGTCTACTTTTGGTAATGATGTTAAGAATACCCAACAGTAGCGCCCTGTCAGTGAGAGCAATCAGGACCGTTCGACGGCGCATTTACTAGGGAGGTTACCGTATTCGCCGGATCTGCCCATTGGAGGTTGGACATCTATAAATATCGTCGGGTCTCTTAGCCATTACTCCTTCCGCCTTCCCCATCATTCTTGCCTATGCTCCCCTTGCCCTCTTCACCCGCGCGCGCACCCTCGAGCACATAGCAGCGGAGCCGCCTTCCTTCATCCCTCAAGATGCCGATGAGGCTCGTTGCTGCCGATGACTGGCGCCCGTCGTCGATGACGGAGCGCCGGCTGCTGGAGCTCGAGAAGGAGGGACTCCTGCGATCCCACGTTTCCTCGTCGCGGCCGGAGTGGATCACACCGGCGTTGGACCACCGGGAGCCGAGACCGCCCAAGTGGTACGTGGTCTCCTTCGCCGAGTTCCATCGCCACGGCCTCGGTTCTCCTCCAAGCCGCTTCATGCAGGCGCTCTACCACCATTGTGGTGTGGAGCTCCAGCATTTCTCGCCGAACGCTATCACCGCCGCAGTGATTTTTGCTACGGTGTGTGAAGACTATTTGGGGATGATGCTGCACTGGGACCTGTGGCTTCACCTGTACTGGGGCGAGGTCTTCCATGCCCCTGGTGGGGCTACAGGGGTGAGGAAGCCAGTGTGGGCCGGCTGCCTCAACCTGGTGCAGAAGACTGGCAAGGCGGAGGAGCCTTGAGAGTACATTGCGGTGGGGCTGACGTCGAACCACGCCCAATGGGACTCCTAATGGTACTATATGCGAAACGACAACGACCTCTTCCCCAACTTCACCGGGCGCTTGATATCAGAGCGTCCAGACCACAGGAACAACGGCGTCGTCAAGACCCTCCAGTCCCGGATCTGACCCATCCTCGATGCCCTGAAGAAGCTACGCGAGGAAGGTCTGACCGCCGTGTTTGTCCTTTCGGTTGTCCACCATCGACGGGTACTCCCGTTGATGTCTCGACCGCTGAGGATGGATGAGATGGGTCCCGGCGTCTCGTCTTGTGACCTCGAGGCATGCCGGATGTCAAACGAGGCGCACGCGGATGACGAGGTCGCCGCCATAGTTAGAGCGGCTGTCGTAGGCGATTTTCAGCCTGAGCACGTCAACGGCTTCCCCATGAAACCTGACGAGGGGTCCATCGACCTGGTAAGCCCTTCCCCTTGCCGTTACTCATTTTTTGATCTTTCTGACTCTCCTTAGGACTTACTCCTGCTCGCATAGGGCCCGATCGACGCTCGGTCCTCGAGGCCTTCGGTAAAGGAGGACGACGTCGATCGTGACAGGAGACGCGAGTCCGCGGAGAAAGAAAAGTCCCCAAAGGACTTAGAAAAGAAAAAAGAGAAGAAAAAGAATCTCGAGCGGCAAGCGCTCGAGAAACATCGAGCAAAATCGAGGTAGAAGGGGGAGTCCGAGGAGGACTCTCCCGACGAGGATGACGGCAACGAGGGCGACGACGATAGTGACGACTCTGAGGGGATGACGGCTCATCATGATAGAATCCTCGAGGGCCCGCCTTAAGTTGACATCGACGCCCCGCAGATGGGGGCTCCTAAGAGGTCATCGGGCGGTCCCCGCAACGGTCAGCAAAAGGAGTCCCCATCGCGTCGTTCCCATGCCGACACCCCTCCTGTGCCCGCTCAGGGTAGGGCTGTTTGTCACAGAACCGACCAAATTATAAGAGTTCAAGTGTAGAAACGATCGACAAGCAATCAAGTTTCCAAACTTGAGCCCATATAATCCCGGTAGTCAATTGAAATCATGAAGGACTTCAAACCAACTTGCAACAAACCAAGATTGTAATAATTCAGCACAACACAGCGAATGTTACATAGTCATTCATTGCCGTCGAAGCGGCACCACATCGGAGTTATTAAGTTGTTACAACACTTGTTCGAAGTAGCGGAAGCAAAATAATTACACACACACTTTCCAAAGTTCATTTCACAAGTTCTTGTTATTGCCAGAGTCTCATGCCATCCATCCAAAAGCAGCAGGTACGAGTTTGTTAGAGAACCGTGCCCAACGGTTAGTCCTCATCCCCAGCGGGATGGAGACAGGTCTTGCAGAAGCCATCATAAAAGATATCATCTGCAACAGGTGGGAATAAACCCTGAGTACGAGATTGTACTCAGCTAGACTTACACGTCTAGTAAAACATAAAGGACACCAACGATCATGCAAGGCTAATATATAAGTAGAGCTGGTTGACTCAACATTTTCCAGAAGCTTATATTATAACTAAATCATTGTAAGAGCATCATATTTATTTATCATCAGCCTACCACTAGATTAGCACCTGTACTAAAGCACTTCACTTGATTATTACAAGCAATAATAACCATATCAAGTTCACCATGTACTTTTCATTGCTATCATCATTATCATGAACCGAAGTTCTTTAGTGAATGCTACATTTGCCGCTGCTCTGTCAAGTTCTCACTGATCGGGAGAGACGGCGATTCGAATCGAATTCCTATCCAGCTGGAGGTGTATTCCTAGCACTCACCCAAGCATCCCCCGTCGGAGTGCAACGGGTCACCTTTGGTACGATTCAGGAATCGCGGTTCCGATAAGCGCCGCACTCCCAGGGCTACCACTCTGCCAGGGAGGTCAGGAATTTTAACTCACCTGCCTTTGGACTTACGCCAATGGTCCCCCGCACACCGCACTTCCTCCGGTAGTGCACACTTTATACTTATCGACCTTCCGGCCTGAGTCATATTACTCGGCTTCGCGGTCGGAACGAGTTATCCGGCCAACTAAGTGTCAGGCATGCGTTCAACATGACAAGAGGATGTACAACGATCGGTCCTTAGCTGCCACAGACGGAGTTACTACAACCTTGCAAAACTCCGCCCGGCTTAAGTCAATTTTAATCCGGTTCCACCCACGACAGCACATATAGTCCATCGTGATCCAACATAACCCTATATCGCGCAGGTGGCAGGAGATCACCCGACTTCTACCGATTAAAGCATGGCTAAGCTGCTACTCGATCCTAACTCTATAACCAGGGTATGGTAAGTTATCTGGACAAGGATAGAGTAAAATGCAGCAAAGGTTTCATCACAACTTCTATACTTAATGCATCAATAGATATAACATATTAAGTAAACTTTCAAAAGTATAGGGAGACTTAGAATGCTCCGGGGCTTGCCTTTCACGAACGAAGCTGGCTCATGATTTGGGCACTCAACTTCTTCTTCGGGCTCCTCGAGTCCGACTTGCTGGACCTCTACCTCCGGGTTGCCCTCCTGACCTTCGGGGTTCACTTGGAGCTCGAAGGAAGCGGTCGCGTCCGATGCACCTATTGCATGCCCAATGATTAAGAAGGTGTGCATAATGAAGGATGAATGCTTGATACATAATTAAACTCACTGGACACTCATTTACGGAGTAAGGGTTATAACAAGTTCATATGAGATGATAAGTTAACTTAGCCAAAACCTATCAAGTTACTATAACAGCAAGCATCACATAATAGGATTAGCTCAGTAAACAGGTCATAACTAGTGGTAGGCAGATCCAACAAACATGAGAGAAGACATTCTGGAAAGCTTATGAAATTTTCTATAAATCATCTTTAAACCACACAGTATGATTCATAAGTTAACCAAGTCATTTAAACAAAGTTCCAGGTTCTGTCCCAGAAAAACAGAAAGCACCTATTTCTGGAACCCAACTTGGAACAGCCATAACTTTAAAACTACTGGACCAATTGATCCCAAATTTAAACCACAGCTATCTCATGAA